>NC_043970.1:23652146-24252146 GCF_902148855.1 Sphaeramia orbicularis | reverse complement strand
AGGAAGCAACAAAAGCCGACAGCACTCAGGTACTGATGGGATTATTGCGTGTAGCACTTTGCATCATCTGTATTCTCTAACTGTAATTATGTAACGGTTTGAATGGTCTACACCTGCTATTTCCTTTCTGTCCTGTAGAATTTGGGGATATCCTTCTGTACAGTCGTCCCTCTTTCCCATCAGGTCAGACTCAGAGGGAGCCTGATGATAGTAACTCCTCCAGCTTCATGCCATGTGGAGATTCAAGGACCAAACAGGGAGGCGAGGGGGCACCCACGGCACAGGGTGGAAGGTAGATAAGGATATAAAATACTCTGTCCGATGCAATTTGGAAAAACTTTGAGTAAAAATGTATTTTATTGTCTCTAAAACCACTTTGGTACAAAAACAGACATGTAGACAATTACCTTTATTTATGATGAAAGAAACTTAACCCTGTAAAGCCTGAACCATTAAATCATTGACAGAAAATTCCAGTTCTGTGAAACTGGAGCCTTTATTGGTCCTACTGAACAACCCAAAAAAGTGTTTTTTCGAACATCAATTTCCATGTATGAGTTTAAATTTTGTATCATATTTGATACATCAGGTCTCAATGCTCAAATATTATTATTTTTGAACAAACAAAAACATAATATAACACAAACTGGTAATTCCTTTTCAAAATTGTCAAAGTTCTGCCTCCTTCCTCTTTAATAACAATCTTGTAGTGTCACTGGAAAGGCCTCTAGTGAATGAATTCCTCCCCCTTGGTGGATTATCCATGTATTGCATGTATCTAATTGTATACATCAGGTTTTTCAAGAAAAAAAAAATTACACTGATTATGTAGAGGGCTTCAAAATTCATGTATCAAATATGATGCATTTGGCATTATACGGTTAATCCATGAAGACCCAAACATCCACCAAATTCGACCAAAATCATTCACTGATATAAAATGTTTTTTTTTATATCTTGATCATATATATATGTATATGTAGATAATTGGTGTAGAATTCAGTTTGTCATCTTTTCATGATCATCAAATATGACCCATTTGGATGTTCAGAGGCTCTGTAGTGGAAATGGAAACATCGTCATCTTCTACAACAGGAGTCACCAACCCTGGTCCTCAAGATCTACTATCCTGCATGCTTTAGATATTTCCCTCTTCCAACACACCTGATTCAAATGATAAACCTATCATCAAGCTCTGCAGAAGCCTGATAACGACCGTCAGGTGTGTTGGAAGAGGGAAATGTCTAAAACATGAAGGAGAGTAGATGTCAAGGACCAGGGTTGGTGACCCCTCATCTACAACATTGATTCACCAGTAAAACCCATAGACTCTGATAAATGACAGTGGATTCAGATGCTTATTTTATGTTCAGTTAATGATATATTTTGCATTTTGACCTCTGCCAAGGAGGTTATGTTTTCATCAGGGTTTGTCTGACTGTTAGCAAGATAATTTAAAAAGTTATGGATGGATTTTGATGAAATTTTCAGGAAATTTTGATACTGGCACAAAGAGCAAATGATTAAATTTTGGTGGTGATCGGGGGGGGACTGATCTGCCTTGGTGGAGGTCTGCGCTCCCCAAGTGCTTTTCTAGTCTTCAATTTTCTCTGTTTTGGATATAGTAACCTCAACTTTAATCTGAACATTCATGAACATCTACATGATCAGTACATGATATATAGGAAAATACCAGATTTTCACTTGAAATGCAAAATACAGAGCGTAATATTAGAGTAAATGGTAATAAATCACAGAAAAGTAAAAAAAAAAAAAAAAAAATAGAGAAAAAAATCATTTGGGAAGTATCACAAAAGCACTGGATCTTTATGGGTTAATCTTACCTCATATATATATATATATATATATATATATATATATATATATATATATATATATATATATATATATATAAATGTCCTATACTACCTGTATATATCCTATATGTTGTACATATTTCTTATCTGTAGTATAGAGATAGCTTTTTGTATATTTCAGCAAAGTTTTGTAGGACTTTAGTAGTATATGTATAATATAATATGTTTAATATTTTGTTTTGTAACTTTCATACATTGCTTACATTTCTCAGTATTTTGTGTGATATTTTGTGTGACATTTTTTATTTTTAGTCTTTGTTTTATGTTGTGTGATATTTTATACAGTCCTTTTAGAATTGTTTTTTCTGTTAAACAGAACAGAGCTGCTAAACACATTTTCATTGTTCCTGTGACAGTGATAATAAAGATCTATTCTATTCTATTCTATTCTATTCTATTCTATTCTATTCTATTCTATTCTATTCTATTTTTTTCTTTCCATAGTTCGTGAAGAGGCAAAGCAACAGGAAAACAGGAACGTCCTTCAGTCACTTGAGACACAGGACTTTGACCCTTCTGATATGGAAAAAGAGGACTCTTAAGAATACTGCACAATACATGCTATTGTTTTCTACTTTGAATTTGTTATTAGGTGTTGGAAAAAAGAAAAAGAGCTTTCATGTTTAGGTCTGTGGACTTGAGTTTGATGCCAGTTTCTTGTTAACTGTTGGGTGACCAGTTTCCATATCCCTGAACAAGAGGTTGCCTGCTTATGTATGATGAATGCACATTTGATGGCGGTCGTGAGTGTCTACAAAAATATTGTCCATGATGACTGCTGGATGCAGTCCATATGATATTTCTTGTCAGTTGTCTTGTTACTTTACTGTAATTGAAAGTCAGTCATTACCAGCCATCTTGTAAATTGTTTAAATTGTTTACTGCCACAGAAGTGCTTCAAAATCAAATTTTATATAACAGTGTTAATGTTTTATAAGTGATGTACATCTTGTCTCTTAATTATTTGTTCTACTTTGGTTATAAAAGCACAATCACTTAATTTTATTCTAAGTCGTTATTATATGAATTTCAGTCTGGAGGAGATCAGTCTTTGTAGTCATGCTAATCATTTTTATCAGTGCTCTTCAGGCTGAGAAAATGGTTGTTGATTGTGGTTGTGCATTCAGTTGGGTACATTTGAGCTGCTTTCATTCAGACTCGAAATATCTATTGTGTGTACTGAGAGAATTGCATGCGGATTCACCTGTAGGAGGTTTTACTTAACATTTTGACTACTTTGTCCTCCATTTGGGATGATGAATAGTCCGGTCATGGACTGGTTCCATTTATTCTTTCACTCCAATGAGTCCATTTCATTTAGTCCAATGTTCCCGTGACCTTGGCCGTAACTTTTTGAATAGGGCTGGACAATAAGCCACATTTTATGCAAGCACCTTTTATGAATTTCACACCAATCTTAATTGAGACCCAAAGCAAATTTTAATATATATGAGTGAATCTGTGAATCTGATCACACTCAATACATCATCCCACAGGAAATTCAACCAACCAACCAGAGTGTAAAATAGTGAGCCAGAACCAGACATACTGTAATTAATTTATTATTATATAGATTTTAGGCCCCATTGTCCAGCCTTATTCAGCAGGCTACATATGGAACAGATATGTCACGTTATATGGCACCTGTTTAATAAATATTGCTGTTCCTAAAATGATAATCCATGTTTTGATTTATTTATGGATGTGTGTTCTTCATAGCTTGTACAACATTCTCTAATGTATAAAAGCAGATTGTAGAATCCCATTCAAGAAGATAAAATAAAATGAAATGCAAGGCAACATGAATTAAATCAGTCCCTCCTGACTTTAAACCAGGGAATTTTAAAGAAAAAAGATGTTTAATGCCGAGATGAGACTATTCCTTAACTGTAGGTACCAAATTGGCCATTTAAAAAACCTCTCTCTCATACACACACACACACACACACACACACACACACACACACACACACACACACTACCAGTCAAAAGTTTGGACTCACCTTCTCATTTAAATGACATGAGATGGACCACAGATGGACAACAAGTGCTCAGCATCACTGGGAACTCCTTCAAGACTGTTGGAACAGGATCTGCCCCCGGCCCAAGTGGCATACCCTATAAGGTATATAAAAAGTGCCCAATGCTCCTCCGGAGGTTATGGAAGCTGTTCCAGAGGATCTGGAAGAAGGGCATCATTCCATCAAGCTGGAAAAAGGCAGAAGGCTGTTTCGTGCCAAAAGATGGGAAATCCTCGGCCATAGATCAATTTAGAGCAATCTCACTGCTAAGTGCAGAATGCAAGATCTTCTTTTCTGTGTTGGCTAAGAGGATGACCTCATACATGACTGAGAACGAGTATATTGACACCACTATCCAGAAAGGGGGAGTCCCAGGCTTCTCCGGATGTCTGGAACACACTGGAGTTCTCAGTCAGATGATCCGGGAGGCCAAGGCCAACAAGGGCGACCTGACTGTTGTCTGGCTGGACTTGGCTAACGCCTATGGATCAATCCCTCATGCCCCATCCATGCAGCACTAGACCATTACCGTATCCCTCGGCACATCAAGGGAATGATCACCAGTTACCTTGGCGGAATCCAGCTACGATTCAAGACAGCCCACTTTACAACCCAGTGGCAAAACCTGGAAAAGGGACCATAACTGGCTGCACAATCTCCCCCATACTCTTCATCATGGGAATGAACCTCCTGATAACAGCGGCCGGGAAGGAAGCCCGAGGTCCAAAAATGCAATCGGGCATCCGACAACCCCCAATAAGAGGTTACATGGACGACCTCACGGTGACGACCACAACCCACGTGGAGGCGAGATGGGTGCTAACTGTTCTGGATCACATGGCAACGTGGGCCAGAATGAAGTTTAAGCCAAAGAAACCCAGGTGCATGGTGATCAGGAAAGGTAATGTAACGAACAGGGTCACGCTGCAAGTGCAAGGGGAAGTGATTCCATCGATAAGGGAAAATCCAATCAAGTGCCTTGGGAAGTGGTTCGATGACTCACTTACTGATAGGGAGAACATCAGCAGCACAGAAAAGCAGGCAGAAGAATGGCTGAGGAAAATTGAAAAATCAGGGCTCCCAGGTAAATTCAAAGCATGGCTTTATCAACATGGATTGCTGCCAAGACTCATGTGGCTGTTGACAGTGTACGAAGTTCCCATGACAAGTGTTGAAGGAGTGGAGAAGAAGATCAACAAGTACCTCCGAAGGTGGCTGGGAATCCCTCCAAGTTTCACTGCAGTAGGCCTTTATATAAGATCAGGGCAGCTCCAACTTCCTCTGTCATCTGTGGTGGAGGAATTTAAGGCTGCAAAGTGCAGAGTCATAATGACATATAGAGACTCCCAGGATGAACAAGTCAGACATGCAGGCATCCTCACAAGATCAGGACACAAGTGGGCAGCTGACTCATCTGTTGCACAGGCTGAGAGCATGTTGAAGCTGCATGACATCATTGGAACACCATGCACAGGAAGACAGGGTCTTGGAACTTCCCATGTCCAGCATTGGGGGAAAGCAGGACCCAAGGCCAGAAGAGCCATAATCCAGGAGGAAGTACGGAACTGGGAGAAGGAAGGACAAAGGGCAAGGGCAGTGGAGCTAGCGTTCCAGGGTGCGTGGACCAAATGGGACCTGCCCAAAAGGAAAATCACATGGGGAGATCTTTGGAGACTGGAGCCTTTCCGCATCTCACTTATGCTACGGTTGGTGTATGACACACTCCCGACTCCGACAAACTTGCGCAAGTGGGGTTTGAGGGAAGACCCTTTCTGCAGGCTCTGTGGAGAGAGAGGCACCATGGCACACATCCTGTCAGGGTGTAAAACAGCACTTGCCCAGGGAAGGTACAGGTGGTGCCATGACAAAGTGCTCATGACACTAGCTAACACCTTGGAGCAGGAGAGACGCAAGAAACGCCAACCACACGGGGCAGCAATACAACCAATAAAGTTTGTAAAAGAGGGTCAAAAGCCACCAGCCACAGTAACTACAAAAGTCAACCTGCTGCAAAAGACCCAATTATGGGAAATGAAGGTAGACCTGGGGGGAAGACTGCAATTCCCCCAAGTTGTCCAGACAGCCCTGAGGCCAGACGTGGTTCTGTGGTCTGAAGAGGCAAAGAAGATCATCCTCATAGAACTTACGGTCCCATGGGAAGAGGGTTGTGAGGAGGCGTTCGAAAGAAAAAGCGGCAAATACCAGGACCTCCTGCATGACTGCAGAGAGAAAGGGTGGCAGGCGTGGCTCTTCCCAGTCCAGGTCGGCTGTAGAGGATTCCCTGCCCAGTCAGTGTGGAGGGTGCTCACGGCAATTGGGGTGACGGGGAGGGAGAGAAAGATGGCAGCTCGCAGGATGGGTGAGGCAGCAGAAAGAGCCTCTTGTTGGTTATGGAGCAGGAGAGAGGAGCTTAGCTGGAAGCCAGGCGGAGTTGATGGGCAGTGATCTGGCCACCACTGCCGACCCACCAATGTTGAGGGTGTAGCGGTTCTGGGTCGAAACACCCAATGATCATTGGATACCGCCTGATGACATCAACTCTTCCTGGCCAAGGCTACATTCACTAACAGTGAATGAAGGAGAAGCATCTTCGGGTGTAATTGCAATCGGAAAACATTTCAGGTGACTACTTCATGAATCTTATCGAGAGAATGTCAAGAATGTGCAGAGCAGTAATAACCGCAAAATGTGGCTATTGTGAAGAAATATAAAACATGCTTTGAGTTATGTCACACTTTTTTTAACTACATAATTCCATATGTGTTCATTCATAGTTTTGATGCCTTCAGTGAGAATCTTAAATGTAAATGGTCATGAAACTAAAGAAAAACCAGGTGAGTCCAAACTTTTGACTGGTACTGTGTGTGTGTGTGTGTGTGTGTGTGTACGTGCGTGCGTGCGTGTGTGTGTATATACATATATATATATACAGGGTGGGGAAGCAAAATTTACAATATTTAGAGGCAGGGATTGAAAGACAGTGTATGACCAATTAGTTTATTGAAAGTCATGAGAATTTAAATCTTCAAATCATATTTTACTGCATTTCTAACGGTCTTGTTGTCTACCTCAAGTTCAGTTGCCATTTTTCTCATGGATTTGGTTGGATCCTTTAGGATTTTGGATTTGAGAGCTTTAATAAAAGCTTTGGTACGGTTTTTGTTGCTTCCTCCACTTCCAGACTTTCTCGTAATAGTTTTGCTCATAGTCATTCTCTTCTTTACATTATAAACAGTCTTTATGGACACTCCAACTATTTTGGAAATCTCCTTTGGTGTGACGAGTGCATTCAGCAAATCACACACCCTTTGACGTTTGCTTTCCTGATTACTCATATGGGCAAAAGTTTCTGAAAAGGTATGGATAATAGTGTTAGGTATGATTATGACATCAATATATGTTTGGTTTCAAAACAACTGACGTAGTGCCTGCTGAGAAAAAACAACTAAATGTTCATTGTAAATTTTGCTTCCCCACCCTGTATATATATATTTAACAAACTTTCAAGTATTCCATCATGTCAACTCATAATGTGTTGTTTCTGCACTATTATTTGTGATTAAACTTTTCTTAAATATTTAAGTTCAGAAATATGTTAGGTGTTTCCTGATTGCCAAATATTTGGCAGTTCATCTCAAAGGAAAACTCATCTAGTTCTGAAGCTGTGAGATGAAGTGTGTATGGAAGACGCAAGAAAGGAGAACTGTGAGACACGCTGTTTAATTAACCTCACTTATGAACCTTCATCAAGAGAGCAGCTGTGCACTGTTGAAAAGAAAAAAAAGTGCAGTAAATCCTGCCTCAGATGTCTTTCATTGTGTGTGTTTGTGTGTCAGGTGACTATCCCCAGGTTCACATAGTAAAGGCTGCTGCAAATAATTCCATAGATTAAATAAATACGTACGTAGAAGTTAATGTGATGCATTAACAGGGGAGTGTAGACCCTGAAATGACTCCATTATGTAGAGGTAAGTCAGGTGAGTAGGTCCTGTGACTTTGACGTTTTTGTTTGTTTTTATGTTTATGTAATGTATGCAGTTTATGTAAATTTATGTAGACCGTACTGGTATTTTCTTTAGTGAAGAGGTAAGTGAACTTACTGAGGAGTGCTTTACTTAATGTTTTAACGTCCACTTTTCTCTGGTAGGCTGAAACAACAGAAAGTCCAATATTCATGTATCATGCTTCATTTGAAAAGGAACATCTTGGGATTTCTTTAATATGAGACTGTAGGAAATTAAAATTTTGATTTGATTTGTCCTGGAATGGGAACAGGCTGAATTAATCTAATAATTTATTAAAATAATCAGCCATTAAATTGATCAGTCTTACAATCTAAATAGTGAACTCTGATTCCTTAATCTGAGGTTTCTATCACAAAGGTAAAGCACACAGAACTAACCTGGATGGTCTGAATGGGGCTATTTATATAATAAATGAAAGATAAAATACAGCTTAAATGTGAGTTGTTTACAGATATGTACAGGCATACGTAAGTATTGATTAGGTATGGACTATGACGAAAATGAAGAGAATAGGTATATGGTTATATACATGTAGATGAGTTTTGCATGTGTCTTAGAATGAGTAAAACAACGTAGAATGTGTTGTATCGTCCTTTTAACGTTAAAATGTGACTGAAACTAAATCTAAACTGCATCATGGCTCAAATGTAATCTTAACCATAACTCTAACATGGGTCACCACAACCTGGTAGATGTGACCAAAGAAGAAGTAGATCTACATCAAAATATAAGAATGACCTTGACATACATGAAAACTGTACACACATAGTTAATATCTGACCTTTATATAAGGCCTCATTATTTTTCATCATTCTGTATTCAGATAACCTTTGCTGCAGATGTTTTTTAGTTTAAATGTAAATTAAGGCGTGATTGATGGTTGTTTAAAACGTACACCAGACATTTAACCTGTGACACACTGCTGCATTAAGATTTATCAGCTATATCCCTGGATGCACAGTACACTCCCTATGTAATTAAAATAATTAGAACCTTTTCAGTAATGAAACATTAAATTCTTGCAGTCAAGGGCTCACCTCAACTTAGAAACAATTAAATTCCCTCCTTGGCCATTTTCCAACTTGATCAAATTCAGCTTTCACAACACATAACTGCCAAGGAGAAGAGGATTGAAGGTAGAATGACGTCAGTTTTTCTTTACTTGCCTTCAGATTCATTGCCAAGGTAGTTTCTTCTATGAAAGGACAAAAAGGACTGTTGCAAGTGAAAAGGAAAAAAAAAATCAATCATCACCATTCAGAAAGCAAGTAATGCATTAATATAACAGCCAGAAACAAGTCTGAGTCACTGCGACAGAAAAAATAAAAGTCCTTCATTCCCTATAGGGACATCTTCACCTATGTGTTTCGACTCCACTTGGTCTTTGTCCACAGAACTCTAAACAGACTCTATGGACAGAACAGAATAAAGTGCCATGGGCTGAGCTACTCAGGTGTCTTACCCTACAATCACTCACAGGGTCTATTTTACAAGCCCTCGACTCACTGATCCGTGGCAAACCTAGACTGAAGTCACTTCATCTGTCACAATATTACGTAACTTGCAGGTGCACTTTGTTCTGATACAGTCCATCAGCCATATTCACTCAAGCACTTTGCAACTGCTGGTAAAATTATTATATTTATCATAACATTTTGTCATGAAAAAGAGATAAGTAAGTAGAATTACATCCCATTTAAGGTGACCTGAATATTATTTTACACAAATGGAGGACATTTATGAAGTATGGCCATTTTTCAAAAGGTGAAAGGTGTAAAGGTGTGTGATTTTCTATCAACCGTGATCGGGTAAATAATTTTTACCTCAAATGTGCAAGATAATCTACACCTTAGTCACTGTAACTTATCATTATGCTGTCAGATGTGATGTTTACATAATGTGTGCACAAGCACTGTCGAAGGGAAGCTTTGATATGCAATATTCAGTGATTTTTACATCATATTTCAGGGGTTCACATTGCATCACATACAGTAAGGTTCCTCATGAATTATTCCATTAAGTTGATTGATAGAATTTGGAAAAAGATTTAGTTGTTTGAGCAGTTATTCTGTTATTCTTGACAAAACTAGTTCTCAAAGCTGTGAGTGGCTTCCTTCATCCCACTCTATTTCTTTTTATTTTCAAGGACAACTGTCTACAGTAGGTTATTCACAAGTGTTTGTCTTGGTTTCTAAGATACTGTGTGCATGTGTGTTACTCTGTGCGTGTACGTGCATGTGTGTGCGCTGCCGAGTTTCATTTTCAATTTTGCCGTGTTTATCCAGCAGATTCTCTGCAATCTGTTGACAAAGAGCTGGCCATGACAGCTAGGGCAAATGTGGCAGAACTGCAGAGAGGCTGACAGAGGAAGTAAAACTGATGACTGTCAACCTGAACATCTCTTTGTAAGGGAGCAGATCTATAGAGACAGTATGGCTGTCTGCCATACAGCAAATAAAGATGTCTCCTATGACTTTGCAGTTGAACAGCGCCATATGTTGTCTAGGTGTTCAATTTTCTCCCATTATACCACACCAAATGTTGAATTTCCAAATGATCCAAAATATTCCTCAGCATTTGTTGTAGAAGTCTTTAGAGGTTTGGAAAAACTGGCACGTTAAGGCCTTTTTAACAGGTACAAGATTCAATCATCCAGGCAACAGGATTTTCAGCATAATGAAGTTATTGAGCATGTGCAGAAGCACTGTTGCAGGAAAAAAGTCTGGAGGTGATGAAGACATTGATTACGCTCCGAGTGGTGAAATAAACAGGTGGTGTCAGAGATAGGCTGCATCCCTCTGTTTTTCTGAGAGGCACTGTTTTCCTGTGTCATTGACATCCTCGGAGGAAAGAAGGGCGCCAAGATTGAGGACTTGGAATAAGGTGACCTGAGAGCAAGAAGTTATGAGTTGAAAGGGGCAAATAATAGACTCCAAATTTATGATTTCAGATATACTGCTGTTGTGTTTGAGAAAGATTGCTTTTTTTTTAAAGCAGGCAGTTGGTGAGGAATTAGGAGGTGCCTGAGATAATGAATCTGGTGGTGAGGTAGAGCTTGCTGCAGCAGTGGTAAATTCACATTTGTTTATGGAGATATATCACTGTCTGTCACTATAAAAGTTGACTGTGAACCAGGGGAGGATGTGTCCTGTGATGCCAAGAGAGGACTTACTGCGGCAGACGAGAAGGGAATGCTAAATTGGCAGAAGCTGCTCTGAAGGCATCAGAGGAAGTGAGAATGTGTGCGTGCAAGCTGTCTGCAAGTTATAAACATTATGAAGGGGTATTTTCCACAAGAAGGCTGTTGCAATATATATAGATACAATAATGTAAGAAATATGCCAACATTTAAAGTCACTACAGGAGTTCAAACCATAAGAGAACAGAAGGGAGGCTGACTTGAGTGCTTTTTAATAATGGCTAAGCACTACGTAATTTAATGAAACCCTTACTAGTGTGGTACCACAACAGAATGTAAAGGAGTAATAGCAGTAAATGGATTGTAATATGTCTTACAAGGAAGCTATAAAAATACAATCCCTGGAGAAATACCCAAATAATAGGGCTTGGGTTAAATTCCCCTGAGATATTTGGATCTATAAGTTAGTTAATGAAGTTTTAACAATGATGTTTTTTAATATTGCCAAATGTCGTGGCTGCATTTACCCATATTTCCCTTTATCAGAAAGGTCCAGGAGGTCTCACAGCTTTTCGCATGTCAGTGACACAAATGGAAATAACAACATAAAAGAAGGGGATAAACCACCAAGGTGATCGAGATGAAAATAAATTGGTCACTAAGGGAGATAAAAGCCAAGAGACTACTGGCCTTTAGTCTACCCTCAGGGTAGCAAAGCCACAGAGTGGGACCTGTGGTCTCAGGTGGGGTGCATGTAAAACAGCACACTGTTTGAATGTTCCAATTAGCCAAATGTCATGAGTCACAAATCAGCCTTTCAAGGCAAGGTTACACATAATTGTACTGAAAAGGTTGTCCACCACATATCAGGAAAATTTCATGAAAAGGTGCAGCTCATGCAGCACTGACTATGTGCAGATCCACAAGAGACACATTATTATTCATGATAAATATTTGCAGAGTGAAACGCAGGGGCGATTCTAGGATCAGAGGTTTAGGGGTGTTGAGCACCCAGAGGGCTGGCTGGCCAGGCAAGAGAAATTTCACTGTTAAGTACATTTTAACGCAATTTCAGATCATCATTCCCACATTTGTGAAAGAAAAGCGTAACATTTTTGGCGTATGAGAAACTCTGTGACTAAACCATCAAATCTGATAAAAGTCATTTAAGTGCTGATCCACAGTAAAAGAGGAATGGATTGGAATCATAAAAGAAATATACCCTAACTCTAATTTCTGGTGGAAGACAATCCTCCATTTTGATACAGCAGCTCCTCAACACATGAGAATGGGTTTAACTCCAGAGGATTATTAGTCTCAGAGCTACCAGATCTACTTCAAAACACTGTCTGCACATGACAAGACATTCACTTTACAGTGGAACATTTATGAATCTGTTGTATAAATGTACATAAACCAATATATATGTGGAATAACACTTTATCATATACTGTCAAAACATCAGCAAACCAGCACTTCTGTCATTTATTTTCCAATTAATCAGATTAAAATACGTAACATTTAGCACATTTAATCTCTGAGGCAGATAATTTCTAAAAAACTGTAGACCAGTGTATATGTTAAGTGTCTCTCTGCTCCCCTCTCTCTCTTTGTGCTTTAACCAAAAGGCAAATAACCAAACAATGTGTTTTATATCTAATAAGAGGTATAAACTGGTACATTTATCCAACTTATAATATCATTGTAATAGAATATTTGGTTGCTGTGGAAAACGAAGTTACACAAGTTGATCTTACACTCTTACCTGAATCTGGCACTTTTTTTTTTTTTTTTAAACAAAAAACAAAAAAACAATCATATGTTCCTGTCTACACACACACACTAGGAGTTAATGGGCATCCAGTCAGTTATCCGGTCAGATAAAGCCAGTATCATCTTGTCTTTAATCTGACCACATGCACAGACACAACAGCAGCTTCTCTCAGTCCAGTTCAAACACAGGACAGAGGTGGACTGAACCACATGGAACATTTGCTAGCTAGAAAAAACATCAGCTAACTCCCACCTAACAGCATAAACAGTGATCTACGTTTCAATGCAGCAAAAATATGGACTGGTGATGATAATAATGTGTTGGTATTAAGTGGTAAAAGTAAACAAATGTCCTGGTTTACACTAGGTACTTCCACCACTACTGTACCCAACTCCAGAAGGCAGCGCATGTGCACCGTTCTACACAGGTGGAGCCAAGAGTCTGAGTCAGAGAAAGGGAGGAGGGATGGAGTGGATCTAGCAATTTTCGAGACTAGATGGGTGGGGGGTGCTGTATTTTTGTTGTTAAAATATTATGTTTCAACCATGTACTGTATATGGTTTTGACATTTTTCTAGCATGTTAAGAACGGACACAAAGTAAACAAGAAAAAAGAAAAATTTCAGCAGCCTTAAAATATTTTAGGGGTGTTGGGAATCAATTTAGGGGTGCTTCAGCACCCCCAAAAATGGGCTAAAAAAGCCCATGAGTGAAACGTAACAGTCATTATGTTTTACTTGGGGAAAAAATGTCAGCTGTGCAGAACATAATGTATACGGCACAGTGAAAGGGCCTGTCATCATACTGCAGAACATACGAACATACGAGTCATGTCTCAGAGTATATACTGAAGCCTTACAAGTTCTGTCCCGACTGGAAGTCTTTAAAAAATATATGATTGTAGTGTTTCTAAATTTATCTCCAGCAGGATGAAGTAGTAGTACAGATATAAATATATGTATGACAGTGTATACAGTCTTTATGTTGTGGGACAACTTCCAACGCAAAGGACAGAAGCAGAGAAGCAGAGACTACTGCGCTATATATACCCTCGAATTTGTATTTGCTTTGGCTACCTTTATGGGAGATGCAATTCTCTATACGCATGCTATCAGTCAAGATCATGTTGAGTTCAAGGAACCAAGATGGGTTAGGCACCTTTTAACATCTCCAAAAAATGGAATATTGTGGAAAAGTTCAATGTTATTTTCTGTTATTTTAGGAAGTAAAAATTGTTGGACTTATTATATGTAATCTAAAAATTTTCAAGCATTTTTCATGTTAATTTCAATTTTAAAAAAAAGTTCTCTATTAATAGAGTGCTGTGTCGATGCAAATTAATGGATGCAGATTAAAGGATGATGACTACCTTGAGAAGACTGTCAAGCCAAACCAATTCAAGGACACAAAGACTGGACTGATGTTGGAGTCGAGGCATTGAGTCACGACGCACAGATGAGTCGAGTAAATAGAGTGTTACATTCCTAGTGTCAAGCCACTCCTGAAACAGAGATCAAGACCCCAAAGTCATCCACTGGTGTTGGTCCAAAGTCAACGCAGCCATCTACCAGGAGATTTTAGATCACCTCATGCTTCCATCTGCTGACATGCTTTACAGACAGGCTGATTTCATTTCCCAGCAGGACTTGGCCCCTGCCCGCAATGTTGAAACTACTCAGAAATGGTTTGATAACCATGGTATTACTATGCTTAACCAACCCACCTGACCTGAACCCCTTTGAGTATTCATTTGGTATTGTCAAAAGTAGACAATACCAATACCAGAGTCAACAGTAGAGGTAAATTGAAGGCAACTTGGGCTTCCATAACATCTGAGCAGAGCCACAGGCTGATCATTTCAATGCCACAGTATTTAGAGTAAAAGAATGCCAGAAGTATTGTGTGCAAAAATGAGCATCCAGTCCACAAGTTTTACGTTTCTGTATACAATTTTTTTGTTGATCTTATGAATTCTTGATAGTTCTTCGAGGTTCAACTGGACTTTTTTTGCTCTATTGAAAATGTTTCTACTCTCATCTGAGGGGCATCTAATACCTGCTGTGAGACACTGGACTTATAAACCTGTGTGTGTGGGGGAGCAGGGTCGTCCTGGGCCCTGGGGGTCAGTGTCGTTGGTGGGTGTTTTGTAAGTTTCAGGGTCGTTGAGGAGGGGGTGGGTCGTTGTCCAAGTCTAATCTTATGAAATATTCTAATATTCCGAGGTAAGAGCTTTTTCACTTTATGTACGATGAATATAAAATATACAAATGTTTTACTGCTTGATTTATAATTTGGAAAAAAGTGACTATTTCATCGATCTCTAATTGTCTGAAATGCACTTGTACTGTATTTTGAACAATTTACAATATCCATCCATCCATCTATCTATCCATTTTCTTCCATTCATCTGGGGGCCGGGTCACAGAGGCAACAGTCTAAGCAGGGATGCCCAGACTTCCCTCTCCCCAAACACCTCCTCTAGCTCTTCCAGGGGGGATCCCGAGGCGTTCCCAGGCCAGCTGAAAGACATAGTCTCTCTAGCATCTCCTAAGTCTTCCCCAAGGCCTCCTGGCGGGAAATGAGCACCTCTCTAGGGAAGCGTCCCGGAGACATCCGAAACAGATGCCTGAGCCACCTCAGCTGGCCCCTCTTGATGTGAAGAGCAGTGGCTCTACTCCGAGCTCTTCCCTGGTGACTGAGCTCCTCACCCTATCTCTAAGGGTGCATCCAGCTACCCTACGGAGGAAACTCATTTCAACCGCTTTATCTGCAATTTACAACAATACTGTGTTAATGGTGCTTCAAGCTCTGTGATGAACTGGTGACACTATGCCCATAGGTAGCTGGGATAGGCTCCAGCACCCCCACGACCCTCTTGAGGATAAAGCAGTTTAGAAGATGATTGATTGACAGGTGCATCATCAATGATTTTTTTTATATCTAAAAATATTTTTTCACTATTAGTTTTCTCAGTCATAGATATCTAACTAAAGACAGGCAATTGCAATCTCCAGGTGTAAACAGAACCATGTGGTCTTTGCAGGCAGATCATGGGGTTTCCAGTACCAGTGGATTATGGGAAATTATGGGAGAGGTTCCTCAGTTCCTTGGGGAAAAAAACAAGATAAAAAAAAACAAAATAAAACATCTTATTCATAGGTATCAATTAATGACTCCAATTGATAAGGACTAAAATGAACAAACAGGGCCCATTTTAGACCTGAACCACATGTATGACCAAAACAGGATTCCAGAGTCTAAAATGAGACCTGGTCATTTGGACTAGTTCAGTCTTTTATGGCTGAGGGGTCAAAGGTCAGCTTTCAGTCTGACTGTTCCTCAGCCAGAAGAGTTTGTGTTGGTTCAAATCTTACACAATCCTGGTTCAACTACACAACCCTTAACCCTCGGACACCCACTTGTTCCTCCTCCATTCGATAAACAGTCTGTTAAAACAACAGTGAACTCAAAGGTTTGTGTTTGTGTCCATGCAGCCATGTGACTTCACCACCTTACTTGGAACTTTCTTGGGATACATTGCTAACCTCATCTGTGTACGGCAGTCAGGTTACCTGTCTATTTTCAATTAAGTGCCCATGATAACAAATTAGAGCAACACCCAAGGGAGCTGCCATGTACAGGTCAGATGGTGTTTTGCCTACATCTGAAACTGTATACGCATTTTTACTACTGGTTGCTTTTTATTATCTAAAATTACTCAGGGAAGAAAAACTTATATTCATTTCATCGGATTGTTTTTGTTTTTTTGTTTTTTTTCCTGTTAGGTAGTGTAGAAAAGTTGATGTCTTAACCCCTTAACCACAGGAAAACTGCCCGTTCTTGTTTTTTTTGGGTGAAATTTGCACAAAGTATTTTTTTCCAATGAAACATTTTGTTCCAAATGGTGAACATAGTATCATCACATAATAACTCACCCCATCCCGTCACATTTTGACATTCTGTCCAAAGGCCCTATGGTGTTAATTTTCCTCACCGCTTTGAGTTCATACTGCTTTAAAATAGAGCATAATGACTCAGCATTTGTACTGCTCATGCATTGTATTTTGTTGTAATATGTCAATTTTCACTGTGTGACTAAGTGCGCCCATGATAGCTTACTTTGGAAATATAAGCATTAACTTCTTTGAATATACAACACTAATGTTGCTGATGTGAATTGAAGATGTAAAGTTTTAGATTAGGCTGATCAAGAAAAAAGGTCAAACTGAAAAAAGTTGCCTGAGCCAGATCTATCGTCTTTGTAAATTCCCTTAACCCAGTGTTTAAATTTTATCAGTGCATTTGTAGTTATATGGCAATTAAGCCACTTTGTCTCAGTGCATTTATGAATAAAATTGTGTAAAGGCGTTTATTTTATACCACCCAGGGGGTTGCAGCTCACCCACTGATGAGTCCAATGAAAATGTCATTGTGTTTATGTAGCCTACCACTGTGAGATTACAGAAATCAAAAAGACACTACCGAGGGGAAACATGGGTATTGTGAAACATGGTCTCTAAAAAGTGAATCTTGTTTACATATCCACGCATAATTGGTTATAAAAAAGGCAAAACTCATTCCAAACCAGAGTGTAGGTGAGGTCTGTATTTAAAATATCACATCAGTGCAGCTTGAGAATAAATAGAATGAACCCTATTACCACTGACGATATTAATATGTGATTACATTTCTGGGAAACTGCTATTGTGTTAATGGAATAAGATTTTTTTTTGCCCCTAATGACTGACTAAAACAAGACAACTAAATGTTCCGTGTGTACGATTCAGACAAATCTAATTCCTGAAAATGGAATATAATAATCAGAATTTTGTTTTTGTTACGGGTAATCACCTGGAAATAACAACCATTGTGTTTTCATTACCGTAGAACCAACTGCTTATATTTTTACAATAGTCGAAGGTCCTGTCGCACCGTGCACAGCTGTTTTATACCTCAGAACCTTTTTTTTCCCCTTTTAGAACCACCTTTCCAAAAAACATGAGATGGTATTCATTTAGAGCCAGATGGTAAATTGTACTATTGTAAAAAATGTCCTTAACATCTTCAATGTTGACACCTGCAAAGGAGTAATTGAATATCAAGAAACATGTGCATGACTTTACAACAGTTTATTGTTTGCCTGATAGCATAATTGCCTTGGTCATATTTTTTGGCCAAATTGTGATATCTGCATTAAATAAAGCAGCAATTTTAGGAGAGTAAAGTTCAGTAGAAAAAAACAGGACTTATAAATTATGCTAAGAGGCTAACAGAATGTATTTTACAGTTGTTTTCCAGTATTGCTCACGTCAAACAGTGAAATATTAGCAACTTCTTGCATCAATAAAATATCCCCATATCCACAACTAGTTTATTTCATAGATTAAATACTGTTGTGAGTTCATTTCTCAGTTGGGAACAGTCTCAATAAAACCAGCTCAGGTGGCATTCATCTACTAATGAAACTGCACACTAATCCTGAGGTTTATTTGTTCTTTAGTTGTTCTTTTTAATCCTTTCATGCATGAGTTCTAAGAACCTCACTCAAGACTTTTTTATTCCTCTTTAGGTATGAAAAAAAAACAATGCGACCGAACATTTTTTAATGAACCTATTTTTCATGGAATTTAAAAATGTCCACACATCTGGACACCATATGGTTAATTTTTGAAGCAAAGATACATGTATTTAAACACAATATCAGAAAGTGATATACTGTGTGAAAACTATGAAATAAAAACATTTTTAAGGCAACTAATCTGATGTTTTCTCACATTTTAACACTTTAATACTAGTTATTACTCACTTCATGGAGATAATGTGCAAAAACAATCTTTTTGTTTAAGAAAACTATTAATTACAGTCTAATAACAATTAGCAATAGCTTTACACTCAAACATGTTACTGCAGATCAGGTTTATCAAGAACATAAAGTTACAGTAACAGTATGAAAGTCAGTGTATGGGATGGTATATAAGCATCTACTGTATTGGCTGATATGGACCTAAAACAACAAAACCCATGAATATTCAAGAGAACAGCTGTAGAATAGCTGTCCACTGTAGTGACCACTATGCATGAAAGGGTTAAAGTGTCAGTCTCCCTGATATGGATCCACTTTACTTGATTGATGCATTTCTTTACCAGACTAGCTACTCTGATCTCTCTGTCTGTCTCCTGGCCTCACCCCAGGTCATTCAGCATGAATTGTACAAAACTGAAATAATAAGACCACAAATGCTCTTGCTGTGAAGTGGAAAACATCATAACCATGGTGTATTAACGAATACATATGGTGCTCTCTGCTGCTAACACTTGTTCTTTAATAATATATTTTAAGATGCTTTCCACTTGTTTATAACAACTTGGAAAGAAACAGTCCCAATTGTTCCCCAGATGGCTAAAAAAAAGCACCTCAGCAATAAATAACAGTTCAGTAAACTGTTTTTTTTTTCTTTTCCGACCAGAACCACAACAGACCATTAAGTGACCACCAACCAAAGACCATGTGTATTACACTCAGTTTTTATGACACAGAACTTGAGATCTGTGATTGCAGGTGGAACCTTGTAATTGGGCTCTGTGGATTTGGCTATTGTATGTGCTCCCATTAAATTCGCATGCACTACAAGCAGGGTAAATCAAGAGGAGCCAGCGCAACTGGGTGATAGCACTGTTAAGGGAGCAACGATGGTCCCTGTGCGGGCAGACAAACGAGGGTAAAGTGAGTAAAGAAGTGGAAAAGATTCTTCAGTCCTCCTTGCACCTTTAAATCCAACCGGTTGGATTTAAAGCTTACATGCTGGATTGCACACGGTGGTCCTTGTCTGCACAATATCTGCAGACAATACTAATCCTTGCCTATCCCTCTCAAGATACAAAAATTGACAAGGGTTCCCAAACTGTCAAATGCATCTATGGCCCGAGGCGATTATCATTCCCTGTCCATATCAGTGTTAGCAAAATCCTTATTATAGCGGTCATGCAATCCGAAGGTAACAGTGTTTCTTTCTTGAATTTACAATAATGGAGTAAAGTTGGTGTTGATGTAAAAACTAACACGGAGTTAAAAACATATCATTGATTAATTAATTTTCCATGAAAGGATGTGTAAAATGGTGACTTATTAAGACCAAAAGTAACTGACACTATGCATATTTTGTTTTGGTACATACTGGAAATTGATATAATCTTGCCCATGCCTGCACAGAATTATCATTTTTCATTCCTTAAAACAGAATGTAGTGCATACCCCAGATTATGGACAGCAAAAATATTACTAAAAAAATACTTAACAGCTCTACCAAAATATTTCCAAAAATGAACATTTGTAGGCAAATGAATGCAGTATTTTAGATGAATCCCAAATGCATCTTGATGACAGAATGGGTCGTTTCACATACACATTTTATTTTGCATCAAAGGATTGAAAAACTGCCCTACTGTATGTGGCTGTGTATTCCTGAGGGCAAACCAATCTGGCAAGTAAAGATTCTTCAAAGGGAGAGCCATTACCAGAACAATGATCAAAACAAAACCATCCAAACAAGTGTAAAGACATTGCATCGTGAATCTCA
This sequence comes from Sphaeramia orbicularis, assembly GCF_902148855.1. Taxonomy (NCBI): domain Eukaryota; kingdom Metazoa; phylum Chordata; class Actinopteri; order Kurtiformes; family Apogonidae; genus Sphaeramia; species Sphaeramia orbicularis. Next base: position 24,231,734 of record NC_043970.1, on the reverse strand, counting down.
TTGGCAGAAAATGCTAATTGGCTTCATTTCAATCTGGAAAAGGTGTCCCAAAGATCCTCATTTCTGGCAGGTAGTCAATTCTATACATCTTTGTAAGACGATAGTGCAACCCATTAACCACTCAACAATGTAGCACATAGGAACAGATCTGGTAGAATTACTGTGGTGTTTAACATCATCTATAGTTAAACCCTGAAATGTGTTTGTCTTCGGGTACTGTGAGGAGATTTGTACATATCTGTTTCCACCTCACCAAGGCCGGTGGCTTCTACCAACTACCTTCCAGTGACACATTTCCCGTTACTGTTCTATTATCCTTTATATATTGCACAATCATCAAGTTTCTTTTGTATGTAATTGATAAAGAATGATCAAAATGAAAATATACTGTATATATATTCCTATTAACACACTCTTTTGGGAATGGCAGAGAAGACACATACTTATTTTGTATGGCATTGCTTTGGATATTATAGCAGATGTGCTGCTTTCTTACCATCAACACATGTTCTTGCGCTGTTAAGAACCACCGTTACTACAACACATAACAGCATTCTTATTCTGGCCCATTATTCCCGAAGTATTTACCTGTTTATTCCTTATGTCTCTCAATATATGGGTATAATTCAGAACAATTAACAGCCAAGTGTACAGTATATTTTCTGTTTAAGTTCTGTTCAACATAGATTTCCCTCTTTGCCATTATGATTCTTCTCCTCAGCTCAGCTGACAATGAGTTTGTGCTTATTTTCACCAAAACGCTCTGTGCAAAGTACAACAATACAGTAGCTTCACCAAAGTAAGCTAACAGTTTGAGCATTAATGAAAAATGATTCACAGTAATAAATCACAAAAAAAGACAACATCGGGTTTGGCTTGCATAGCAAAGCAAAGTAAAAGAGAAACCATTTAAAAAATATATTTACAAATTATGCAAGTCCTTTCATTTTAATTAGTCATTTTGTCGTGATTCTTCATCATCTCCACTGTGTCAATTGAAGTACACCATGTGACAGGAAATAGAAGCAGACATACTGTATAACATACTGTTTACTCTTTTGAAGAGGGGGATGAAAATAACACTGTGACTGGTGTCTGTGTCTGTACATGACATTTACAGCTCTGCATTTTATCTCACACTTTGTCTCTCTGTCTTCGTTCTGTCTCCTTTCCAACTTCCAAACATCATTCAGTGTTACTTGCAGAGAGAATATCTCATAGCGCTTATAAACAAGGTGTCCTGGGACAGGCAGCAACTGCAGGGAAAGGCTTCACAAAGACTCTGAAAGAGAGGCAGGTACACACACCGAAAACAAAACTGTAAATTCAGGGTGACAATGAAATCCTTATTTTCAATAACTTTGTCTTCGTATTAAACTGTCAATAAATCATTGGATGCGTGCTTGGAATTGATGCGATCTTTTCCCCACACACAAACAAATACTGCATTATTTGTACAAAACAAACTTAACTGACAGGTTTGAATGAAATTCCACATGCAACACATTAGAACAGGTGTAATATATGCATACTGATACCCACTCATGAGTACCACCACTTACAATGTTCCCTCTTCTCTGTGCTGTGTGTTGGTGGATGTCCCGATGGATCTGTGCCAGGTCTCTTGTGGGAACTCCTGCCCAGGGTGGCTCTGCCAGATGCGGTTGTGCCACTCCAGGACGCCATATGCTGCCGCTCCAGTGTCGACACAGTCACCATGCACTCCTCAGAGGGGTCGGAGGATGCAGGCGCCCACGAGCTGTTCATACGGGAACCCACGCTGTGTAAAGACTTCATGGCCGACGTGTGGGCTGTTGACATAAAACAGATACAATGAGATATCACCACAACAGCACCTTCTTCTATTTGTTTTAATACAGGACCCTCTGATAAATATTAGACATAACACACCATCTGTGTTGGTGTCTCTTCGTCTCGGCAGAGTCCCAACTTTCTCTGTGTGTTTGAGGCCTGTCAGTGGCGCCCTCTTGTGGCCAAGGCTATGTGAGCTCTTTGCACCGTGGTCCGATGTGGCCGAGGTGTCTGAACGACTCTGTGAGGTTTTACCTGTAAATGCAGAGTACAGGAAGAATTATCTATCAAACATAAAGAGATGAAGGGAACAGCATTAGGTCTGGGAGGACATTAAACACATTATATTTATTTATAACCGGATAACATACTTGAAGGATACGGAACATGGTAAAGATGATTCACACATTGCGTTTGTGTACAGACTTTTATAGAAATGAACATCAATAAATCAGTTGTTATAAAAGCTGGTTAGTGAATTCTTTATTAAGGACAAACTCATAGTGCTCAGATGAAAAGAGCTATTTACATTTAGAATCTGAATCTTTTCATTTCACTCCTCAATTAAATGTTTTAGAGTAGGAAATCATGTAAAATTGGGTCATAATTGCAAATGGCAGCCCCATTGGAAATACTGGCTCTAAATCAGCTTTGTTCATATTCACTGGACACTAGATTTTGTTTTTTTATCTGCTTATACACATTGCTACGACAGTGAATTATAATATTTGACAGCTAAAAATGAGACATTAAAATGTTTGCATTGCTAACGTTTGTAAATATTTTTAGTTTGAGTGACCTGTAATCTGCCCTGAAATAGTTTTTAAGTGTTGAAAACACATATTTTCAATATACAAGCTAAACTCTTAACCTATCAAACAACTAAAGTCTAAAAACGGTAGCATTCCACTCCTGTGGGAGAAGCCTTCAAGTTTCAGAAACAGTTTCAGACAGCACCCTATTTATAAATGCATCAAATCTTAAATGCGGGACATGCGACTTTTAAGTAGAGTCCTCCTTGTGTATTAAAAGATTCTATGTTATCATTTTGACGCCTATGCAAGCATGGCTTCAAATACCTTAACAAGCTGTCTGAACGTCTCAGTGCCAAAGAATATTCCCAGAAAGAAAGGGCATAACTAATATAGCTTTGAATATCTGTGAAACTTTTCCATTTCCATTTGCCCACGTCGACTTTTGGATTTATTCTGTACAACTTTTTCGTGATAACATGTTTCTGGACAATGTAAAAGACAACTACTGGCATATACTGTATGCTTGATTAAAGATCCTAATGTATGCTTTGTTCTTTGAGATCCTCTTTAATGCGGGGTGTCCATAGGTGATAGATCAGCCAGGCGTCAGACTGTGTTTTCTGCCCCACTGGCCCCAGATCCTATTGGCACGTCCTAATGTTGACATTGGACACATTTGCAAAACCCCGGATTATGGCAAAAGATGGGAATTTTGAACCATTATTGTCAGTGTTTCTATTTGTTAATATTAGCTGTTTTTTGCACATTTTAACAATTTCACTTATGATTTTGTTTTATTACTGACCATAAAAATGTGCAATTTTGTATAGTCTTGACACTAATGATAGAACATTCGTGGTCTTTTCTGAAATGCTTATGCAATAAAATTGATCTAATAAATGCATGTCTATATATTTTCCAATCCTTCATCATTGTGGACAATGTTTCACAAGTGTTACAATATATTTTTCATACAGGAAGTTCCCGCTGTGGTTTGCGGGACTCTTATTTATGTGCTTGTCTCTTGCTGTCAATGACCCGGTGGTCTACGCATTTAAAAGTAACGCCTTCTATAAAATTATTTTTGCCACCTGTGAAACCTACCTGAGCCCTCAAGGTTGTCCACGCTGTGACCAGGGGTGTACTCAAAGCCACATAAATTCTTTGACACTACAGCATATCTTTCCTCCTCCTCCTCCTCGTCTTCTTCAGAAAGCAGCGTGGCACCCAGATCAGAGCCGAGTGTACTGGACATGAACTCCATTGGAGGAATGGGGGTGTTGGGCACATTTGGAGTACTCTTCATGTGCCTAATTAATTGTGGGAAAATACTCAATATTACTGAACAAAATACACTTTAAAAAGCAATCTAGGTCATATAATAAGGAAAGAAAATACTGCAAAACAAATTCCAGGATGCTAAATCAGTGCATATTCACAAAGGTAGAGATGCGATGTGCAGAGACTATAAATGCCTGCAGTGATTTCACTGATTACTTTCTCATTGCTGGTGTGTGTTGTGCTAACACAATGGAGTTGTAATTGGACTGGATAAAGGATATCTGGATGGGCAGGGCTGTCACCAACATGCCTGTTATCTCCCCCACAGCTGTCCTCCACGATGGCTCACATCCCACCATAGAGGAGATGCATGCATAATTATCAACTCTATTTACTGATGTCAGAACAGCATGTTAGAGTAAACCCAGTCATTACCCTCCAACACGTGTTGCCACTGTCTTGTCAAGTTTTCCAATGCTCCATCAAAGGTGTAATCAATGGAGAGCTGTTTTTATCGCTGGCAAGGAACATGTGGCGTAGTTCGAGCTGACACATGTAAATACCAACACTATAAGCTGCTCAAACATTAGCCATTGATATGCAAAATTCTAACTATGAATGGAATGAAATGAATAAAATTACAGCCATTTCTCCTGCTGTGCAACCAAAATGTATTTGAACAAAATGGTGATGCACAAACACAATTGCCTGTGGTGCAGCCAGGTTTTTTAGAGGCAAAAAAAAAAAAAAAAAAAAAAAAACACATGTAAGATACAGTAAAGTAAAAATCATTCATAATCAGCAACATAATTATGTAAATTAAGCAAATAATACGAGTGCAGAAAAGAAAATCAATGCAATGCCTGACTTTAGCTGAACTAAATCGTCAAATACTGCAACTGGAGGTCCTCGAATGCCTTTCAGATTTTCAAATGACAACAAATTAGCGATAAAAGCTAATGTTCTTACCATGCCTGTTTGGCCACTTCGTATTGGTAAGCTCTGGTCAGCTCATCCAAGTGGGCCTGCAGAATAGACTGCATCTCTTCATGGTGAGCTGAGCTGAGAGAAGAAGAGGATGGCTGGTTGAAGGGAGCAGCTGCTGGTGATGAGGATCTTCCCCTCAGTGGAGGAGTGGGGCCTCGCTCTTCCTCGACTTCATTGTCCAGATTCTGATGACGGTAGGTCTGGACAGAAATGGGTGGTGCCCAACTGTTGCTGTCATATCTGAAAAAGATTTTGTTTTTTTTTTTAAATCCAAAAATGTGCATGAAGTACTAAAAACAGATTTGTGAAACCTTGTGTGATCATTTGTGTGAAGCTCTACACCAGGGCTTCTGTTAGAAAACATGTGCTCAGCAGGCACAGGTGCAGTATATTGTGACCTCTGTGTTTGCATCTGTGTTTTTTTGTGTTTGCGTGTCTCTTTCAGGGGAGAGATTGATGACATATGAATGTATCTTACCCTCCTCCATGGTTTTCCTGGGGGTAACGGTCAAGGTCAACCTCTGTACCAGGGAGAGGGTGCATGGGTGGTGGAGGCAGAGGCATGTTCGCCCAACATGTCCCATTTGATTTAGAGGTCTTTGTTCCACCCTTTACCTTCTTTTTCTTCCCAACCTTTGCACCTGAGGGAAGGTGAACAGAAAAAGGAAAATAGTCTCCTACAATGGTAAAAAAACCAAAGTACAATCTGCTCTGCCAGGACTTTTAATGACTAAATTTTACTCTACCGTGGATCCACACATACACACATGCAATACTGCCTTGAAAGCTATTTTCTATCTTTTTCTGCAATCTCAACTTTTCAAAACCTGTCTACCACCAAGAGCTCATTATGTCTCTTTTTTTGTGCGCTGACAGTGCATTAGGACTTTTTCTCAATGTTGACATTTCTTTAAGAGGCATCAAAACCTGTAGCAAACTGCTTTAACTCGCCTCGATACAGATTCCTACACTTGCTCTACTTTATCTCTGATAAGTCTGACATTTAGCTGAGAATAGACATCGCACAAAACTACAAAAAGTAGAGAAAGAGATGCCTCAATGACCACAGTAAATCTATACTCCATTAATAACTCAGAACGCTGAAGGTTTTTCCGCCATCTCTAATCAAGTTAACCCAAAGAAATGCATCATGATTGTCTGACATTTCTAGGCTAGATGAGCTCCCAGGGTAGAATGGTGATGAAGACAGAAGTGTAATTAAGAACATTATCCTAAGGGTCTAATTTCTGTGAATATATAAGTATATTCCCCTCTTTTCATTTTGCTCTTTCTCCAGTTTATATGTCAACTTTGCAGCAGGAGGTTTTTTTTCCCCCTTTTTTTTTTTTTTCAAAGAAAAATCTGACTACCTGTCACTTTCTTGTAAAATGTGGTTTTAGATGAGTATTCTAGCAATGCTGCAATCCACAAGCATGTTCCACCCAAGATACATGCAAATGAATCCAAACACTACACACATATGTACATACACACACACACACACACATATACAAGGAAGAGGCTGTATAGTACACATTTGATCATGGCTCATACCACTTCCAGGGCGTCTGTCAGTTAGCGAGTAGCCCAGGTTTGCAATTTCCTGCTGGGCTTGGAGAGAAGCCTTCCAGCGGGGATCTGGTCTATCCACAGCCAGCTCATGGAAGCTGTTAGACTGGAGTATCTGAGTGGTGGCATAGGGGGTGGGCTGACTGCCTCGCGCTGGGCTGCTGTAACCTGCCTTCCCCATGAAGTCAATACTGCTGTAGATGGCACCATCAGACAGCATGGTGCCCGTTTTCTCCACAGCAGCCGACGGTAACACATCTGAGACAGAAGAGGAGGGGGACAGAGAGAGATAGGAGAGGGAAAAGGGATCATGGAGAGATAAGTTGACATGAAGTTAACTATCTTTAAGGTCATTAACACTCCCTGCTGCTCTGGCACTCTTTATTAGTTAAATACAGGTCTCAACTGGACTTGATATAAATGAAAGTGATTATCTACAGCCATAATTAGCATGCAACACGCTGTGGAGGCCCAGTGGAGTGTTCACGAGAGGGATATTCGAACAGTGCTAACCTTCAGATCTAATGTCTTGCACACATAAAGCCTGCAGCTCACCAGGGGTCCAGTGAGCTTAGAGAACATGGAAACACACAAATACACACAGTAGATAGAACTTAAAATCTCAGTCTTATGAAACTGCACAAACTGCACAAAGGCCAGGCAAGAAGAAGAATAACAACAGACATAAAGTATATGTAAACATTACAAATTTAAGCCAAATACCAGGCTTGTCAAATCAAATTAGTAAAATATAGCCCTTAAAGGCTGTTTTAATTTATTAGCTCTTGGTTGTTTGTGTGTGCATACTAATGTGTGATGTCTTGTCACTGTGATTCCGAGGGATGAATGTCAAAACTGTCCTACTAGGCGCTGTGTTTCCTGTCACCCCAGCCTAATCATGTTTCTTACCTCCTCGGCCAAAGTTGTTGTTGCCTTTTGGACTGCCTAAGCCCCCATTAGCTGGGAGACTTGTGGATGGCCAGGAATCAGCCAACCAGGGAAGGCCAGGGTCACCTGCTTTCAGCAGACCAGGGCGGCTGACAAGATGTTCATAGAAAGACAAAGAGAGGAGAGCGCGAAGCAGAGAAAAGGAGTGACATTGTTAAATATCAAGCTTGCACCGTAACAGTATTGTTCATTTTTTTTTTCCCCTTGCTGCATCAACAACAAATTGATGTGAAAACTCATTCAGCATATTCTCGCCTGTGGAGCAGCCTCGTGCACAAGCGACAATAAACAACAGAGAGACATAAAATGGCAAGTCTATAAATCAGACTTCTGCCACCCTTTAACTCCACCACCCCTAACTCTCCCTGGAGAAACCAGGCAGGCCTAAATACACACTAAATCCACTTTAGAGCCTTAGCACAACAGAAATTTACATTTTAAATTGAGAATCATGGACCGCCTCTGGCAGATCAGCTACACTTGTGCACTGTCTCCATGGCAACAGAGACAGCAAAAGCCCATTAGGTGGTTTAGAAAAGCTACCGTGTCATTTTGTCTTAGTGAAATACAACAGTCATGAATACAGACTTTGACTTCAAGGTAGGAAAGTTGTGGGCAGCAATTCAGAAGGAAAAAAAACAATTTATGACCACTTCCTTCAGCTTCTGTTGAAACAGCAAAATATTCACATGCTTCACACACCTTATTCGCATATGTTTACTTAATGTGCATCTACATAGTGAATTTCCCACTGAGCCTGATTTGCCAAGTGCCAAGGAATTGTTCACAGATGACTTGGTGATGGCTCAAAGGTGTTTAAACAATTACGTCAATAATTTCCATTTTAAAATACACAAGCATACATTTACATACATTTACTCAAAACACGTGGCAGTACCAACGCATTAACACACACGATATGTGCACATCTGGTGTTGAGAAACACACTTGGACACATGGTTTAAGCAAGATCTGTGTATTTATAGTCCATTATTTGCAACATTTGTTCTAGCTGTGGGCTTATATCCTCTTGCTTAGGAGTAACCAAACGGAAAGATGTAAGAGAAAGTGATGAAAAAAGAAGTGGACCTTCATTCTTTCTCCTATGAAAGTAAACTCTCTTTTTTCTCTCAGTGTTTGAGTATGCTTTGATATTCAGATACACAGCTAGGCTTCATTTTAGGCATTTTGAGCAGGCTGATAATTCTCATGGACACTGAGTGTAGTCTCAAGGTCCAACACTTTGTTGTTCCATACCAGCATAAAACCTATCATATTGTATGCCAAGCTTTTTAAACAGCACATTCATCACCTCTCTCCTCCTCCCACGACCTCTCACTCTGCCAGCACCCTCACATGAACTGAAAAAGAGCCAGTGAACAAAACAGTGGCCCACCTGCATTAATTGGTAGCACTCACTTCAAAGGGGTGATTAATGATTTCATCAAGTATACATCAGTGCAAATCATAGCCTGATATGAGTAAGCAGGAGGAATATTGGAACATGTATGCAAATTCCATTCATCATGAAAGAACTATTCATTTCAGGTATCACAATGAGCTCTTGTCATTGGGAAGGCAGACTGAGTGCTGCAGTAAAATGTCAGCGGGGAAGCTTTAGGCGTGGGTTTCTTTGATTTTTATAAGGTAATTTAAATTCTTACCTTCCATTTCTGATCAGGCCTCTGTCTCTTTGGAATGTCACTGTAGCATGTTGTAGGAAATGAGGGAGGACAGAAAAAAAAAAAATTACTGCAATTATTTCGTTTTAATATATGCAGTGCCACAGTGAATGTGTGTTGCTTATGTTGCAGTTATTACTTGAATGCAAAATGTAAAGACATACTGACCTGCACGTGTGAAGGTAAAGGACTGAACTGCAATTCAAAAAGTTCAGGAGAGGTTTATATTTCAAAGGTAGACAGAACGACAGTTAATATTTATTAATAATGCAAAAAAAAAAAAAAAAAAAAAATTGAAGCCATACTCTGAAGGAGATTATAAAATCCTAGCCAGATATGAGATCTGTTTGTTCATTCATAATATATCACTCTTGATACTTTAGATCAGTTTTTGTTAAAATTCAGTAAAGAAATGCATTGAACCACTGCATTTCAGTATGTTCTGAATAACATCAATTCTTTTGAGGCTAAAGGGCAAATGAGGGTGATTTTCTGACATTTCTGCCCTGGGGCATCTGTATTTTGATTGATGATTTTGCACCAGTATTCCCAAATACACTGCAGCTGCTGAAATGTATTCTAAAATGGATATTTTCACAAATAATACTGATGTGATGATTTTTTCTCATGTGAATACATATAAAGAAATAAAAATTGTGTGTGTAAATGGGGTGTTTTGAATTCAACTCTGCAAGAGAAGGGATCAGAGAAGCGGCACTCCATCAAATCACTGCAGTTTCCTCCCAAGTCACTACAATGAAAGGTGCAATCCACATTATGCTAATGGCATAAAGCTATATGCTCGACTCACAGAGGAATAAAAAAATCATACCTAAACATACACGTGCCTCACGTTAATGTGCAAACAACACCAGCCATGGTCCAATAATGGAAGGGGATGTTAAATTATCCCGCTTGAATGTATTTGAGTGGTGAGGTGCAGTGCTGATGGAACCCAGCACAGTTGATGCACATCAGTGCACAGTGAATTAAAGTAAATAGGGCCTATTTCCGTCTGTGCTGAATATATTTCCTTTGTTCTGCATTTTAGCCAGCTCAAATGGAGTCACATCCATGATGACATCAGTTTTCATTGGAGAGGGGGACCTATTGTGCTTTGAGATTCTGTGTTGATGCATAACCATGTAAATTGATTTTTACCTGCATAGTTGCTGAGTCCCTTCCTCTTTTTTCTCCTCCAGTACAGCCAGGCACTGAAGCCCATAAGGACAATCCAGCAAGCCCCTCCCAGTCCAGCAATAAAGGCTGGCTGCTTCACTACATCTGAAATGCTATTGTTGCCCTCTGATCCCGTCATTACGTCCCGTAATTCTGCACCTGGGAGCACCACAGACAAATACAAAAACATGAACACACAAGCAGCAAATCTCTGTGACTTTATAACCATTATTGTGCATGGAACAGGGTCTAGGTCAAAAAAAAGTTCATAGACTACAGGAACAGCTGACAATGAGAATATATATGTATATATATATATATATATATATATATATATATATATATATATATATATATATATATATATAATATATATATATAAAGCAAAAAAAAAAATGCTGGACAATAGTGGCTAAACAAAAAAAAAGGCATCAGTGCATCCAATATGTAGGAAGAGTTAATCAATTCAGCAGTGCACTTATCAACTTGAGCTGCAAGACACAAGATTGACAGAGCAGGTCTGACAGAGTTTGATTTTCTGTTGCGGCTACTGTGCTGTGAAATTAGATTCACAGTCTCCAGCAGGAAACCCCCCCCCTCATCATTAAGCTTCAGTCCACAGGCCTGTGTTTCCCTTTCTCTGTGTGTTAAGGGTGTTATTAAATATCAGTCAAAAGTCACAGATGAAGAGCAGCTGGCCCGGACTGAGATATTGATTCTGGGCTTATATGATCTGAGCATCCTTTAGGTGTTTGATAAGATGTGATAGGCTGATAAGCTCCAACAAAAACACTGTCTACTTTGTTAGTGCCAGCTGCTCACATATTGAGGAGGATTATTGATATGGCTAACAGTACTTGGCGCAGTGTTACCAGACACTACACTTAATGAACGGCCATTGATTTCTCAGTAGACGTCTGCCTTGTAATGCGCAATCTTCTTTCTTCAAGTACGATAAATTGATAAATCATTTTTCTAGACCCCCCGTTCTGTGATGGAGGCCTAGGACCCCATTACTGGGTCATTTCATTTGACTCTAGGTTTGGTGGGTGATTCTGTGTGCGCTTGTGTGTGTGTATGAGTGGATTACCCAAGATGATGAGCTGGGGTTTGCTCTTGACCCCCACCCCTGCGCTTGTGCCTGCAGCTACCTCCACATGGTACTGCACTCCAGCCTGCAGACCCCCGACAACAACTGAACGGATGGTTGCATCCACAGTTTTATTGACATGAAAGCGGGTTTCATTGGCCAAACACCAGATCTGACACAGACAGACAGGACCAGACAGAATTCACTGTGAGGTTAGACAGGATATCACTAAAATATGCAGTGTGGTATAGTGTATCGGCTGCAGAGCTTGATCATACCTTGTACTCTTGGATGATGCCGTTCTGTTGGTCTGAGGGAGGAGGGTCCCATGACACGCTGATGGATGTACTGTTGTGGTTTCCTACTGTCAATACTACCACTTGCTGGGGAGGTGCACTGGGAGCTGATGAGTTAGAGGATGGGATAGATGAAAATATTATAGAAACAAAAGAAACATCACAGAATATCACTTGAAATAAAAAGAGGAGTTTAAGTTTTTAACTTTAATGAAAAATTGAATTCATGCAATACCTAGATTCATATTTTTATAGTGAGCAATAAAACAATGTATTTCCTTAGCCAGCAAGACAGATGGTTACTAGAGCACTTCATCTCATCTCTTTCTGGTAAGATATTTTGCCTAGATGGGGTGCAGCAGAAACTGAAAATGTGGAAATCTTCCATTTATATTGTCATTTAGAGATTCTATTATATTACTGGCATTTCAAGTTACACAGATGAAGCGTCTGACGTCCAAGTTGTACTTTACTAATTGCACCAGTGATAGCCATTCCAAACAGACTAGACCAGCAAGTCTAGATGGGAATGTTCCAAATAAGAAATAACCAATATCACCTCTGTAATGAATTACTACCATTATGACCACAAGTAAATGCTTCCAAAGAAGCAATATTCAATTCTGCATATCTTATCTGAATGAAAATGGACAATATTCTCCTCCTGTAATGAGGATTCTGAGATGGTTTTTCAACAAAACTGTGTTTCTGTGCTCATAACACAAAATTCCAGCTCTCCCTCTAATGGGTATTTTTTAATGTACCAAACTGGCCTGATAACCTTCGCGGACACATCAGAGATTTAAAAAGACTGCAGGCAGCAGGAGGCGAACAACATGTCGATGCTACTGAGAGAATCATCATCTCTCACTGAGTGGACTACAAAACCATTCCGAGCAAACACTTTCTCACTATTCCCATTAAAACTATCATTATGTTCTGACTGAGTGGATGAATTAACTACTCTGAACCCAATTAAAGGGATGCAGAATAATAACGCCATCTACAGCAGTTCATGTAAGTAAAGCAGTGAACTCCAGAGCAGTACAAAGAAGCCAAGGCAGGTGGGCCATGATACAACTGTCTTGTTTGCTACTTGGCCAGACAGCAACATGGTTGTTGTGACTTGAAATCTCCAGATGGGCTTGGTTTTGTAAATGGCTGGAGAGAGATTCATTGAACATGTGCATACAATCTCACTGGGGCGACAGCAAGCCATGAAGACAGAGACTCTGCTGATAAATTTAAAATTGAAGCCAAACAAAACTAGAAGGAAAAAAACATGTTTAAGCAGTCTCAACAGCTCTAATGATTTTTTGTGGTTATAGCAGAAAAAGGATTTGCTAAAATAACCTTACCTAGGACTCAAAGTGAAGCTCTAAACAGACATGGCATGTTAGTAAACAATTTCCAGGTTTTATTAAATTTCACAAATTGAAGCAACCCAGTTAGGGGGCATCTATATTCAGGCATGCAATCTGTATTGACTGCATAAAAAGATTTGCATTAAACCCATTTGCCCTGATTTATTGTGACAATATACTGAGGACCGCTGACAGAAAATCACTTATTAAAAAAAAAAAAAAAAACATGATTTCTTTCTATTTAGTTTCCAGGGGAAAAAAAACCATCGACACAAAACTATTTAGAAGACAAACAACTATATTCAGACTTAGATATTTGTTCACAGATGCATCGACATGAAGATGTGGATTTTCTACCAAAAACACCAGAATAAAAGCAGTGAGTGTATACTTTTTCAAAACAATGTATAATTCAAACACACGCACACACTCACACACAGCAAAACCAGCTCTGTTCATTTTCCAGTGTTGATTTGATGGGTGTTAATTTTAGTGTTGCTTTAACACCCCTGCACTGCTCGCAAGAGGGTGGAGCTATGTGGGAGGAGCTAATGCCACACCTGATCTTAACACATGGGATCGTCCCAAGGGGGCGTGTCATGGAAGATGTCAGGCTGTGGTAGGAAATTTTATACATTAGCAAAAGTCTGTCTCACAATAACACAGATATTTTTTATGTTGTGTTTATAGTGCAGTTTCACATTCAGTGTATTATTTACTATCCTCTTAAATTAGCAATGTTTTAACAACATAAATAAAGTAAGCTGCAGGGTTGGTGATGATGTCTTTGTATATGTAAACATAGAACAATGTTCTCAGCACTGAGGAAAAGAAAAGTTGCTGGATTATCTCCCCATTGATGGAAACCATTTTAGCTTAGCTCTCTGTTGATGACAACCAAGCCAGTTTAGCTCCCTAATGATGAAAAACTAGTTATATTAAGTTAGCTCTAGGAGTGAACCCAAGTTTGGTAATGTTTATCTGATCATTTGACAGTGTTACAGAGTGCAATAAAATACCAACACCGTCCTGAATGCTATATTGGATTCCCAGAGTGCCACCAGTGGTCAACATAAAGACCAGGTTAACTCAAAGATATAACAGTAGGGCAGTGGTTCCCAACCTTTTTTTGGCTCGTGACCCCATTTTAACATCACAAATTTCTGCCAACCCCAGACATTCAAAACAGAGACTTTTTTTTTTTTTGCTAAAATGAATTTGTTTCTGATCATGTAATAGTTTGCTATACTATGTTGCAAATAAAAGTTAATTTTAGACAACATTTAGTCTATATAATGTATATTATTATGGACAGAGGCAGTAAATCCAGGTGTAGATTACTGCACCAAAGTGAGAATTTGATTTCCTTGGTCAGGATATGTACAGTCAGTCCAGCTTGGATTTACAAGGCTGGAAATAAATACTGAACAAACACTAATGCAAAATATGAATTATGAAGAGCTGCAGCATCTGAAACCGACCACAATGAACATTTGAAAGATAAACAGTACCACAGTGCTTCAGTTTCAGCTTCACAGTTTGTCATGTCTATGTATTGTGATTCTCTCTAAACTCACCATATATTTTTTATTAGTCTTTTTTTTTTTTTAAATCAATTACTAGAAATTTCAGGTGACCCCATTTAAATTCCAGGCGACCCCAGTGGGGTCCCGACCCCAAGGTTGAAAAACACTGCAGTAGGGATGACTGGCTCCTTTACAATTACAGAAACAGGACATATCTGCTCTATTCTACTCCCAACCTCTCTACTGACACTCTACTCACACCCCTACCTCTATCTCTGCCACCCCCACCATTATGATCAGTCTCTTCTGTTTCATTGCACTGCTGCATATATCATGTGCCTTATTTGCACTGTACATAATATGCACATGTGTAAATTTGTACATATACACATTTTAATTTCATATTAATTATATTTTTTACTCTGCTGCACTTTATTGAAATTGCTAACCAGCATTTCGTTGTTTTTAAATCAGATTTTTAAACAATAGTAATAAATCAGATTCTGATTCTAATATACTTTTCTCCAACACACCCACTCAGAAGCAAACTCACCACATGGTCAGGCATTAGAACCCATTTGAAATCCAACTGCATGATTTTACAGCACTAGCAATAAACTCTCACAGGTTAAAGCAAACTAAATACTAAAGACTCTAGAGGCTCTAAAGTATCACCACAAACACTTTTTATATTGATTAGTGATTGGCAAAACAATGGCAATGGCCCAAAATAGCACTCTCTCTGTACAATTCAAACTACACAATTGAAATATATCTCCTTTGTGTGAATTTTAACACTTCAACAGTTGCTTCCATAAAAAACAAACAAACAAAAAAAAAAACACCTATACAGCTAATTTTAACCTTAAAGATATTCAAATTATCACCATAGTAGTTATATATAAATGACTACTTACACTATTTAAAACAGTTCATATATAACTATTATGGTGTTATTGTGACACTTCAGTGGTCATTCTCATTTAAACATCAGATGAGTATTAATTTTAACACAGAATGAACTAAAATTGTGATTTTAAGCACATTTAAGTACTTACTAACCTGTTATGTATAGGCTACACCATGGTAGAGCTGCTGTAATGCCTATACTCATTAAATCTGGGGTTACCAACTCTTTGTTCTTATAGTTGTATGCTTCCTAATGCACATTTAGCATACAATATGAAAACTGGTGACTTGATATACATGGAGACTGGAAAAATAAAGAACAACAATATATCTATACATCTAATGCAACTGCATGTTATAAGAGGCAAGTATATTCCAGCTTTCATTTCAGTGGTGCTGTTTCAGCAGACTGATGGGGCTTGTCCAGTCAGTTAAAGGCTTACATTAGGAGAAGACAGGAACCATTAAGCGTACTTCTGCAATTTCCATATGTAAAGCCATCCCGGAGGATGAGTAATGACTACACTACCCGTAATGACTCAGGATAACATTACAACAAATGGTCACTACGTTAGAAGAGTTTGGAGTGTGTTCTTGATAATATCACTACTACTGATACCAATGACAGATAATTTACCATCATTTTTCCTCCCAAGGTCTGTGGTGTTTTATACTCTATTTTTACTCACAAATGTCCAATTAAACAGGATGACTTCATTTTAACATCTCGTGATACTGTAGCATCATAACTTAATCTCAACATCTCCTCCTCTTGTCTGGGACTTGAAAGCACCGCTGTCGTTTGAATCTCCTTGAACTGCAACACGTTTTGTTTGATTTGAGCACTGGAAAAAAAGCTTGCATAATATCCTATGGTTGATACTGGCATCACAGAGCCGTCTGCTTGTGGTCACATTGCTATCACAGACAAACCCTTACAGAGTTGTGAGGGCCATTAATCAACATACTCGACCCTCGCTCCTCACCCATCCATTGCAGCACGCAGTGAAAGACATCAGTTGTTTTGACCTCTGACACCCCAGAGACAGCCTTTGCTGTGTTTTCACCATTCACAAACGGACTTTGATGGAGAGCAAATGTTGTTTTTTTTCTTCTAAATTCTGCAGTGCAGCACATTTCCACACCCTGGAGTACTGGTAGATCAAACCAATTATTTTTGTACCACGAAGGCTTATTTCCAGGATTCCATGTAATGAGAGCATGCACCCCCATCCAAAAAGACCTCCAATGATCCTGTATGGCCATTATAATTGGACCCCAGTGTGGTGAGTTGTCTTTCTCTTTGTGCTTGAGATAAGATGTGTGTTGTGATACTTCCCTGAAGTGTCCCTTTACTGTGTCATAGAAATACTTTAAACATTTTTTTTACTGTCATCGAAGCCATATTTTAAAAAACTTAAAAAGAATCTGCAGCTAGTCTATTTGTGTCTATAACAAAAAGACAAAAATAGATATTTATGGCAGATACTGCAAATGAAATATGACCCTGTGTAGCCTACCTATAACCTATAACCCAATATAAATCTGATGCATTTACATGATGGACACATAGATGCTCATGTTCATGTGCTTCGTCTCTTATCAAACAAACATTTTATTGGAGATTGAGACTGTGCATGTTTGTAGGTGAGTAGAGCACGATCACATCATGCAGGTCTGCCTGGTGTGTGACGGGGACATGGCAGTCGGGGTACACAAAGGAGCGGGGAGAGAGTTCAGTTGATGTCAAAAGAGACAGTTCTTCCCCTCCCCCCTCTACCCACCAACCCACGAAGGCCCAGGCCTGTCACAGACCCCTACCGCGCAGTCTGGGAGACCTGTTCTCACACACAGGGGACATGGCACTGCAGCAGTGTGCATGTGTGGGTGGGTGGGTGTACTTGAAACGCCATTATCTGTTAGCATCTAGCCATGAAGCCATTACTAGAGGCAACTAAATATAAAAGTAGGTAACATCACTTACACGAGAACTTCTGCATCTGATCTGTGGGTTACTAAATCTTGCCAGTCTTGCAGCACAAACTAGGCTGAGAAATTGATTTTTTTTAAGAAATGCGCAGTAATTTGTTGCTTACCTTCTTCCATGGTGCGAGCAGTCATGGATTCACTGTCTGCACCCTGGAACTCATTGAAGTATGGGCGCACTTTAATCTCATAGACGATGCCTTTCTTCAGACCAGAGAGAGTTATGTCTCTCTCTGAGGCGACCTTCAAGTCTTGTATCTGCCATGGCCCTGGGGAGGGCAGTCCTGATGTCTGCCGGTACAGAACACGGTAGCCTTGAATAAACTGGGAGGGATTCTCCACCTGAAAGGATGTGAAAAACAGAGTTAGATGAAGACATAATGTATAGTAACGATACAGAAGATGTTGTACATCCATAGTTCTAAATCACCATTCATCTCCTGCATGCTTAGTTAAACCTATTATTTAATTAGAAGCAAAGATGATGCAAATAATAACATTAAAATGCTTCAAGAGTATTCATCTCATCTAAATGGGAGACTGGCAACTTCAGCATGATTTGAGTTCAAAATATTGGATCAGAATAGGCAGGAAATATTTTTGCTGCTGTATTTCAGGGGAATACTAAAATATGTAACAAATACAACTCATACTAATGGTATCTTAACAGAGGCAGAAGCAAGAAAAAGCTTTTATGTGTGATATGAAGTGGCTGTTTATGATCAGACCAATCCAACTGTATTATGATGAATCTTTTTCCTTTCTCTCCCTCTGCCTTTCTCTTACTATTAAACACTCTCTCTCTTTGTAGACTCCCTCTGCATGTCATTAACAAAATGATTTGTGAATCTAAAAGCCTTATAAACACAAAATGTTGTTCCAACTTTTGTCTTAATTCATTACTTACACTATAATTTATGTGGCTTTAGTTGTGAATTTATTTCAGTAGACAGCTTTAGAGCTACTCTACAGTAGACTCAATACTTTTAGGACCTTACAATGTGGGAAAATAATGTTTGATTAAAATCTTCAAAACTTTCTGTTCTTAGATTTTCTACTAGAAATGCATGATTAAACTCAGGACCTGTCATATATTATACAATTTTCATTGTGTAATATAGTAGAAGATGCACATTACCAAATGTTCTTTCATCTAAAATCTTAGAATAGTCTGTAATTTCCAAGGATGTGTTTGAATTGGGTCTTCACAAATCTACAATTTGGTGAAACCAGGATATTATCATGTTTTGTCATTTTTTCATTCGCTGAATTGATATATCTCTGTAATGAAGAGAGCTTTCCACAGTGCTGAAAATATTACATCCGATTTTTGTTTATTTATTTATACATATAATGTTTAACTGCATGATTATAAAGAAGGAAAAGGCAAGACATGAATCTCATCACCAACACACCTACTCTACACTCGATACATCTGTAGGCATGAAACCCTGAGCAACCCTCAGCAAAGCTCTTAAACAAACTGAATCACTTTTACTTTGTAACATCTGGCAGGTTTAATTGTGTGTTATATGACTTGATGAGTAATAGCACATGCTCGCTTTGCAAACTCCAGTCTAATGGTATAGTAAATGAATTTCACTAAGGTAATTTCTGAGTTTTAATTATGTGCTACAATATCTAAAGAGCGCATGGCTATCAGTAAGTTCTCGCATTTCTTTTGTTCACTTAGAATACACTTAACAAAAGAGAAATATATTTTTTTTCACAATGATGCACCTCATCATGAGACATTTCTTTGGCAATAACCATAACAATGACAAGGCAGAGTAATGAAAAGACAACAGCTGGTCTTTATGTTATGCTGTATCTATAATTGAACTGTCGTCATTATGTAGAAGAATATGGGCAGTGTCATTGAGTGTTTTTGTGTGTGTCCATAGATCCATTCTTCTGTTTGAATGAGAGTACAGTAGAAGTAGAAGCGTGTGTGAAGCAAACGCAAGAGTTAAGGGCTTTCTTTTTAGTGGTGCATTCTCATTTCACATTCATCACCAAAGAGCAGATTGCTTTTCTATGTACAAAGCATAGTATTTGTTAAAATTAAATGTGAGTTTCAAATTAATTAATGCATTTTCACCTGACATTTAGCTGTGTATATAACTGCCCATATGAAATTAATGGGAAAATGAAAAATCCTGCAGCCACAGGACATCCACAGGGCAACAAAGACCTTTTGAAAATCACATTCTAATCCAGAAATGCACATGTTTTACTTTAATACGGAAACTTGGCTCTCGAAGCGGGACAATGAATGAGTGTTCTACCTGCAAATGGAGCCAGGTAGAATAAGGCACGGTTACCCTTTCAGATTAACTACAAACACAGGTTTATTCTATGACATTCTGTGACAGTCTGAAAGTGGAATTAGCGTACACGGATGTCCTACTGACAAGCATGAAATAACAGACTAGTATACACATATCCTAGGTGTGTCATTAACCCAGAGCGGCAGACAGCGGGGACACCTTGCCAACAGACAGAAATAACATTTCCCAGATAAAGGACTGACTGCAAACTGCCTCCAGAAGTGACACATGTAGAGCCTAATGGTGATGTATTTGTCCTGAACAGAAACATAAGTCTTAATTCCTGCATCACCCCAAACCATTCTAAATTGATTTAGCACCAGCTGTTCAAACTATGAATGTGTAGCCATGCTGCAGTGTCTACACCAGGTGTGTGCCAACTAATCCAAAACAGAGTGACACGCCAAGTATAAAGTTCTCAAACAAGCTTAGACAAGATTTGTTTTTCTGCTCTCAAAAACACAGTACGGAAAACAAAGACAAAAAAGGGGCAGGAATTCTAAAAAAAAAAAAAAAAAAAAAATGCTTTATATACTCACAGTCCATGTGACTTGCACTGATGTGGAACTAAGGACCACAGGGTTGTGCATGCTGACCACAACATCCCCCAACTCTTTCTGCACCCGACGATGGTCCACTCCCTGTGCTGTGGGACTAATGTCTGAAAGAGAGAGATAAAAAAACAAAGCTGGCATGTAGAGTAGAAAAAAAAAAAAAAAAAGTGTGCTTATTATTGAGAAACAATTTGTCTTCTTTTCTCTACCTTGTGTTCGGACAGGCTCAGACATAGGGCTGGGGTCTCCAAGCCCCTGAGCATTAACGGCCCTGATGATGAACAGGTAGACAGTATTCGGTCTCAGATCTCTGACTGTAAACTCTGTGGTTTTCACATGGTCCACCACTGTTTGCCAGCTGTTACTCACAGACTGACTGCAGAAAGATAAAAAAAAAAAAAAAAAAAGAAAAACCTTTGATTAATGCAGTAAAAACCTAAATTAGAGTGGTTCCACTGTTTTCACTGTGTACTCGTAAAGATAATAAAACTTCAATAAAGATGACGATATAGAAACACATTTTTTATGAGTCAGATATTGATAAAGCAACCAGCCACTGAGGCGTTATTTTCGCTTAGAGAGCACTTGTCATCCACCTTTTTATACAGTCCATGTTTTACTGTCCAAAATGAATTATTAAAGCCATCCAGAGCATTCCAGCTTGCTTGAATGCCCACACAAACACTCACTTCTGTTTCTGTCATGAAAGTTCGGGGTCACTAAGCATAGCTTGAGGCCATAGGTCAGAGACATACCCAAAGGCCTCGATGACATAGGAGGACACGGGGGAGCCCGCCTCTGGCCCTGGTTCCCATGACAATGAGATACTGCTCTTGGTAACATCAGTGACCTCTGGCTTAGAGGGCGGGCCGGGGAGTGCCGTGGCATTGTGAGACATGAAATCTATGAGATCGGTCGATTCTGATGAGAGAGGAGGGTTAAATAGAAAATAAATACCAATAAGTCTGATGTATATAAAGCAAATGATAAGTATATTAAACAATGAATAATTTGCTTGTTAGAAATATTTCTAATTTCTACTGAGACAAACCTCTGACATCCAAGTAAGCGCTCCATGATGTTTCTCCGCTGGAGCTCGTAGCAACACAGGTGTACAACCCGGAGTCAGACAGCTATAGGAAGCAAATTATGACGTTATTATTAATGTATAAACTAGGTCTTAGCCAGTCTGAAGTAAGAAAACAGCATGATTTTGGGGATATACAGTAGTGATCGTTAAAATCCAGCTGTGAAAACCTCTAAAAACAGTTAAATTATACATTTTTTTTTTATTAAACATTTTCCCATTTATCTATTCAAATCACAAATAATGCAGCCTTCAAGCTGTGCTCTGTTGCAGTATTCGACAGAATCCAACAGCTTTTGTAACTCTGATCCCAGGTGGATTCTACAAGCTCTTACGTCAGGCTGGGCTTTTGAAAGAGGTTTGCAGCTAGTAGAACAGTAAAAATGCATTAACCTCCACTGGCCTGCATTTGGCTCGAGAAAAGCCAGAGAGTGGATGAGAGGAAACTTTAACACTAGCCAATGAAGAAAGAGCCCAGTAAGAGCTAACATTAATTTTCTTAATTGATTTCATCCAGTAATAGTCAGCCCCTGTTCTCGGAGCCATCAACATTATCATCATCAGTGCTGACACAGGATATAAGCGATATGACAATCTATTTTATATTGGTAGTGCCTTAGGAGGCTCTGACAACTGTGTTATCTCTCAGGAGAGAGAAGAAGAAGGGAGAGTGACACGGAGGAAGCTCTTTGACACCGTGACAGGACACTGTATATTACACTTCCTCCATTATATTCCCCCTGTAGTCTCCTCTTACCGGTTCTTGTCCTTGAGTCCTTGAGTCTAACTGCTGCCTCGGAGATTCCGACTAAATAGCAGCATTTAACGACTTATAAAAATCAATACTCTCTATTCATCTTTTAAAAGCAACCTGACTGCACTTGTCCATTTGAATTACACTCAGCTGACATCAGCTGGCAAATAAGAACATTTTTCTGTCCTTTTTAACAGAAGGATGCACAAACAGAACTTAAACACAAATCTGTGTAGGTGCACTATTGTATAGGTGCTGTTTTATTGCCAACAGATTGAAAGGTGTGGAGGCAATCAAAATAATGAAACATACTGAAGTCCTTCCAAATGACTAGACATTATAATGCAGCGTCAATAAAGTTAGTTTAACTGTACCATGATGATATAATGTGTAAGCTGTCAGTGCTAAGTAGATGTGAACATTATAGGAATGTTAATGTGTATAAAGTATGATTAAATGAATGAATATAGTACACTTTAGGGGTGATTTAAATGAATAGAGGTAAGCAATTCTGAAGTACACTTTTATAATAAACTACAATTTAAAGTAGCAATTTACAACAAAGCTGAAAAATCCAAGGGAATGTTGGTCAAAGATACTGTCCGTTCCATCGAAAGGATGTTTGTTTTCAGCATCCAAACCACTATTTTTTTTTTGTATTTTTTTAAGAAGCAGTTGTTGTTTTCTGGATGTCATGGTTGCCATTTCTATCAATAATAATAATAACATGGTTGTACACCGCACACATCAGTTTAAGGGGTAAGATTTGGAAATACATCAGTACAGAGGTACATGAAATGAATGAAACCAAAAAAAAAAAAAAAACATAATAAAACTGTAAATGGTTAAAGCAAAGTGACACAAAAGTGATTTAGCTAACCTGGCTAAATTCATGGATTGTTTACAACCTTTCTGATTGTCAGGCTACTTTTTTCTTCTCCACACAGTGCATTTGAGTGATATTGTTTTATACAGTATAGTATTCACAGATCTGAGCAACTACTTTGTAAGTGTAACATTATTCTAACCCTAGAAATACAAGCAAAGAATAACCCAGAATTATTAAAA
Source organism: Sphaeramia orbicularis (assembly GCF_902148855.1). NCBI lineage: Eukaryota > Metazoa > Chordata > Actinopteri > Kurtiformes > Apogonidae > Sphaeramia > Sphaeramia orbicularis. The sequence continues at coordinate 24,208,557 of NC_043970.1, read as the reverse complement.
CAAAAAATCTGCCAAAACTAAATAGCTAGTCTTCATAATGAAAGTGCAAACTGATACTGGTGTGTATGCGTCCTTAGTGTTTGCTGACCCACCTTGGTATTTTGAATCTGGAGGCTGCCATGTTCCAGGAGTGAAAACCGTGGATCCTTTCCAAGCAGACTGGCCCCATTTTTTCTCCAGGTTACTGTAGGCTCTGGGTCCCCTGATGCTTGACACCGAAGTAGGGTCACACCTCCAAGCCCTTGCGTTTGGTTAGAAGGCCCCTGTCGGATTATGGGTGGTGGGCGGTCCTTCAGGGCTAATGTTAACAGATAAAAAGCAAATTTTAAAACATTTTTTAACCCCTTTAAGACTGCCATTATAACAGGCCGCCTAGGTGTCTTCATGTTTTCTTTGCAAAAAATGTGTCAGAAAATGTCTTTTTTTCTATGATATATGGAAACCTTTTGTAACGCACATAGAGCTGTTAGATGTCACCCATATTGATGTTTTGTCAGACTGACCCTTTATTATGGAGAATTTAGGACTCATAAGGACCACTTTTCCTCTATTTGCATGTATAATTTTCAAAAAAGTATCCCCTTTCTCTTTTACAATGTATACAATATACGTGGTTGTATGCAGAATTAAAGCCAGTGTACTAAATGGTACAGTCATTTTTTGGTGGTTTTTTTTGTTTTGTTTTGTTTTGTTTTGTTAGGGGTGGGGCTCTGTTGGAAAATGGGTGGGAAGCGGGGGGTGGGGACTGTTCTTGTTTGTATTGATTCATGTCTGTAACACAATGTCTGTATAGTTTGGGGCAGCCATGGCTCAGTTTGTAGAGCAGGTCGTCCAATAACCAAAGGGTTGGCGGTTTGAATCCGGCTCTGTCCTAGTCAGTCCGTTGTGCCCTTGGGCAAGACACTTCACCCTCCTTGCCTCCAGTTCCACCCACACTGGTGTATGAATGTTTGGTGGTGGTCAGAGGGGCCGTAGGCGCAAAATGGCAGCCACGCTTCTGTCAGTCTGCCCCAGTGCAGCTGTGGCTACAGATGTAGTTTACCACCACCAGAGGGAGAATGTGAGAGTGAATGAATAATGGGTCAATAATGTAAAGCGCTTTGGGTGTCTAGAAAGGCGCTATATAAATCCAATCCATTATTATTATTATTATTATTATTATTATTATTATTATTATTATTATTATTATTATTATTATTATTATATAGTTTCTGCATAAATACCAATAAAACAGACTTTGTGCAAATAAAAGAAAATGTCTTTTTTGCCAGTTCTTTTGCACCTTTGTTTTCACGAAGAACTTAACTTTCGATATCTGTCCATTAATTATCATTATTATAAATAAATGCTTAAAACTGTGTGATTTATTATAAAAGAAAAAAATGGACTTGAAGTTTTTAGCATATTTATTATCAGAAACAAGTATAAATGTCCACAATTAAACTTTTTTTTTTTTTTTTTTTTTTCTTCAACTATTTTACATCTGCTCAAACATTGATCATGAACATTCAGTATCCATATTACGGCTTCATATTTTTGTTATCTCCAAGTGTTTTTTTTTTAGCCTGTGTGGAAGTCTCTGAAACAGTTCCTTTCTACAGGGGTCGGACAAAATAATGGAAACACCTTAAAAAATCAACAAAATATAATTTAATATGGTGTAGGTCCGCCTTTTGCGGCAATTACAGCCTCAGTTCTCCGAGGTATTGATTCATACAACTTGTGAATTGTTTCCAAAGGAATTTTAAGCCATTCTTCAGTTAGAATACCCTCCAACTCTTTTAGAGACGATGGCGGTGGAAATCGACGTCTTACTTGAATCTCTAAAACTGACCATAAATGCTCAATAATGTTGAGGTCTGGGGACTGTGCCGGCCATATGAGATGCTCAACTTCATTAGAATGTTCCTCATGCCATTCTTTAACAATTCTAGCTGTATGGATTGGGGCATTATCATCTTGAGGTGAAGGTGTTTCCATTATTTTGTCCAACCCCTGTACTTGCAATCAAATGGAATGTTGCTGCCGTAAAGTGTTATAGAGTGTGGGAAAGCTTTCCTATTTCCTAAGCTTTCCGATGAATTTTATGGATCGCGCAAACCGTTCAAGACTTACAGTAATTTGAATTGCTGGAAAATGCAAAAATGGAGCGCTGGAGAGACTGCTGTTGTTAAAGGGTTAATACATTCCTACAATTATGCTGACAGATTTATTAAAATACAACAATGCCCCTGTCTTCTCTTATCAGTATGATCTTTCCTGATTTGTGAAAAAAAAAAAAAAACACAAAACAAAAAAAACAAATACGTGACCTTTTCAGAAAGTGTTAATTTGTGATTACAGTAATTGCTTTAGTGATTGCAGACCCAAGATGTTAGGGCTCAATCTGAGAGATCTGTTGTGAGAGGAAGTGACTGTTCTGTGAGACTTTTGTAGAGTAGGGCAGTGCGCTCATGGCACTGCATCACACCTTTGAGGTTTAATTACTAGGTGAGGATTAACGATGCTTCACCCGTGGTGCTAATTACCATACCTTCTTTATAACACCTCTCAGCACATTAATGCCTATTCTCTCCCTTTCTCGTCTGACTCATGACTGCACCTCCTCGCTCTTGGCATCACCCGCCCCCCCCGCCCCCCCCCCACACACACACACAAACCTAAACTCCGAATTAACATGCCAAGCAGAACAACAATACATCTCTTTTAAAGCTTTTAAAAACATGTTATATCATCCAGAAAACAGCCGCTGTACTCAGCAACAGTAATTTGAAGAGTGTTGAATCTCTCTCGGCCTTGTAACTATCCCCTGCTTCCAATTTCCTCACTGCTGCTCTCCACTGTTATCAGGTCTGTCTCCTTTTGCACAAGTGTTTACAGCAGGTTCCTCCTGCCTTATCTTTTATCACACTTCTTTCAGCACAATGAGGAACACAGCAACTCAAGCAGAATAGCAGAGAAACCATGTTCAACTGGTAGAAGCAGTGTACAGTAAGTAAATAACAGGACTACTTGTGATGGCACAGCTGTTGTTGAGGATGAACTGTCTGCTATTATATCTCCATATACAGCAGGGGTCTCAAACTAATTTTCTTTCAAGGGCCACATTCAGCCCAATTTGATCTGTAGTGGACCGAACGAGTCAAATAACAACAATAACAAGCTATAAATAATGACAACTCCAGATTGTTGTCTTTGTTTTAGTGCAAAAAAACCCAATTAAATTATGAAAATACTTACTTTTATAAACTATCCAAAAAAAAAAAGTGAAAAACTTGAAAAAACTGAAATTTAAATAAAAAAAACTTTTAAAAATTTAGTGCAATTTTAACAATATTATGCCTCAACTTATTATTTCTACATGTGCATTATGGATCGGATCCACAAAGACACTAAACACTGAGTAACAGGCAGAAAAATTGTTAAAATTGTGCTTAATTTTCTTTAGACATTTCAGATTGTTCATAATTGTTCAGGTTATTCGCATTTTATTGTTAAAGGATAGTTTGTAAATGTAAATACTTCCATAATTTAATGTTATTTTTTGCACAAAAACAAAGGAAAAAAAATTGAAGTTTGTATTATTTATAGGCATAATGTAAGATTATTTTCTCACATCAAAGCAAGAAGAAAATATGGAGTCATTTTTTGTAGGTTATTATGCTATTCTTATTTTACTGTAGATTATATTGGTCTGTATATGGAACCTGAACTAAAATGAGTTCCACAGCCTTGACTGTGGAATTTTTGCACTTTACTAATTCATCCCACGGGCCGGATTGGAACCTTTGGCAGACCGCATTTCGCCCCCGGGCTGCATGTTTGAGACCCCTGATATACAAGGTGTCCCAAAAAAATGTATACACACTTTAAATAATTGTAAAGTAGGTGTTTGTAAAATTCATTTAATTTTCAAAATGTACTGTGGTAGAATTTACAACCATCATTTTATTGTTTAGTCATCACCTGTTCTCAAACTGACGTCCGCTCTGGTCCAGACACTGCTGACAACGCCAAGCAATGGAAGCGCACACATCCCCAAACAGTTCCCTTGGTATTTGCACGCATTCACGTTCAATGGCTGCTCTCAGTTCAGTGACTGTTGCAGGTCTCAAAGCATAGACTTTGTCTTTTAGGTATCCCCATAAAAAAAGTCTAGTGGTGTGAGGTCTGGGGAACTTGCGACAACAGGTGGATTGGACAGAGGGGTTTCACTGAATCCCCTCCGTGTTCACCAGACCTCACACCACCAGACTTTTTCTTATGGGGATACCTAAAAGACAAAGTCTACACTATGAAACCTGCAACAGTCACTGAATTGAGAGCAGCCATTGAACGTGAATGCACGCAAACACCAAGGGAATTGTTTCGTAATGTGTGCGATTCCATTGCTTGGCGTTGTCAGCAGTGTCTGGACCAGAACGGACGTCAGTTTGAGAACAGGTGATGACAAAACAATAAAATGATGTTTGTAAATTCTATTACATTTTGAAAATTAAATTAATTTTAATAAACACCTACTATATAATTATTTAAAGTGTGTATACATTTTTTGGGACACCCTGTAAATATGATCTACAATTAATTGTTAACAAGCATTTAATGGAGTTTATACTGTGGTGAAGCTGTAGATCCACTGCACCGAAACACTCTCTGGATGGATGTTTCAAATTGAAGTTCTTCTGTCAACACTACTACGAAAAACTGCTTTGCAACACATTCACTCTTTATCCATCAAAGTTTATGTCAATCGATTAACAACATTTATCCCATTCCTCATACTTTTTACCAGACATTCTTATATTGATCCGTCTCTTTTGCATGAGGGTAGGGGAGGCATTTCCTCTCCAAAAACACTCCAACAGATGTTAATTTAATAATGTGTGGGAGAAAAAGCCAAGAAATAAGATGGTATAGACAGCAGCAGGCAATGGCTCAACACTTAATACTAACATTAAAACTTGTCAAAGAAAGTGTTAAGTGTCTTCCCATCAAAAAAATGGCACTTTTCAAACAGTTCCAGTCTTTTCAGACCATTCAGCTTTACCGCAGTCAGGTGATGATGAAAAGGATGACTGCGGTTGGCTGGCTTTTAAAACAAACTGATGCATCTCTTCTCAGTGTAAGTGTGGGCAGACTAATAGCCTCTGATGTATTAAATGTGCTCACTGTAGTGGAGAACACCGCAAGCTTTTGTGTGTGTGTGTTTTTCAGATGCAAAACTTGGCATACTCCACAGTAAATTAAATGTTGTAACATGGAACCTAAAATATTCTGGATTAACTGTGAATTAGTTGTTAATTATTTATCAGAGTTTGAAGTATCTGTAGTTACAACTGACTTGGAATTAACACTGAGTGTATAATGTCTATACAGTTTCTATATACATTGTTTATCCAACTTCCTGTATTATCTGTCTATCCTCAAGGCATCCCTCTGCCTTGGCTCTTCCTTTTTGCCATTTTTTGGGAGTTTTTCCTCACTCAAATCCAGGGTGTAACAAAGGTGTTGTATTTGGTGTAGATTGTAAAGCCCTTCCGGTGAATATAGGTTTGTGACATTGGGTCTATAAATAAAACTGAATTGAACTGAATTGAATTAGATTCGATTCATTCATTCATTATCTGAAGCCACTTTATCCTCACTAGGGTTACTAGGGTTACTCTCAAATGTGGAACACACTACCCACAGAAATAAAATTAACACAAGATATAAAAACGTTTAACAAAAGCGTCAAAGGCTGGCTAAAGCAAAATCAGAGATGAGAGCATTTTTAACAATTGTGATTTAACTGTAATTTTATGTAACTTTGATGTAAATATCTAACATATGTTGTACTCATATATACAGTATATATATATATATATATGTACTCATATATATATATATATATATATCTCATGTCGTTATTATTATGCAACCTTAAATGTTCTTTTCTTTACTTTCTTTCTTTCTTTCTTTCTTTCTTTTCTGTACTAAAAGTCTGACTACGGACTGGAGATGGAAACTAGCAATAGCTATAATCTCTATATGTGAATCATCAGTTACTACAGCTTGTTTGTAACAGGCAGAAGTTATACTATGTAATTTGCATTGTCCTTATCAAATAAACTTTATAAAGAAAAAAAAAAGGGGAGGAGGGGTTGCTGTGGCCTATCCCAGCTACTTGATTTGCAGCCACATTCAATTCAATTCAGTTCAGTTCAATTCAATTCAATTCAGTTCAATTCAATTCAGTTGCAGAGGGAGTGTTTTGGGCTGTTGGAATGTTGTGTAATAATTGTGACTATATAAAAATTGTAATGCAAGCATTTCCACCTAACATGTAGAAGGTTTTCAGTTTGATTCCCAGTCGGCCTTTCTGTTTTTGCATGTTCTCTCCATGCAGGCCTCTACTGGTTTACTCCACTATACATAACATACATAGGGTAATTAACCTGCCAGTGACTGGAAAAGTGTCCCAAAGCACCTTCAGTGGCAGCTCACTGCTCCTGATGTGCTAAGTGCTAGTGCTAATATTAGGTGCTGTGCGTGTTAGAATGGGTCAAATGCAGAGACCGAATGCCCCTACGGTTATAATAAAGTGAGTTAACCTTTTGACCTTTCACTTCACATGATTCATAGCGTACCAATCAAAGTACAGAGACAGCATTTAAGTTGCTGTCTCAACAGTTGCTCCAATGCTATAACAATCACTATTATTACAGTATGATTCTGCTGTTAAATTCCACAGCTGCACTGATGTAGATTTTATAATGAGTATTCACATTAAACAAACATTTTAATCAGTGCCTGAGTAGTGGTTGAGTCTATCACTTGCACATCCAGACTCACCGTCTGCTACCTCCAGCTGGGCCTTGGCCATGATGCTGCCTGCTACAGTGAGGGCCTGACAGATGTAATAACCTGCATCAGAGCGTTGTACAGATGAGATGGTCAGCTCTCCACTGACAGATACAGACACACGGCTGTCTCCCTGTATCGGCTGGTTGGGGAACAGAAGATCCTACGGGAAGTGAAAATAGAAACCAATATAAATAAAATGCCATGACACTCTTTTTTCGTGTCAATAACGGTAACTAGGGCTGGGCGATATGGAAAATGAATCCTAGATCAATATGTTTTGCTTGAATGGTGATAAACAATTAAAGCTGGGTAGTAAACGTTCATACTTTTATTGGACTGACTGACAGAATGACTTTAATACTACTGAGATCTCTTGGTGCTAAGTTTCAGAACCTAAACAGTGAATATTCTCAGCTACATTTGTAAAAAAAAAAAGTAATGTACAATAGTTGAACATGAATTTACGCATGTGAAAGGGAGACAACCATAGGAAAGAATGAGATAATTGAAACACCGAAGTGACTATCAAATGCTAAAACTGAAAATTTTTAATCAACGTTCACAAGATAGTCATTTACAACGTCTTACAGAGAAAAACAGCCACTGCATTGAATATATTCTATATATAACCCAGCCTTAGCAGTAACTCATACAAACGAACTGAAATGAAAAGTTAACTGTCTTTCAATTTTCTCAATGAATTTACATCTGTATACAATCAGCATTACAAGAATCACAGCTGTGTGCATTCATTAACTCACACATTCCAGTAATTATTTTCTATTCAGTCAGCAAAGTGGGTCAGCGTCTCCTTCCTACTAGAACTGAATGGCAGTTAACACCTAAAGTGATAACCCTGCTGTGATAACCTGCAGTTGCGGTCATGAAATTGAAGCATCATAGTCAATTTCTGCACCTCAAGCAGACAAGCTGATGGGCAGGAAAGGACATTAGCCTGCTTTCATTATGTCTAATGACTCTAATGTAGCTTGTGACATTGTTTCTTACAAACTAAATTGGCCGGTCATACTAGTGTAGATTGCTGATAAATGACCACTTCATTATTTCAATATGGTATGCCTAGTTTTTTGGGTTTTTTTACCCAAATAGGATGTGTACCCTTATATTTCAGTGTCAGCGTTTATTAATCAGTAGTTTATTTCAGCTGCCTATCTGGTATTTGGGTGCTTCTTTGAAACTGGGTTCATTTTGGTATCTGGCACTTTGACAGCTTTTTTAAACCCAATAATTAAAGAGAAATGTTGACAAATTTCCCCCCAGGATGTACTTATTGATGACCTCAGATAAATGCTAAATAAAATGATACTCTTGCTCTGAGCCATCCCAAAATGAATGAATTTTTGATGAAATATTGGGGCCAAAAATAGGACCAAAATTGGGACATGAAATGCTACCTAGGTGTCAGTGCATTTGATCTGGAAAACATGGCTGAAAATGGTCTTATATACCGCTATAAATAAAGACACTGTGCTAAATTTGTCGATCTTAGTGTTTTTTCTAATCCAGACATGTGGGTTTTTCATGAATCAGCAATCTCATTCCAGGTTTCGCATGTAACACTAGTGGACACAATGGATTACATGCGAAACCTGGAATGAGACTGCTGATTCATTCAGAACCTGCCCAGTTAAACACATATAAATCGTGAGGGATTTTGCAACAGTGGCCATTTTTGTGAAACACTCTGGCTTGCATAATTAGTTTGATTCCCAAAATGTACGTTTGAGAGAATAAAAAATATTCAAAAAAATAATCGCACATAATTTTCGTGTCCTTTTTACCATGTTACACACAGATTTTTGTATTAAAAAAATACATAAAAAACAGAAAAAAAGTGTTTTATCTCAAAAATAGTTTCTCTTTTATCTCAGTAAATATGTATTTTTAAAACAGACCCACAGTGCATGCAACCTTGCTTCATAACATTAGTCTACATCTGGTTTGAATTTTTAGCCCCAGTGTCCTGTTTTTAGGTTCCAGTTTCGTAGACGCACCCATTTATTGTGTAAAGCAAGGGTTTCCCGGTTGAGTTTCTCAAAGAGACTCATTCATGCACACTTAAATACCATAAGCCAGTCTCTCTCCTCACCTGGCTGCCCTCTCGTTGCCAGAAGACAGTGGGCTGAGGTTTGCCTTTGGTCTCACAGGGAAATGTAGCTGTTCGTCCTTGTGCCACAATCTGGTCACGGGGTCGCACCACAAACTGGGGTGCCTCTGAGGTCAAAGATCAAATAAACCATAACAACATAGCAGCATGTGTGCACAAAGTGTGAGTGTGAAAGAAAATTACTCAACAAAGCTTTAATAAATGTTCATCTGCAAGCTAAAGGTTCATGCATAGGGTCTATTTTTTTCTTTAAGGACTATTTCTACACTATGTCAGCCACACAAGCCATTCATCCAGCTGTCCGAACATCAGAATGAATGATATCAAATTAATAACTAACAGCAAATGAGGCCTAACTTCATTTTCTGTTCAGTTTTTTCAGGTACACTTTGTCAGCCATGTCTAGACCTCCCATTTTGGAAGAAGTGAAGTGGTAAATAAACTGTCAATGGTTTTCCAGGAGAAGTCAGGGTCTAATAGTAACAAGGTAGATATGCATTTCCATTATCAGTTTGATGAACATGTTTGTGAAATGCAACATCGCATGCATGTGATCAGAAAAAGAATACAGCAACACATGCATAATGGGATCAGCCCTTACTTACCAACGGGGCGAGCTGGTGACAACAATGATGTGGGTGAGATTAAGGCACAACACAGAGAAAAGGAGAGCAGAGGAGCAGAACAGAGGGACAGAAAAAAAAACAAATGAAAATCAGAAAAATGAATGAGATGGAGTTGGAGTTCCATCAATGAAGTTTTGGGAGAAAGGGAAGAAGGAGCTCATTCACCAGAGTAGGTGATGGCATGGGCCACAAGAAAATGGCACCTAAGCAACACTGGGGAGAAGGGTAACAGGCGCCAAAAGGCTAAAGGATTGATTTCTAGTTTTCTCAAGATGTCTGGTACTGACCAATTATTGAACTACCTAGTCTAAATAAACTAGGTAACTGCTTCTATACTTGTGTCTTATTTATATATGCACAGCCTGGCCAAAACAAAAGTCCCAGCTGGATTTAAATACGCAAATAGGCAAGAAAATCTGATATTTACTGTAGTAATAAACGTTTAACCCTGCAGTGAGTACCTTCTTATCACTTAAATAACCATCAATTTGCAAGAGAGCATAAAGACTGGATTTTGGAGCAATAGAAAAAGGTCATGTCAATCAATCAATCACTCAATCAATCAATCAAATTTTATTTATATAGTACCAAATCTTAACAAAGGTTGTACGATCAGATCAGATCAGATAAGATAAGATAAGATAAGATAAGACTTTATTTATCCCACAGTGGGGAAATTTCACAGTTAGCATCAGCAAAAATATAACAAGCAAGTGCAGAGAAAAAGACAGGTAGAAAAAAAACACAGACGAGTGAAAGACAAATATAAGAAATTTGTTATTTATATAAATATGTACGTAAATAAAGAATTATATTTTTAAAAATTAAATTAAATATTAATTGCATATTTACATTATCATGGCTTTACATTAGAGCTGGTCAAGACCAGATTCTTAATAAGCCAATTCACCAACACCAAACAGAATCCTTCTGTGGTCTGATGAGTCCAGATTGACCCAGTTCCAGAGTGATGGGCGCATCACAATGACCCACAATGCCTAGTGCCTACCATGAAAGCCAGTGGGGGTGGTGTTGTGACCTAGGGTTGCTTCAGTGGGTTAGGTCTAGGGTCAGTAACACAATGTGCCCCAAAAAATGACAGAAATACATTCTACAACATTGCACAGATTAATCAAATGTGAAAGTGTGATATAATCAAAGCTAAAAGGGTCCAACAAAATATTGTGTGGGACTCTTTATTGGCAAGGCTGTATATATTACTTATAGACATTTCTAAAGAGTTTTACTTTTGAAAATATATATTTTCAAAAGTAAAAAGGGTAAAAAAAAAAAAAAAAAAAGATGAGTATTAGGTGATATAAGATTGCAAAATTGGATAAGTCAAGTGTTATGAACTCAGCTCCAATTTCAATGTAAAAGGGATCTCATGTGCCTTATAGAAGTATTAGTTTTACGCTATCAGTCTTTGCTATGAACCAGCCTCATCCACATCATATTGTGTAAATACTGAATGAGTAAGCTGGATGGTCTATGGACCCCCCAGGAGAGGTCATAACAGTTCACTTTAAACTTGGTTAGATTGTTCATATCTGTGGCCTAGCTGGAGATCTGGAGCAATCAACTACATCAGCCTGCTATATGAAAGGAGAGCTGAGACCAGGCGCAGCCTTTCAGCAGGGGGGCAATACTCGTAAAGTGGGCAATAAAGCACTGATTGTCCTGTGGCTTGCTTTGGGAGATAAAAAATATCGGGGATGGGTTATGAGTATAGCCACAAGGTAGTCCACAACGAGTTACTCACCTCTGATCGTCAAGTAGGCAGAGGCTTCCACTTTACCCACACGGTTCTCAGCTTGGCAGGTGAAAGTTCCCTGATCACTGACTGATGCTTTCTTTATCCTTAGCAGGAAATCCTCTTTTTCATATCTGATGTCATACCTAGTGGCCGAGAACAAATCAAAATTACAGCAGCCAAGATTAGCAAGTTTCACTGTTAATTAAGCTTGATTTGATTAGACGAAAAAGACCAAAGTTTTCATATATAAATATAGTACAAATATAAACAACAAACTCTGCAATTGGATCAAGGAGTTGTAAACTCGCATGATGTTTTAGATGGAAGCTTTAATAAAAGCTGTGTCACTTTTGATAGAATAAAGACAGACTTTCTGAAGCAATTAAGACTCCCTGCTGCACACACTCTGCTACAGAGGCAGAAAAAGAGGAGCAATTATGCTGAGACGAAGGCATGGCAAAATGAAAGGTGCTTTCAACTGGAACCCTGGCTGTTCCACTATTTCAATATTTATAAAGGCATGCCACCCACTGGTGTGTGGGCTGTGCAGTATGCTATACTATGTGTGTGTGTGTCTGCGTGGGACAGAACAGGCTAAAAAAGAGAGCGAGACAGAGATAGATAGACAAACAGTCTGAGAGTAAGGGAGTGGCACAGTCTGACAAACCCAATTTGATGAATGAGCCGAGCAGTAAGAAATGACTAATTCATAAAGATGTTCCATGCATCAATGTGTATCCACTAGTGCAGCATACTGTAAGGCGACAGTTGTGCTGCAAGAGTGAGAGAAACATCTTAGCTACCAGAGTTTAGATAAGCGGCTCAGAGGGGCTACAGACAGAATGAGTAGAGGACCAAAGAGTCGGGCTCTCCCTCTCTAGGGTCTCTTTGGCGTGAGAGATCCTGTGAAATTGTCTAGCCAGCCATACTGATTCAGAGATGGGAGACAAGTCAGGCAGAGAAATGGCACAAGGGGTGAGAAAAAGTCACATTTGAGAAAGATGTTCCGGGGGTGTGGGGAGAATATCGATGGGGGTTGTTGGGTCTGTCCAGAGTCTGGTGAGGACTCCATTCACAGCACATCTATGACCCAGATACAGACTTCCCAGGAGGCTAACGGGTTTAGGAAAAGAATGGAAGAAGTGGAAGAAGGGAAGTGAGGCGAGGCAGATCTGAAAGTAGGACATCTTTCAAGAGTCAAGGGGTTCTGAGATAGAGGGCAAAACAGGTAGGAAGACAGTGTACCAGAGACAGACAGCTGTGATTTTAGACCTAAACATACTGTATATTTAGGCAGCATTTAGTACTATAAAAGTACGGTATGGTCTGTAACAGGTGTCTGCTTAAAAGTCAAGCGTAAGTGTTGCTCAGGATTTCAAAATTCCTTTGCATATATATATTTTTTAAATTATACTTTTCTTTTTTCTTTTGTTTAGACAAGGTATAGTTTTAGATTTTACCTGCCTGACTGGAGTCACAGTCGAAACTGTAAAGCAGGTACCATCTAAAAACTATACCTTGTCTGAAAAAAAAAAAAAAGTGTAATTACATTAATAGAAGACAAAATCAACATCACTAGCCATATATTTTTTTTAATCATCTGGTTTAATCAGCATTGAGCATCACATCACAGACTTTATATTTAGCTAAGTTTGCATGTTTATTTGATACACTTCATGTGTTAGATTCATGTGACACTTAAAGTACTTGATACAGTTCCAATAATAATTAAATAGTTTTCCTATAATATAGTCTATATTTTGTTTTGTAGAGCAGATGCCAAACTCTAGTATCCTGTAACCCTGTGCAAGTGTTGTACAGCTACTAAAAGTCTCATTATTGGACTAGTTTATTTTTGAGTATGACATTTTTGTACAGATTAGCTCGTATTTAACATAATTATTATATGGTCACAAAGAAAAGGATCTCAATGATATGATGCTTTCCTGCATTAACTCTAAACAGTGGCTCAACACAAACAAGACAACTTGCTTATGTAATATTTACTGTAAAGTTGTCTTTTTGAAACCTTTTTTTTTTTTTTTTCATGCTGCTGTGTCTATCCATGGACATCTTGGTGTTGTTCAGTACTGCATAGAGATGAAGTACATAAGAAATACTCTTACTTCAAAGACAGCAATAGTCGAAACCAGCTAAAGGCTTTTATCTGTATTAGCCGAGTAGTCCAAACAGTACATGCTGAGATTTATTGAGTGTAATAATGATCTTTGCTTCACTGATGAAAGTGTTTCATACTGCTTGTAACATGTTGAGAGTCTGTCTGTTGTAGATTTGCACTCGTTAGTACTGATTTAGTAATAATCCATTATCACTTTCACAGTATGTACACACTGGCATATGCACCACAGCTCTGTACAAATTTCTCACCTGCCGCGGGGAACATCCGTGTCCTCTTTTTTCCAGCGCAATGTAGGCGGAGGGTCACCATGGACCTGACATCTGAACTCTACACTTTCATCAACTAAGACCACCTGGTTCACGGGACGCTGCACAAACACTGGCCTTTCTGGATATGAGCAACAGACAGAATATGTTTGCTAAATATATATATATATATATATATGTTCACAGAGAGCTACTGTTATGTATGTGTGAACACTAATTAGCTCAAATGCTCAATTACTTTTTCCGTCACAATAATAATTCTTCTTGTAGATAATTCATTAATCAACACAGGGGTCGTTGTTTGTTTACCTGCTTTACTAGTTTCAGCTACTTCCTGCAGACTTCATCAGAAGCGTCACAATGATGTTGCTGTGACGTGACTTAGCGGCTGCACAGGAGGGTGGGCCAGAAAGCAGGGAGGGTTTAAGCCCCCTGCTGTCTGACGTCTTCTCCAGGACCCCATCTCAGGTGTGTGTCTTTGGCATGCAACAATAAACAGGAATGACGGCGCATACACCTTATCACACACCTGAGATGTGGTCCTGGAAAAGACGTCAGATAGTGGGGGGCATAAACCCTTCCTGTTGTCTGGCCAACCCTCCTGAGCAGCCTATAAGACACGTGTCATGACCCCTCCCTTCTGGTCATGTGGGCTGCTGGTCTCTCTCCTAACATTTTGTCTGTAGCTGGACTTAGGGGTGGACCAGCGGACAGGCGTGGCACGTCTGGGCCCGACGCGCCACGCCTATTTATACCGGCGGAACGCGCCGCACACTCTCTCTCCTTCACCGCTCAGGCCGACACCGGTGCCAGACCACTGTATCTTTTGTTACCGTTGTCTTTTGTTTTACACCATACAACACTCACACTTATCACATTCACTCACTTCAACATTCACCCCATTACTGATGCTACAGATGCCACATCCCATACGAGTTATATTGTTACACATTTTTCTTCATTTTATTGTAAATAAATCACTTCATTCTTTATTGCATACTTCGTTGTTGGCGCCCTTTTGTCATGCTTAGAGCTGGGCCATGACACACGTCACAGCAACGTCAATGTAATGCTTCTCTTTTTATTATTCTTATTCATGTAATTTTTTTCTTTTTTTTTTACTTTCTGCTGTCTTTTATGTATTTTTATGCTGAGCTCTTGCAGCTCATTTTCCAATGCAGTTTTTCTGCAAATGGCAAATAAACTGATTCTGATTCTGAAGGCTACAGGAAGTAGCTAAAACTAGTAAAGCAGGTAAACAAACAACTACCCCTGTCTTGATAAATGAATTATCTACAATAATTGTAAGTGGAAGACCATGAGAAACTCTACCAGACAATAATTCTTCTCACCAAACACTGATAGTTGGGCTTTTTCACTTTCTCGCTCTCCAACCATGTTGTTTGCCACACACACATAAATTCCTGCATCACTCTTCTTGGCATTTGAGATGGTCAGCTTTCCTCCACGAACCTGTGAAAAAAATATATACAATTGGAGGCAACTTTTATGATAAAAAGCGTTCTCTACTTCAGCAGTGTAAATGTAAAAAAGTGAATAATTTATTATGTGATTTAAAGTGCTATCAAGAGTGTTCCCTTGGAAGAAACCCACTGTGATCCTGTCATCTTTGAGGTCCAGACGAGCCTTATCTTTCCTCCAGAAGGTGGTGGGTTCAGGGTGTCCACGTGGAGGCTGACAGTCGAGACTCGCAGTCTCCTCGACTGCTACAATAACATCCTGCGGGTTCTGTCTGAAGTCATCGCGCAACACTAAAAGACAAAAAAACAGTGGTTCTATGGGTCAGTACTTGTGCTGTAAAGGTTCATTCAGTTGATTGGTTTGAAGTTTCATTTAAGTCTGGCTCTTCCATTATGAGACTGAGCCGTCTTGAGCTCTGGCCTCTTCCACTTTTTTATAATGTAAGAGTCCAAAGATAATTCTATCAAGAAGACGGCTCCGCAGGACCCTCAGCAATCTCTCTGTCCTTAATAAAACAGATATCCCCCTGAGGTTATAGGTATGGGCTTTTCTTTCATCTCAGTATAAGAGTGAGCCTTTCAGGATTAATAATATGATGTAGATGGGAACAGAGCCATAAACCAGGAAGAGGCACAACACATAAAGGACAACCTAAAAAAAACAATTATGATTGTTCTTAAGTACATTGTCAAATAGAAGTAATAACATACCGCATTATACAGGCACCATTTACAACCATCAGCTTCAGTCACTGTGCCATACTGACACAGATCAGCATTATGTATGAGGATCAGGGTAAACCTATTCTCTCTACACATAATAGTTCTAATGATGACTAACATCAAGCAACCATTCCCTTTTGTACAACATGTATTAAAGGCAATGGCCAACTCTACAGTCACAGCCTGTGCACATCAATAGATTTTTACATACACAAGCCCAAATGACCTACATTCATTGTCTGTATTATTTCATTTATATTAATAATGAATGTGTTATAGTGCTATATAATTATTGTGCTGCTTTCATTATCAGATAAGTTATTACATGATTTTAATTCAAAAATACCCTTCAAGATGAAAATTATCATATATATGTATACATACATATAATCAGACATGTTATATACACATCACCATTAATAAATTATCACATAAATTATTACATGATTTTAACTCAAAAATACCCTTCAACATTAAAGTTATCATACATACATACATACATACATACATACATACATACATACATACAGCACATATATACAAGCATACATACATACATACATACATACAGTACATATACACATACATATATACATACTTACACACATACATACAGTACTTACAAACATACACTACATGCATACATACATACATACATACATACATATATACATACATACATATCAGACATGTTATATACACATCACCGTTACTGTTCAGACATGTTAGCATTCTATGTTGTTGAAATTGTATTCCTTTGTACTTCCTCTCAGTGCACATACTCAAAACAAATTACCTCAGCTAGCACAGTATGTCACTGTGATCCTTGCATACAGGTCTTTGGCACTGTGAACACCAACTGCTGACTTTTTGATCACTCACAGATGGGCAGATGTGACACCTTTTTTCACATGGCCCTGTGACACATTTTCCGAGGTTTGTGTGATTGCAAACTTCAACCTTCTTCCCACTTTTGATGTGCTAGTGTAGCTGCGGTGTGTCTTCTAGGTGCCTGTTAAAATATGACATTTGTCCAGCTCTTTAAAGAGCACCTGCCATGCTCCGGTCACACTCTACATATAATCAGAGTGTGGTGTGATGAAGGTGGTGTAAGCATTTAGAGTGATGACATCCAGCATGAATAGAGCAACACAGGCCATCAGTGTGTCTTTCTTTTGCATGTGGACTGTAGGTTTTCACCATTAGATCAATCACACTGACTCCCATTTTCATCCTGGCTCTGTCATTCATCACTGAGCCATCGTGTATGCTGATCAGCAGGACTCCTGTTCCTCTCTCTCTCTCTCTCTCGCCCTCTCTCTCTCTCTCTCTCTCTCACACACACACACACACACACACACACACACTTGAAAAACCAGCTAAAGCACGACAGATCACACAGCATCACAACAAATAATTAACTGTGACTTAATGAGTTAAGCTCAATTATAATTTTACTCATATGACTCCTCTATATGCAGATGATACACATTGTTATCACTGCAAGAAATACAATATGTCACACAGAAGCAGCTTTCCAGAGGTGAATCTGTGACCTTGAAGGTACTTGTCTAGAACACAATGTATTCCTTAAAAAATATGGAAATAAAAGGACAAAACTGAGATTGTTTTGTTCGCACAACAAAGAGAAGACTTTAGCACTGGTAAGCACCTTGCATCTCAGGCTCTAAAAAGCATGGATCAGGATCAGGTTCATAACTGTGGTGTGTTAACAGACTCCGATCTGACCTTCACCAGCCAGACCCCAGCTGTCACCAAAACAGCAGTCTGTCAACTGAAAAATGTGAAGACAATTCAGAGTTTGGTGTCCCAAAAGGTTGAAGACAAGCTCATCCATATCATTGTCTCCAGTACAGTTGATTACTTTAATGGTGTTTTACTCGGGGAAAAAAAAGTTTAATGGCAGCAGCTCATCCTAAACACTGAATATTAACCAGAGTTTCAATAAAGACAACAGCACACATTACACCAGGTCTAAAATCTTTACACTGGCTTCTAATGACTGATGACAGTCGACATATCACTGAATGGTTCAGGCCCAGAGTACGTAAGTGATATATTTAAAGGATTGATATTTTTATTTTTTTAAATGGAATTATGTATTTTAAAAACATTTCCCTGTGGTCTACATAAACTGTAAATGCTATGCTTGGGTCTGAATTCTTCATTAATTCAATTCCACAGGTCCATCTTCAACCCTACTTCTGAGTAATGACACGAAAAAGGTCGTTTTGAGCACTGGCCCTTGTAGGTTGTAGAAATCCACTCGATTTTTGCCAAAATGAATATAAAGATAGCTTTGCAGCACCTGGAAGGTTCAAATTCAAACTTTATAAACTGTTAGGGTCCAAATACACAAATAAATGTACCAAAGACTAACAAAAGTGGGTTTAGCAAAATATGACCCCTTTAAGGAATCTAAACCAAGCAGGACCCATAGATCAATGGGTTCAGGTCAGTAAGTCGAGCCCAGAGTCCAGACTAAACATGGCCTTTACCTACTACGCTGCAAACAGGTGGCGCAAACTGCTTAGATTTAACCCAAATGTAGACATTTATATATCAAGGTTGGAAACATTTCTCTTTTGTGCTTATAAATGAACTCTCTCTCTCTCTCTCTCTCTCTCTCTCTCTCTCTCTCTCTCTCTCTATATATATATATATATATATATATATATATATATGTATAATTTTTAGCTTTCATTCTTTAAACACTTTGCTGTTATTTCCTTCGAGATGTTTGTTTTATTCATGTAAAACATACTGAATGTTTGTTGCCTTTGTCTATGAAATGCACCATATAAATAAATGTGACATGCTTACAAGGACTAGTTAACATTTTTAACCCTCTCTGTGTATATATAAAGTAGGAGATAGATTGAAAATGCGTTTATTAATGAAAAAAAAAAAAAAATTGAAATCCTTGTGAATAAAATGGTTGAAATGTTAAAAAGCAGCAGTTAATAAGAAATGCGCCCTATATTGAACACTAAAATACATAATATGCAAACATACAAAACAAAATACAACTCCAAAATTATTTACTTGTGCCAGCCTATGTTGGCTGCCAGAGAATTGAATCATTCATGCATTTATTTATTTGCAAAAACTGACCATTGTGCCAGGACTTTAAGATAAAAATGTCATTTATTAAGTTATTTGAGTAACTTGAATGGTCTTGGCTCTGGATTTGTTTTTCTACAAACTTGGACGAGAACAGCAGTTTGAAGAGGGGACTTGAGTGTGCAGAAGACGCAGGGTCAGACCTTATTTTTCTATATAGCAAAACTGCTCTGCTGCATGTTAAAATTGGAAGGAAAAGAACTGGGGACTGACTGAATCCAACACTCCACCACAAAACTTTATGAAATGACACTTAAAACAAGTGCAAGTCTCAGTCAGAAACAAAGGAAAAATAGTGTCAGAGTATCACATCAGCCATAGAACCTGTCACTCAGATATTCCAGCTTGAAAGTGATTGACTTATCTTACTTTCCTTAAGCATATAGAATGTATGTGCACTTTCCTTTGAGAGGAATCTATTATTTAGAGGGCCATCAAGTGTATAATACCAAAAAAAGAGCTCAGTGTTGCATATGACAGCTCCCAGAAATATGTCAGGTGAAATATGCCACAATAGTATTTTCTATTTTTTTTTTTTGGTAAATCTGGAGCAAACACACCTTTCCCTCATTAGAATTCCATATATCAGAAGTTCTTCAGCATCCTTCACTGTTGTCTAAACATTTAAATTCATCCATGGCAGGAAAGTCTTGATTTTATGTGTTCAAAGAAGCAAAACCATCAAGAATTGTCAAGCAACACTTGTAAAAGCCGTACTCATGCATTTTGAACAGATGTATGAGCTTGCTGCTGCTAAGTTAAAAGGTTACAGCTTCACAACTACCTGATTCTGTCACAACTGTTAGCCCAAATATAAATTCAAAAGCTATGTACTGCTTTAAACAGACAGAGGATTGACTATAGCCAGGCACTACTGGAATTACAGTTAAAAATAGAGATAATATTCCAGATCTTTAAATGAGCTGAGGACTCTTTGATATAATAGATTGTGACATGTTGTTTTTGTTAAAAGACTTACTGTAGGCTGGTTTTAAAGAATAAAATATCACATGTAACATCAGTCATGACAGTATAAATATGAAAAGGTAAAAAATAACCATTTCAATTCAACTATTCTTGGGACTGAGATAATGATGTATTCTAGAACTCTACATAGAACTGAATCACATGTATATGACAGCATCTGTATATTTGAAGCTTATATCTTTATGTTATTAATAATGTCTGTGTTCTTGTTACATTTCAGTCATTAATTACAATAAATCTGAGGCATGAAGGCGAACTGAATCAGAATCAGCTTTATTGGCCAAGTATGTGAACACATACGAGCAATTTGGCTTCGGTTTTTACATTGCTCACGACATACAGTTCCGACATGAACCCAGACAACATGTGGACCTAGACATAATATAGACTAGGGGTGTAAGGAAATATTGGTTCTGCAATATATCGCGATATTTAATTTCACAATACTGTATCGATATTAAAAAGTACTGTATTGATATTTTTAGGTATTTATTCAACTGCAGATATTGTGGAGGTTCATTTTTGGATTTTTGTTTTTCTTTTAAAAATAGAGTGTTAAATAATAATAAAGAAAAAAGAAAAACATCCATCCATCCATCCATCCATCCATTATCTTCCGCTTTACCCCCGCGACCCGGCCCCAGATAAAGCGGCAGATAAGGGATGGATGGATGGATGGATGTTTTTCTTTTTTCTTTATTAATATTTAACACTCTTTTATTAAATAATGTTAGTTCCTTTGTTGGGATTGAACTAAAATACTGTTCTGATGTTAGCTCTGAACTAATAGAATATGAACATTTGAACAGGATCTTAAACTGTAATGTCTGTAAAACAGAACTTCAGTTTGAACACAGGAACATTTTGTGATATAACATTAGATCCAGTTGTGATCAAATAAAAATGTGTTTAGTATTTGTGCATATTTCTACTGTAATTCAATTCTTCAAGGAAATAATCATTTTTAAAAAAAGAAACGAACAAAAAAATTGCCTTTTTAACAGTATCATGATATATCATGACATATCGTATCGTGATCCTAGTATTGTGATTTGTATCGTATCGCTAGATTCTTGCCAATACACAACCCTAATATGGACAAACATTCAGCTAGAGATAAGGACAACAATTGGTTGAGATTTACAGTGGATTTATAATGTCATATGTACAGTGTGCAAATTGGAGTTTTTATACAGTGAGTGGATGTGTGGATACGGTTTATTAAAAATATATCACTGAGACCAAATTATAAAATTCAGAGTGCTATATACCAAAATGACATGACTTACTTTTCAGTTTGCTTTTCATCCTCATTACAGCCATAAGCTGTTCTGCTGATATACTGTAATATGAAATTCAAGTCCCAGAGGACACCTCTGGTGAAAAAGAAAATCAGGAAGGAGCCAAAGGCCTTTTGGCCCAGCTGTCAATCATGTCTAGTCTGCACGAGAGTAAATGAGTCTCAGTTGCAGACGCTACACTGGCACAGGCATGGCTGGCTGGCTGTCACATGGTACTATACACTTAGTGACCCATTTCATAAAGGAAACACCCCACTCATCCAGACACACAGCTACCTTGTCTCCACACTGTCACATTAAAAATGCCTCTATAACAGCAAGGATTGTCTCAGGAGACTGTGAAACCTAGACGGCAACACATAGGAAAAACAGGATAACTCCAGACATGAAGTACAAACCCAATTACAGAGAAGTTTCTGAAATAGTGAGATAGAGATGAGGGAAAGTGTAGCTCTGAGCTGTGCTGGCAGCTTAAAAGAACTGTGGTTATTTACTACTATAATGCTCAATGACAAATCAGGACTGAATAACTGTACATTGTCAGTAGTTGTGATGTGAGCCATTAAGATCTAGGAGTGTTAGAAAATATCGGTTCTGCAATATATCGCGATATTTCATTTCACAATACTGTATCGATATTAAAAAGTACTGTATTGATATTTTTACAGGGTGGGGAAGCAAAATTTACAATGAACATTTAGTTGTTTTTTCTCAGCAGGCACTACGTCAATTGTTTTGAAACCAAACATATATTGATGTCATAATCATACCTAACACTATTATCCATACCTTTTCAGAAACTTTTGCCCATATGAGTAATCAGGAAAGCAAACGTCAAAGAGTGTGTGATTTGCTGAATGCACTCGTCACACCAAAGGAGATTTCAAAAATAGTTGGAGTGTCCATAAAGACTGTTTATAATGTAAAGAAGAAAATGACTATGAGCAAAACTATTACGAGAAAGTCTGGAAGATACTATTAAAGAAGAATGGGAGAAGTTGTCACCTGAATATTTGAGGAACACTTGCGCAAGTTTCAGGAAGCGTGTGAAGGCAGTTATTGAGAAAGAAGGAGGACACAGAATAAAAACATTTTCTATTATGTACATTTTCTTGTGGCAAATAAATTCTCATGACTTTCAATAAACTAATTGGTCATACACTGTCTTTCAATCCCTGCCTCAAAATATTGTAAATTTTGCTTCCCCACCCTGTATATCGTATCGTGATCGTAGTATTGTGATTTGTATCGTATCGTCAGATTCTTGCCGATACACACCCCTATTAAGATCTATGCAAAACAGAACAAGCACATATTAAACATCTGGAATACTGTGTTCTTTTTTAATGAATGCATAATGAATAATGTTCAAATAATGTAAATGCTCTTGGTATCAGCCTGAAAATATTAACAGCTATGGGTGGAGTAGTCAGTGTCCTACTGTATACTTTTCATAGTGGCTTTGATTGAGATGGATTCATTTACCACAGTATGCATTCGACAGCTGAGATGACAGCTATTCCACGCCTACTGAACTGCTTTGGTGTCCACATTTCTGTCCTGTTCTCACCAGGAGACATCTGCAGGTTCCTGTAGGTGCAGGTCATAGAAAGGGGAGGGTGCCGTTCTAATCTATTGGTCTCAAATGCGGAAACCCCGTGGAGACAGCAACCGTGTGTAGTCTGTTGTTTGTTGGTAATTATTTCAGATAGCGGGGCCGCCACCACAGACTAATGCTGTCTGATTGAGTACTGCTCAATTATTCAAACACGCATTCAGGGTCCTCAGTCATTCACCAGTTCCATTTATCAAATCAGAAGGAGAATGATTTGTAAATGGGCTTCATTTCATGGCACAATGGGCGGTAAAAATATGTGACAAGGTGGAAGGATCTGAATACAAATAACTATACAGAGACTCATTATATGATTAATAGGAAAGAGGTTGTTGCATCGTACTTATAAATGTTAGTATATTCCATCAACGCATCCTGATTTCTCACCCTCTTAACAGCAAGAGTACCCTTTAGCTGCAATATTTTTCACCCAGTTCCACCATTTCATCACAGTCCTGGCATCTTGCTAGGTTTGGCATTTCTTGCTCACAGAGACAACCTGCTTTAACCAATCCATTTTGACAACAAATATATGCATGTGGAGGAGTGTGTTTATGTCTATTACAGTTATTAATGTCTTCAAAATGCTAAACAGCAGACAATGCATTTAATATTTTCTTTTTCACTACTAATGCATCCATTACGCTTGAATGCATCAAACCTGCACGGATCTCCAAGTCAAAAAGCAGCTCCACTACAAAATAGAGATGCTATGTTTTTAGGTTTCAGCCAGGCTTGATTCGTGACTGAGGACTATAGCAATATCGTTTTGTCCGTCTGTTTTTCCCCACTTCGGTCTGAAGTGCAATATCTTGACAACTACTGAATGAATTGCCAGCGAGTTTGGCACAAACAACGACACTCTCCTCTAACAGTTTTCATCTAAGGCCACCAACAGGTCAAAAATTGCACTTCAGCTCATGACAGATTACCTCTAAAACTAATAACCGAATATTAGGTTCAGCAACGCTTTATGACAGATAAGAACTTAAGGGTTGTGTAACATTAAAGCCCACCTGAACCTAGGTTCTAAGCTAATAAAACTGCCAAAATACAGTCTGACAGTGTAGCACTAAGCCTGGCATTCGATGTTATATAAAGAGCAGCTATAATCTGTAAAACACAACATCGGCAACAGCAGAAATGTGCTCTTATTATTTACTCAGCCATAAGAAGTATGTAATAATAATAATAATAATAATAATAATAATAATAATAATAATAATAATAATAATAATAACACTGGGTTACAAAAAATTTTTTTTTGCAAGTTGTCTAGGTTTTTTCAGTTGAATTAGGACCATTTTGCACCGCTAAATCCAAAAATGACATCTGTTTTTCTCAATCAGGTCAGGTTTTTTTGCTAATTTGATTTTGAAAAATTTGATCTTCTCACAAAATATAATAATTAATACCAAAATAAGATTGGTAAGCACACTTTATGAAACTTGTGACTTGATTCCTGTTAGGTACAATGGTGTATTCACCGCAGATGTAGCAGAATACGTCAGGCTTATTTTTGGAAGATCTTCTAGTCGAAGCCATTTCATTCACCTGTAATATTAAAAAAACATTAATCATAAATTGGCAAAAGTAAAATCTTCAGAACTCGTTTATTGCAAGAAATATGAAAGAATTTTGTATCATATGATGTGAAAATGCCCATAAATGTAAGCAAAAATGTTAAAAAGCCAATATGTAGCATATTTCAGAAAGTTGACCTGATTGAGCAAAATGAATGTGATTTTTGGATTCAGCACACCAAAATTATCCTAAATCAGCTCAAAAAACTTAAACAATAAATTTGTTGTTGACCAGTGTAATAATTGCATAGAAAATATGTATAGGTGGCTGTATTTACATTATATACTGTAATGTATACAACATAAAGCTGTGGAACAAACTAGGAAATGTTAACTGATGCTGTTAAGAAGCTGCATTTTCTAATTGTTTGTGACCTATTAATTTAGCACTAATTGAGTCAGTTCACAGCAATAATTAATTGAAAAAGACATCCATTCATTTCATAATGTAAAATCCTAAATAAACAAGGTGTGACTGACAGATGGTGACGGGTGAAAAGATTACAACCCAATTAACTCGTGCAACATTTTGTTTAATTTTCAAAGATCTGCTTGTTTGATTTTGCATGCATCTGTGTGTGTATGTGTGTGTGTGTGTGTGTGTGTGTGTGTGTGTACATATGTGTGTCCAGGAGCACCAAGACTCGGCCCTGCACAAGGAATGCATAATGTACCTTACAACTGCACCCCCAAAAGAAAGGTGTTTGGAAGTATAGCAATACTGCAGAGACAGAAAGAAACAGAATATTTTATGAGCAAGGAATAAACACCTTGTGAGTTGCAAGAAACAGATGGCTATATTTCCATTTGGGAATAACAGATGCAATGAAGATGAGATACACTGCAAGTAGACAAAGCTCAAGGAAATTCACTGAATAGTAAACAGAATTTATATGCTTTTCTTTTATAGTAAATCAGTGTATTTCTTACTGTGCGTGTCCGGTGTCAGTTATTGTGATGCAAAGGCAAACATAAGGCTACAACTTATGCATTCAGTGACATAGTGTCAGAAAATGCATTACAACAGTGAGTTCCTGTGACAGAGGTCGTCTAAATTGTGGTTTGGAACATGATCGCCTGTAGGGGTGTGTCACTTTCTCAACAGCAGTCAAGGATGTCCCATATCTGTCACATGCATAAAATGTAGTCTGACATATACAGTCACACATGCACAAACAAACAAACAAAACAAAAAAAACAGCTGCCCTGGTGTTATATCACAAACTTTGCTGATGACCACAACATATCATTTCAGTTCAGGAGACAAAATGAGAAACCAAGACAGATATGCCGACACTCACACACACACAGTCAGTGGGAGGAGGAATCTAGAGTGAAGAGGGCCATTTGCATTGGGGAATTTTTGAATAAATAAACAACTTAACATGTCTGTGCCCTAAAAAAGTCATCAGCAATCAGTCAGGACTACGATCAGCAGGGAGATGAATAGCGTTTACACAATGTCCCCTGAGGCAACAGGCTAAGCATAGACTTATATTACCTATCATAAATTTACCCTCATAAGAGTAGCACAAAACAGGAGTAAATCAAAACTCACTTTCATTGAAACAATATGCATATTCAATTGTCCGTGTCTCTTTGAGTAGAGGCTAAAAATGCCCAGAGATACAAATAATTAATATGAGCGTTGGCTTAATACAAGAGGCAAATGAATCATTCTATTTGAAATCTCACCATAGATTTTTTTTTTTCTGTAATATATTATAATATCCTGTTCTAGTTTGTTTGCTGTTGACTATTATTTGAGTATGTGCGTGCGTAATAAGAAAAAAAAAAAAATATCCCCTCTATTTTATTCCAAAATTTGTCACGGATTGCTAAAGTATAAACACCAAATACGACCCCCGGGTTATTTCCATTTTTATAACCAGACATAAAATTTCTCTCAAAGGCAGAGTGAGATCAGGAGGTCCATAGTAACTGAAATCAGCAGTCGCCCAAATTTGCACAGAGGCAGTTAGAAAACCCTCGCACCGCTATGCTCTGCGTTTTTAGCATCATTAATGTCGAGTCCAATTAGCTTCAATATGAATGCTGCAAATAGATGTAGGGTGAAATGTGAGCATGCCTGTGGCAACATAAAATTTAGCAGAGGTTTAGATGTGATTTAGTTCCTATAAACTGATGACGACTATAGCTAAAAGAGGGATATTTTTATATGAGAATGATGTCTTTTCTCTTATTTCAAAGGCTTATATGTATTTTCTTTGTACACATGCGATACAGAAGATTTGGTCTTAAATGTAATATTGACACAAACTTTCTTTTTTTTTTTTTTTTTGTTAAAATGTGTACCCAAGATCCCACTTCTGTATCTTGCTTACACCTCATTCTTTCTTTCCATGAGGTATTTTCATATGGATTTGTATTTTTAGACACTTTACATTTGTTATGCATTCTTTGGCCTTTGAATTAGGAGCCAGTCAACCACCATGAAGGGTTAACAATAAATGCCCTACCATTGTCAAGTTTAATTAACCTCCATTCTCATGTCATGTAATGTAAATTGAAGTTGTGGATACTATAGAAGGATGTTTTCCCCTCCCTCCCCCCTTCCCCACATCTCCATTCCCTCATCTCTCACTTGCCATCCCTCTAGTTACTGTAACAGCATTCCCTCAGACCACATTTCCCCATCTATAATTAATTACCCTTGTCTCCATGCATTTCTTCGCTAGAACACACTCCTCACTCTCTCCTATGAACCTATGTAAATCTGTTTCCGCCTGCCCCCTAGACTATCTCATCTGCTTACACCTGTACACCCATTTATATGCACGCCGATGTGTAAACATTTGTTCATGACCATAGTTCATTTTTAAAGATACTGAATTCCCCCTCATTAAGTGCAATGTACTGTCATTTCTATCTTCTAACCATATATTTATCACAAATGTTATAGGCCTGACTGACTCATATGTTTCTTCATGCTGTTCTGGCTCTTGGTGGATAAGTATACAAACTAAAGGAGATAAAAATGGAAAGAAGCAAAACAAAGAAAAAAGAAAAATCGCATTATTTTTTTTCTCAACAACCATTGGTATCATAGACCCTTACAGCAATATTGCAGAGATGTACAACATGAGCTGGAAAATGAGTCAGGGATCAAAATCTAGCCTTTTATCCGCCTTGTTTCACTAAAGCAATGGTCACCCAGGGAGAGAAAGCTTTCTTACATCCACTGACTAAAAATATGCATGACATAAATGCAAAGCTAAAAAGCCTTAAAGTGTGTTTTCGGACACATTTTGTGGTATTTTAACGATCACTTCAGCTTTACTTTTCTACGCCCTTAAGTAATGATAGATAAGAATCTTCACTCTATATACACACACACACTATACTGGGCTGTATCATATTCCCCCATTGCCTTGTGGGATCTGCAGTAATAGAGAAAAGTGGTGTCAGAGACAGCAAGAATCGTCTACGATAATCTGTGCTTCTACACCATTCAGCGTTATCAAACACATCTGAGGACGGCCACCAGAGATAGTGGTTCTGAGCCGTGTTTACGACAACATCCTGGCTATATTCTTTATTGCATGGGTACATACAGATGGGCTGCAATATGTGCATGTTTGGATAGTATATACTGTAGGATGAATGCGTTTAAATAAATGCTTGAAGCTATGAAACGCAGCGCCGCACCACCCACCCACCCCCTCCACATGACCCCCCCACTTCCCACCCCACTGCTGGCATTCAGCACAAAAGAAAACTAATTAATATGGTAATGTCACGCCACCACATTGACTGATAATATATGGCATGCTTTGTTGCTTTGATTGCACTGATTTGACCTTTGATCTCTAAATGACTCAATGTACTGAAATGATCAAATATGAGTGTTGAACACAGGGTTCATGTGACCAGAAGGTGCTGCTGTGCAAAGGCTTACACCCCACCACCACCACCGTTCACCATTTTACACACAAGGCTGACAAATTAGAATCAGAGACAGAACTGAATGAGGACAGGTAGAGGAAATCTTAATTAAATCAAATCACATTAAATTCTGATAAGGTTACATTCAATTAAATATCACTTTAAATGCAAAAAAATAAACTTGAATCAAGCGCTTCAATTAGCAAACAATGGAATGGGCACAAACCTTAATTTAACATTTATGCTTCTCTTGCATTTCTATTTCATTGTACATTCTATCTATGCGATATATTTCCTTAAAAAGACGACTGGGCCACACTGAGATTAAAAATAAATCTAATATTTTGAGGAATAAATGTCACAATATTTGAGATATAGGTTGTCACTTTATGAGAACATTAAAATGAGGAACGTGGGGCACCTAATTAAATTCTACTTTATTATAGGTTTGACTAATAATGAATGATCAATCTTTCATTCTCGCTGCTGTATATATTTTTTCTTCATAAAAACACAACTTATTACTCCATTTTCTTAATTGGTCAACTTTGTTCTTGTAATATGCTCAGATTTTCTTCAAAATACCATCACTTTTTTCTCAAAATACAGGGTGACACAAAAAAACGGGAACTTTTTAACAATCCAATAAAACCAAGAGTGATGGAAGAAAAATATTTTATTCATAGTAATTGAAACCTTAAACCATGCCATTTAAGAAACAATGATGGAATTTTCATTTTTTAAAAATTACTTCCTGTAGATGGCGTCCTCCTGTACGAATGCATTCTTGAAATCTGCTGCTGAGATTCCTCATTGACCGCTGCAACATCTCAGCTGGGATACTGTGAATTTCATCCTGAATTCTCTGTTTTAACTCATCCAGAGTTCTCGGTCGAGTCGTGTACACTTTACTCTTGAGATAGCCCCACAAGAAAAAATCACAAACGGACAAATCTGGCGATCTAGGGGGCCAGGGAACGTTACCGAATCTTGAGATCACACGGTTACCAAACAATTCTCGCACAGCCGCCAATGGTTACTAAAATGGGGGTGTGTTTACTTGCTCAAGGTCACTGTCTCGTAGTGCTGCCACTTGCTCATGTCTGCCAATACGCACTTCAAAAATTCCCGTTTTTTTGGGTGACCATAGTAACCATTGGTGGCTGTGCGAGAATTGTTCAGTAACCATGTGATCTCAAGATTCGGTAATGTTCCCTGGCCCCCTAGATCGCCACATTTGTCCATTTGTCATTTTTTCTTGTGGGGCTATCTCAAAAGTAAAATGTACACGACTCGACCAAGAACTCTGGATGAGTTAAAACAGAGAATTCAGGATGAAATTCACAGTATCCCAGCTGAGATGTTGCAGCGGTCAATGAGGAATCTCAACAGCAGATTTCAAGAATGCATTCATACAGGAGGACGCCATCTACAGGAAGTAATTTTTAAAAAATGAAAATTCCATCATTGTTTCTTAAATGGTATGGTTTAAGGTTTCAAGTACTATGAATAAAATATTTTTCTTCCATCACTCTTGGTTTTATTGGATTGTTAAAAAGTTCCCGTTTTTTTGTGTCACCCTGTATTTGACCCGTTTCCTTGATAAATGACAACTTCTTGTAATATAATGAGCTTCAATCATTCATTCATTCATTTTCCAAATTGCTTAATCCTCGAACCTACCATCAGGTGAAGGTGGGGTCATGGACCACCCTGGACATGTCACCAGTTCATCACAGGGTTCACGTTTACAGATGAGCAATCATTCATCCCTTCGGGTGATTTAGATTGACCCATTAACCTATTAATGTGCATGTCTTTGGATAGTGGGAGGAAGCCATACGTATATAAACCCATAGAGAACCCACACAGACACAAGGAGAACATACAGACTCCACACAGAAAGGCCCCACTGGTTGATACTGACATCGAATCCAGGACATTCTTGTTAAGAGGCATAATAAGCTTTATTCCCATAATTTTATGACTATTCTCAAAATATCTACACATTTTCATCATTTACTCTTCAGTGCCACCCTAATCCTTCATAATTTCCCATACGGCTGCAACTAGCTGATATTTTCTTCACTAACGGATTCATTGTTTAATCTATAAAATGTCAGAAAATGGTGAAAAAGTGTCTGTCAAAGTCTAAAGTGAAATCACCAAATGTCATGTTTGGTCCTCGTCTACTTTTAAAGAAGAAAGAAACCAGGAAAAGTTTAAAAATTAAGAAGCTGGACTCAGATAATTTTGCCTTTTTCCCAAAAAAATACTCATACTGACTGTTGAGTATAGGGATGTAACGATTACCGGTATAACGATGAACTACGGTAAAATTCCCGGCGGTTAGTATTACTGTTTAAATTCTAATTATCATGAAAACTGTGTTTGATTACTGCATTTTAAAAGCTCATGGTGATACTGCTAATTTCCTGGAGAAGCCGCAGCACTCCAGGCGTGCATGCGCAGTTTGCAATGTTTGGTCTCTGAAAAAATGGCTGAAGGAACCTGCACGGACAGAGCTCCAGAGATTCGGGGATAGGGGGACAGAGTACACACAGAGAGAGAGAGAGTGTATATTAGTGTATATGTGTGACTAGGGGTATGTATTGGCAAGAATCTGGCAATACAATACAAACCACAAGACAAGGACCATGATATGATATATCGCAATATATCACAATACTGTTAACAAGGCAATATTTTTGTTTTGTTTCTTCTTCTGAGAGATTATATCCTGGAAAAATTTAATTATACCAGAAATATGTACAAATACTAAACAAATTTTCATTTGATCAGAGCAGGATTTAATACTATATCACAAAACTTTCCTCTGTAAAAACCAAATTTTTTTACAGATAAATAAAAATGAAATTACAAGTACAAAACATACGCACAAATAAATAAATAAAATTATGTTTTACAGACATTACAGTTTAAGATCCTGCTCAAATGTTTATATTCTATTAGTTGTGAAAAGAATGCATCATGTACTGTCTCTGAATCATCCAATATCATAACATATTTTTTGTGCGGTCCCAACAAAAGAACTAACATCTGCCTCTCTCAGACAGTAAAAACTGCTTTTAGGAGGATTGAAATAACCATTATTTACCAAAACAATGTTATCAGTTTAAAAAAAAAACTACATGCATGACCTGCAATATCACAACACTACTTTTTTAGTATACAAACAACAGAGCAAAATACCCTTGTGAATATAGAAATAAAAGAGCGTGTAGGATTCCCCCAAAAAATAGTCAAAAACCTCCGCCATATCTCCATTTGAATAAATACCTAAAAATATTGAGACAGTACTTTTTAATATTGATACAGTATCGTGACATGAAATATTGCGATATATTGCGGAACCAATATTTTCTTACACCCCTATGTGTGACATTAAAAATGATTTGATATGGAAAATGGTCAAACTCCACTATGACCTGTCCAACTACTTTTTTCCCACTCAAAATAACACTCAGGAATTCATAGGAGAATCGATAAGGAATTGGATTGGCGAGCAGAATCGACAGTGGCCTTGATATTGATAAAATCCTATCAATTCCCACCCCTAGTGCAGATATCTCTGGCCATAAGGTGCCACCTTTAATTCCCATGTGTATGTTTGATGTTTATAAGTTAATATTTTAATGTTTCTGATAACAGAAAGTACATTGTGCATGTTTTTTTTTTTTGTTTTTTTCAAAATACAGCTTGGTTACTAGGGGTGTGTATTGGCAAGAATCTAGCAATACAATTCAAATCACAATACTAGGATCATGATATGATCTATCACGATTTATCATGATACTGTTAAAAGGCCATTTTTTGTTTGTTTCTTTTTTTTTTTAATGATTATTTCCTGGAAGAATTGAATTACACCAGAAATATGCACAAATACTAAACACATTTTTATTTGATCAGAACAGGATCTGATGCTATATCACAAAATTTTTCTGTGTTTAAACTTAAATTATGTTTTACAGACATTACAGACTAAGATTCTGCTCAAATGTTCATATTCTATTAGTTCATAACTAACATCATAACATTATTTTTGTGCAATCCCAACAAAGGAACTAAGATCTACCTCTCTCAGACAGTAAAAAGTGCTTTTACGATTAATAAAACACTGTTAAATAATAATAAATAAGATATAAACAATAAAGAAAAACAAAAATGAACCTCCGTCATATCTGCATTTGAATAAATACCTAAAATATCAATACAGTACTTGTTAATATTGATACAGTATTGTGAAATTAAACATCGCACTATATTGCAGAATTGATATTTTCTAACACCCCTATTGAATACATTATTTCAGTGTGTGTATTAAGTACTTTTTGAACATTTTTAGCAGATTTCAACAATACCGTGATGATAATGATAACCGTGATAATTTTGGTCACAATAATCGTGATATGAAATTTTTATATTGTTACATCCCTGGTTGATTTCACTGGTCAACAACAAATTTATTGTTTAAGTTTTTTGAGCTGCTTTAGGATAATTTTGGTGTGGTCAACTTTCTGAACTATGCTACATATTGGCTTTTTAACATTTTTGCTTACATTTATGGGCATTTTCACATCATATGATACAAAATTCTTTCATATTTCTTGCAATAAACGAGTTCTGAAGATTTTACTTTTGCCAATTTATGATTAATGTTTTTTTTAATATTACAGGTGAATGAAATGGCTTCGACTAGAAGAGCTTCCAAAAATAAGCCTGACGTATTCTGCTACATCTGCGGTGAATACACCCTTGTACCTAACAGGAATCTAGTCAAAAAAACCTGACCTGATTGAGAAAAACAGATGTCATTTTTGGATTTACCGGTGCAAAATGGTCCTAATTCAGTTGAAAAAACCCAGACAACTTGCAAAAAACATTTTTTTGTAACCCAGTGTCATCAAAATAGTAGTCATTAAATGAACAGTTAATAACTAATAGATGAATTTTTGCAGCTGTAATTTCCCATAAGTGAAACGTGACTGACAATATACCTGTGAAGCATCATTTAAGCTTTAATGTCATAACTCAACATGAACTGAAGATGGGGATCCAGGTAGGCTATATCTCTGAGTAACCCTAAGCTTCTAGCACATCCACACCAACCCCCAACACCACTGCTCCAATGAGCGGCTTAGGAGATTATTCACCCCAAATCTCAGTTAATCACATCCATACACATTCCCTGGTAAGCTCAGGGCCACCCAGCATAGATCCTGCATGTACGAAGTATGGGAACTGGAAGGGAGCAGCTGTTGGTGGATGTGGATGACCTGCTGTTCTATGACACCTCCACAGGATTTTTTTTTTTTTTTTTCCTCTCCCTCTGCCATTACCTATAGTGTTTGAGCAGATTAAAATGCCTGATCTATCAAAAGAAAGTCTGCGGCACCACTTAGGAAAATGGCATTCATTTTTTATGTATGACATTTCTGTAGACACACAGGTATGAAAAATCTGTCAAATCTTCCATGATCGCCCATCAGTCTCCACTGGGAGAGAACATTGTTCCCTCTGTGATCACGGACATGCATATTCATGCGGCGGCTGGCGAAGGGTACACACAGACAAATGCAGGGGGAGAAACATGGGCAAACACAATTGAGTGTAGCCTCCTTCTCTCACACACACAGATACACGAGACAAAACTGCTTAATCCATTAGCATCTTCATACTGAAAGACATCCATGTTTCTTGTTCATCATCCTCCTCATCTCTATGTTCATCCTGTCAAACTTAACCCGTCTTTTTAGTCGCTTAATTGATGTCTATGTTGGACAGACAAACTGATTAACTGTTACCAGTAGGACATTTCACAACCTATAGAAAGTCCTGTCATCTTTGGTTGTGTCCCATTGGACCATTATTCACATACAAATTGGTTTGCAGTCAGTGGTAACAGGCAAGTGTTTTTTTGTTTGTTTGTTTGTTTTTTTATTCTGTTTAAATTATTCCATCTTTTACACAAGCTATATTTGTCAATTTGTCTCAGTAGTCAAGAAAGTCAGAGTTTGTTGTAAAACTGTTTAGCAGACAGTGAAAATATGTCAATATTAAGACTACACACCTGGAATCTGCAGAGGTGACGTCATTGTAACTGTCTGTATCAATCCATCCATCCATCCATCCATCCATCCATCCATCCATCCATTTCCTTCTATCTATCTATCTATCTATCTATCTATCTATCTATCTATCTATCTATCTATCTATCTATCTATCTATCTATCTATCTATCTATCTATTAGGGATGTAACAATATGACAATTTCATATCACGATTATTGTGACCAAAATTATCACGGTTATCATTATTATCATGATATTGTTGAAATTGTGCTCAAAATGTTCAAAAAGGACTTATATACACACTGAAATAATTTAACCAAGTTGTATTTAAAAAAACAAAAACAAAAAACAAATCTCTTGGCAGAAACATTCAAATATTAATCCTTAGTGGTCTGAGCCTATTTTGGCTGTTTTTCAGCCCTTTTGATTTTGCCTTTATATACTATATAAATAAATGTTTACTATACCCATGTTTGGGATCTGTTTTTTCAGCACAACTTCATTTATATCATCTGTCTATTATTTTTTCACTTTAACCTAGTATATCAAGACAAAAGGACAGAAAACACAAAAAAATATATAAAATCTGATTTGAAAAATGTATATACTTTATTGCATAAATAACACAAAGATGCTTAACGAACTTTTTCAAAGACTTTAAAAGTGAATATTGGTTCCAAATATTAGGTATATACAATTAAAATCGTAATAAATTAAAACTGTACTCAAATATTTGGCATAAAAGCATATCTTTACATAGGTGTTTTCTCTGGAAAAGTGCAGTAATCAAACATGGTTATCATGATAATTAGAATTTAAACGGTAATACTAACCATTGGCAATGTTGCTGCGGTTTATCGCTATACCGGTAATCGTTACATCCCTACTATCTATCTATCTATCTATCTATCTATCTATCTATCTATCTATCTATCTATCTATCTATCTATCTATCTATCTATCTATCTATCTATCTATCTATCTATCTATCTATCTATCTATCTATCTATCTATCTATCTATCCGTCTCTATAACATTCTGTCACATTTATCTTTAACTACTTCCCTAAATGTCTCAATCCATCTATTCCTAATAAACGACATAGAACCACACTTTCCAGAGTCAGTATAAAGCCAGTGTCCAATTAAGAGAAAACAGAGTAGGAATTCAAATATGGCAGTTCATTATTTGAGCGGTGTGTGGTGCACTGGTTGACAAAATAACTGTAAATACTGACATAGCTAATCTCAGCACAGCTGTTAGTATTAGGTCCTCTAATCCTGGTCCAGATCGGTGATGTGCTCACACTAGCTCTGGGACAGATGAGCAACAGCCACCAGGCTGCCAAGTGGACTAAAGGCAGCAGACTGGTCTGACGCTCACTTTGAGACATGATAAGCTGTGAATCTGTGGGTCCTGGAGCTCCAAACAGCACAGTCTTTGTGTTGCCTCATGCAGCCGTCTGACTAGATATATGATTTACAATGGTACAGAGTTTCAATCTCAAGGCACACACAATCCTTAAATTTATTATTTACTTTTTCCCTTTCATCACAGCTGTTACAAGCTTTTGTTCTGGCACAAAGATTAAAAATAAATAAATAAATATAATAGTGTCTGATAAAAACAGCACGTAGTATTGTAGACGAAGGAAACTAATTTATTCAGTGTAGAAGCAAACAATAAATGCTGTATTCAAAAAGCAAACATGTTTTCCACTTCTGAGACACTTTGTTCATGTGTCATTAATAATACTTGATAAAAAAAAAAAAAAAAGATTTTTAGACAGGATAAATTTTCATTTTTGTTTCCCATTTTTATAGATTCAGTTTTGTTTTTTTTTTTCCCTTTGTTTCTTTCTGTCAATATTGCTCTCTTTATATTGGGATTACTTCCAAAAAATAAGAAAAAAATTAAAGGCCGACAAAGACAGCACACAGCTCTGCAAGCAAACTCACTACATATGACGTGTATCACTGCAGTTTGCTCAGGTGCTCTACATATAAAGAAGGATGAAAACCGTTTGATTTTCTTGAGCTGTGTTTAATCAGATTTTTTTTCAAAATCAAATCATATTTGTCCATGCTTTCATAACCCGTCAATCAAAGTTCTCACCAACATCCTACTCATCATCAATGAGCTCCGAGTGATGAAAACCAACAAGTCAAATTCAATAATCAAATATGCTGTTTGCCTGCACATATAACCATAGCAGTACCTGATTGATTATCACCTTTAAAGGAAACAGGGAATACCTCTCAAAATGGAGGATGTGGAAAGCAGAAGTAACACAAAACACCACAGATCTTGATTAAATATACAAAATCATGGTTGCATTTAGACTTTAATAATGCAACAAGAAGATTGGGTTGTGTTTATCGATATTGGTAGAAAAAAATCATTATCATGGTCCCACTAACAACAACACAGTTATGGTTTAACTCAGTGGTTCCCAACCTTTTTTGGCTTGTGACCTCATTATTAACATCACAAATTTCTGGCGACCCCAGACATTCAAAACGGAAACTTTTTTTTTTTTTTTTTTTTGCTAAAATTTATGTATTTTTGATCATGTAATAGTTTGCTATACTATGTTGCAAATAAACATTGATTTTAGATGACATTTAGTCTATATAATGTATATTATTATGGACGGAGGCAGAAAAGCCAGGTGTAGATTACTGCACAAAGTGAGAATTTTATTTTCCTTGGTCAGGATATGTACAGTCAGTCCAGCTTGGATTTACAAGGCTGACAATTAATACTGACCAAACAATAACTCAAACTATGAATTATGAAAGAGCTGCAGCATCTGAAACCAACCACAATGAACATTTGAAAGATAAACAGTACCACAGTGCTTCAGTTTCAGCTTCACAGTTTGTCAGGTCTTTTATGGATTGTGATTGTCTCTGTCAAGTCACCATATATTTTTATTAGCAACTTTTTATTTATTTTTATTTTTTTTTTTTTTTTTTAATCAATTCCTAGAAATTTCAGGCGACCTCATTTGAATTCCAGGCAACCCCACGTGGGGTCCTGACCTCAAGGTTGAAAAACACTGGTTTAAGGTATAGAAAATATTTATATTGAGGTTTGAGGCAGCTGATGGTGAGGGTTAAAGTAGGAAAATTGTAGCTGCAATCACATGTTTTTAAAGGTAACAATAAGATGATGTGGGTTTGCTACAAGTCAGTTGTAATGAGCAGATTAATGAACGAACATGTTTTCAACAGGAGGACAGACCAATGAAAACACAGCACATCACAGGGATGGTTGTCTTCCTGCAGGCAATGTAATAACCCCTTAAATCATGGTAAAAATGACTGCTACAAGAGGCTGAGTCTGCACTATGAAGTGCTGCAATTCTTTGTTGCTGACACACTGGAGCCAGTCTGTACTGACTTTACTGCCTGATCTGCATATACTGTCATGGGCCAAAGCTGTTTGTCTGTGGTCAGACGAACAGGAGAGAAAAAGAAGCACAACAACATCTGTGTCACATATCAGCAAGAAGAAAAGTATGAAGTGGAAGACATGCAATAAATGACTGACAGATGAATGCATGGACATGAATGCCAACCCTTACTCTCGAGGTGGAAGGCGTAAGGAAACTGACAATCCTGTCTTAATCTTCTAGAGGAGAAAAATCAACGTACACCCCCACAGCATACAAAGAGCCACCACATACAAACAGTGCACAGAAAATACACAGATTCTACTGCCATTTATAACAGAAGTATCTGCTTAAACCAGTGGTTCTCAACTGGTCTGGCATCAGGACCCACTATCACCCCTCAATGACAAGCAGCAACCCAAATTGATAACAGTTAAAGTTTTCAAATGTATTTAATAAAAGATGGTGTGTTTTGAACCTGAGATTATACAGGATATCACAGTTTGAAAACACAAAAGACAAGTTTAACCCTTAGGGGTCTGAGCCTATTTTGACCATTTTGAGTACTTTTGATTTTGCCTTTATATACTATACAAAGAAATGTTTACTATACTCATGTTTGGTATCTTTTTTCAGCACAACTTCATCTATCTCATCTGCCATTTTTTTTTTTTTTACTTTAACCAACTATATCAACACAAAAGGCCAAAAAACACACAAAAATAAAAAATCTGATTTGAAAAATGTATATAATCTATTGCATAAATAACACAAAGATGCTTAACGAACCTTTTCAAAGACTTTAACAGTGAATATTGGTTTCAAATATTAGGTATATAAAATAAAACTATGCTCAAATATTTGACATAAAAGCATAACTTTACATAGGCGTTTCCTCCAGTTTTCTCACCCCCCTGGTCCTCCTGGTTTGTGCAGGTGGGGGTCATCCTCACCCTTACCTGCTATGTTAATGTAATCTGTGTGGCCAGTTTTTTCTGTTTTGGAAAAGGACAAAAAATTATGAAGGTATGGTAAGAAATATAACACCCGCCCCACTTCATTTTCATACTTTTATTCACCTTTGTTTGCTCCGGTTTCAAAACGTCATACTTCCAGTTGTATCAAGATCAAATAAAAAGTGGGAGAGTGTTTCAAGTCCGCACTTTTTAATGGAATTGTCCCCATTTCCTTCCGATGCTACGACGTGTTGAAAATGTCATGCGATTAAGTTACAGGGCCGTGACCATGGACCCCTAAGGGTTAATGATAAACCAAACATAACAGCAGGTGGTGATGCTAAATACAGAAATGTTCCCTTTAACATCAAATTGGGTACATGTTAACCAAAACCAAAAATGTGCTCACAGTTAAAAATTAAAAGTGCATTCAGTCACTTATTCAAAAGTTAAACACACTGAGGTTTTTGTCCTCAGTGTAGGTAAAACCATATCTGATGTAGTTGGTGTCATACCATGATATGAATAGGAACATTTGGGTCTTGTTTTATGCTATGAAATGTACAGGGGTTGGACAAAATAATGGAAACACCTTAAAAAATCAACAAAATATAATTTAATATGGTGTAGGTCCGCCTTTTGCGGCAATTACAGCCTCAATTCTCCGAGGTATTGATTCATACAACTTGTGAATTGTTTCCAAAGGAATTTTAAGCCATTCTTCAGTTAGAATACCCTCCAACTCTTTTAGAGACGATGGCGGTGGAAATCGACGTCTTACTTGAATCTCTAAAACTGACCATAAATGTTCAATGATGTTGAGGTCTGGGGACTGTGCCGGCCATACGAGATGCTCAACTTCATTAGAATGTTCCTCATG
Source organism: Sphaeramia orbicularis (assembly GCF_902148855.1). Taxonomy (NCBI): domain Eukaryota; kingdom Metazoa; phylum Chordata; class Actinopteri; order Kurtiformes; family Apogonidae; genus Sphaeramia; species Sphaeramia orbicularis. The sequence continues at coordinate 24,168,730 of NC_043970.1, read as the reverse complement.
CCATTCTTTAACAATTCTAGCTGTATGGATTAGGGCATTATCATCTTGAGGTGAAGGTGTTTCCATTATTTTGTCCAACCCCTGTATGGTGATAATAAGCATTACAGCACACGAACACCTATGGGGAGTGTGAATGGGCTCCATAAAAAAATAAATCACATATTTGGTTTCTTAACAGTATTTTTTGCCCAGTCAAAGGCCCACAACCCATTGAAAACAGATTTGCGACCCACTTTTGAGTTACAACCCAACAGTTGAGAAGCATTGGGTTAAACCATGGCTCAATCAGGCAAATATGTACATAATAAATGTAATAAAGCAGTTCTGAATCTGACTTGAGTAATACTCGTCTTATAAACTAAACTTCAATGAAGGTGTCAAAATAAAAATAAAAATAAAATAAATAGCATTCATTTGACTGGCTCAAAAGTATTTTCTAAAACCCAAAACAAATTAATAGATGGTTTTCTTCCAAATCCTGTTAATTACAGATTAGCAAACATTTAATCCAGCACAAAACGTGAAGAAGTACCTTTTACCTGGTATATTGTCATTCAGAGATGTTATTTTTCAGCGCAAAATCCAAAAGACTAGACTATGTGAAAACAGAAAGAAAATGAGGAATGAAGAGGCCAATCAATAAAAGTTGGCTTTTTGTAGATAATAAGTTGTGCTCTGTCTCTGCTCCCAACACTACAAAGACTGCACTTATGATTGTTAAGTTGCTCCAATTACTGCGTGGTGGAGGCATTTGAGAAAAGCACCATTAACCCTGGCATCTGAAGAAACAGAAAACAGCCTGGTGTTTTCTCTCAGGGAATGTAATTGATGAGACACCGTGGAACAACACACCCACTGGAGCATCCAGTCCCACGGCAAATTATTACTTGGCTTACAGTATGTGTGGAGTCTACCTGGTTGCCGTTTTAATGATCATTATTGTGTACACCATACTATTGTGGTACACTTCTATTGATATGTTGAAGAAATGTGGTGAAAACATCAACCATTTTGAGCTGTTTTGTTTGTGGTTTTGTTTTATTCATATCTAAAAATATATATATATATATATATATATGAATCAAATTTTAATGTGACAGTATTGGGTTTTTCATATATGTAGCCTTATGGGCATTTGCATTTTCTGACAACGGTGATTTGCACAGACACGGCTGCAGTCTATTTACTGACGTTCATGTCCGAATAAAAAGCACTCACTAAAACATGTGGAAACTGAATTTTGCTTCGATACCGGTCTATTAACAGCATGACTGTTAAGTGCTTAACAGTGTCACCTAAAAGCAAAAAGTATCTCCGGCTGAATTGAGTTTGCATGTTTTCCTCGTGTGTGTGCAGGTTTCCTCTGGGTGCTCTGGTTTCCTCAAAGTGTCCAGAGATGCAGGTTAGGTGAATCTGAAACTCTAAATTGCCTGTGGGTGTAAATGTGTTTGGAAGCCGACATGTCACTTAGGCTTGTGATGAACTGGGAACCAAGGCAAAGTGTTCTTTGCTTTTAACCCAATGTGTGCTGGGAAAAGAGCGTAGGCAGCTTATGACACAATTTTGGAATGTCACTTTCTTCCAGTACTTACTCTGGCATTTGATCATTTATCATTGCAGTCTATAGATTTTTCAATCCGACACAGGTACTTCTCATGGACAAAACATTCCAGTGCTTCCTTTGTGTGTCTCTACTTGTACAAGAAATACAGCGTCTTTATTGCTTCCATTCAGGGTTACTTAGTACATCTGTTAGACCTAGCTCGTGTAAAGATGACATGATATCAGAGCAAATATGGCTAGTCCTTGTAAAATTATCAATCAAAACAGGCAGGTAGAAAACTCAGGTTTCTGCACAAAGAAATCCAGTTTAGATTTATTGGTAGATTTGCCTGAGTCTGTCCAGATTGATTTCTGGAATGCAGACAATCTCAAATCACACCTCTGCCCCTTTTGGCTTAATGGCCTGAATCCCATGGGAGACTTCACTCCTGTAATATTACGCTTTACCACTTCAGGCTTAACAAATGCTAAAAAATATTACAGCATAAAGGTGAGAGGAGTCTACATTCACTCAGAAATTTCAAAAAGCTATGATTTATCCTCTAAGTGCAAGAATCTTCATTCAGAGCATGCTTAAGAGCAGGAGGAATCTTATTCATCTCATCAACCATTTGGAGCAGGTATTAAAGTACCCCCAAATAATCTGTGCTGGGAGATAGGGGCAAAACATAATCACTACAGACAACCAGGCTATCACAAAGGTGTAGCTTTCCACAGTTTTTCTTTACATATTTGAGAAAGGGATAGAGAAGGAAATTCTTATTCACTCAGCTCATTTCTCTTCCTCCTATGGAAGCTGTCAGAATTACTGCAAAGCAAACAGTTTCTTTATCATTTAATTGATCAATGGAGTGATCTTTAATAATGAATTGTTTCGACGAAAATTAATAAATTACAGAGCGCAGCATGTAGTTACAACTTCATTAGATAGAGCTTGAGGTTTCATCAGAATGAAACATTCATTATAGTACTACCTTACATTCATGTTCCTATTTGCAGCCAAATCAGAATTAAAGCAATATTTTATAAAAAATTAACATAATTTATTACAAGCAATTACACGTAGACCAATTCTACCCCAGACTGTGTGTACTCTTACTTCTTTGTTTGAGGAGTATGTATGAATTAGTAATAAGCCCAGTGATCCCACTGCTGCTAAATAGGTTAGATGAAAGAATCTATAATTATGTATGAAGGGAGATGGGGGTTGTGAGAGACAGTTCTGCAGATATAAAAACACAGAATGCTAGATAGCAAGATGTTGAGAGGGATATGATGTAGAGAGAGAGGAGTGTTTATTCTGGATGGGTAGCTATATAGTTCCAACCATGGTGGGTGTGCTGTTGAGCACTGCATGGATGAGCTGAGCTGCAATGCTGCTCGCTGTGGCTCACTCTCAAAACCCTCACCCACAGAGAGTTTCCCAACTGTCACATGCCACTGAACCACAGTAAACAACACACACACACTCACACGCACGTATGCACATACACACACACAGCAGAGCCATTTTCATTAACAGAACCACTGGCACACTCAGCCCAGCTGGTCCCTGAGTCGACACTGGAACTGCACATCTGGTGTCAATGCTCTGTTAGAGGGAGGCCATCTGGTTGGATGGAGGGAGGGGAGACAGGAAGAGAGAGGGGGAGTCAAAGGAGATTGGGAAGACAGTAAAAACAGGACTCTCATCGATACTGTGCATTCAACATATGCACATAAAAAATGGATCTGTTTGTCGGATGCACCGTATACTCTGTGTGCATTAGTCCTGATCTCTATAAGAGGATTAGATGTCAAAGTCAGGTTTGCTCTCTGAGCATTCTGAGCTAATGGCAATGAACAGATAGCATGTTTAATGGCTCAGACTCTCAGAAAAACACTTGGCCTCAACATGAATAATGCCTCTCTCGTATTGTTCTTTAGCATCTATGGGGAACTCAATATTACATAAAACATAAAAAACATTAATAATTCTTAAGTGTATCCATGTGATGTTGCACTTCATTTTTAACTTCCCTGTTCTCCTTGCTGTTGTGTGTTATGTTATTCAGTAAAACAGCACCTTGTATTAGAACGCTGACTGCTGAGGGCTCATATAGAATCCATGCAACGCTCCAATTATCTAGCTTGAGATGCATTCATACTTCATTGGCAACACTACATGTGGAGCTGCACAGCAGTGAATTGTACATGGTGTTGGACAGGGTTCCATCTATGACTACAGATGAATATTTGGTAGACACAAGAAAACATCATTAAAAAAAAAAACCTTCTTGTAAAGAAACCTGCAAATGCACAGTTAGAGAGTCAGAATCAGGAGTATGGTCCTGTTATAGTTTTGGTATCCGCAAAAAGAAAAAGTGCAGGAACAGAAAACTAACTCTGCCCCTCTGATACCATAATTAAATACTGTTAATGTCCTTTCCTTAATTTCTACTGACCACAGTTTGACCCTGATATGGATATTGTCATGTGGTGCACTTGAGGGTGTCATGTTTGTGTCAGTGATGTGAAAAGGTCAGAAAATTACCGCAGAAACCTTCAGATGCACCCGCAGAAGGGGCAATATGCACTTATACTATAGGTTAACACACACACATACACACACATACACACAGCTGCAAGCACACAAACAACGTGCCTCCTGCTGCCAGTGGCAGACTGAATCATGCTCTTATTAAACCTTGATCGGAATGCGAGTTAGAGCATTATCCACTTACAGTTATTAATGCTGCAGCTCTCCGGGGAGGACAGAGCAGCCAGTGAGGGAGGTACATACAGATGCTGGTATGAAGCTATATAGCTGTAGGATGGGCTGTTACAACAGATGCATGTATGAGAGCTGCATTATTTCAAGGACTAACAAGTGATAATTCATGTAAGGTAGGGAGTTAAAAAAAATCAGATTCACTAAAACGCAAAAACTAATCATTTAACAGCCGAGTTATTATCAAACCCATCAGGAAAATGATGAGTACCCAGACACGATAACCTTGTAGTTGATGATGGCTGACAATGAGACATAACAAAATTGCTCCTAAAATCGTACCCTCCAGGGACACAAAGAAATAGAGATTCTCATTTTACTTTTCCAATATACTTAAACCTCAGCCTGTTAATTAGAAATCCAAAGACATTCCATCTTTTAGCAAAGTTAATTAAAAATGTGCACAGTTGTCTACCACTGCTGTAGAGAGGTAAGCAGAAAGAAACATTAAGATTCGAATAGAAAAAGAAAGGAAATTAATATGGTGTTCCTGCCGTATGTACATTAACGGCAGACAGACAAGCAATTAGAAGACATTAAGTGGTTGGTTGAAGGTCTGTAAGCTGTGGAAAGAATGAAATGAGCTGAAATAAAACAACTCAAGTTCCCCTTAACATTTAAATATGGCCCCATGTTACTGAAGGGTTTGAATGATATACTGTAAACGTCTACAATAAAACACAGTGTGCTACTTATCGGGCATAAATGGAGAATAAGAATAGTTCAACTGTGTGAGTACATTCTGCTTGTTTGTGTGCAGCTTGGTGAGCAAAAAAAAAAAAAAAAAATCACCAAATCTCCATTTTCAAGTACCAACACTACTGCACGTGGCAAATTAACCTTGCACATAAAAATCAGAGAATCCAGCTTAGCTAACAGAGGTCATTTTAACAAACACCCAAGCCTTCACTTCAATTTGTGATTTTTATTGGTTTATACGATACGCTTTGTGGCTTCAATTAAACAATACATCTCTCTGCTGTGTTGTACTTAATGAGAAAAACTGCTAAAAGTGAAGGACAAATGTTGTGTGTAAACCAAATTCACTTAATGCCACCTACACATCTAACTGGAGAGGACCGTGAGGCTTTGCAGAGAAACAAATATGAAGGATATGTTTGACAGACGTGTAACTACAACTTAAAAAAAATACTTGAATATTTACTTGCACGATGTCTTATACTTTTGAGGTGGAAACAGATATCCCCTCCCACAAATAATCAGTGGATTGCACATATTATGAGGTTTTTACATATGGAGAAGATGAGATGTACGTTAGCGGGATCAACTGTGAAATTCGATAAAGCGTGGCAGCCTTTTCTAAAATTCACAGAAACTTATAGAATGAGCACTTTATCATGACTTTCATACCAAATCACCACTCATCACCTGGATAGCTGTAGGTATGGTACATATTTTATTTCTGTCATTGTTTTTTAGCTTACCGGCCAACAGGCTGTAAGCTATTGTCGTCATGCGGCGTCCAGCATCATCGTTTGTCGTCGTCTGTCGTCGTCTGTCGTCCGTTACAAAACTTTCAATCATCTTCTTCTCCAAAACTACAATTCCAATTGACTTCAAACTTGGTATACAGCTTCTTTATGATGATGTCAACAAAAGTTAGTGAAATTACTTGGATCTGATTCTAGATTTGGTGCAACTTTGAAAAATTTTCCCTTTATAAGAGATAGGAAGTGGATTGATGCAATAACTCAGTAAATATAAATGATATCCAGTGTAAATTTCTACAGTGCAGCCCTGATGGGGAGATGACCAAAACATAATGTCCACATGCTGATCAGGATCTTCTTCTGGATCCGGGAACTTATGGAAAATTTAACATGGGCTGTTATGGGGAAAAAAATTTCAGTCGTCTTCTTCTCCGAAACTACAGTTCTGATTGACTTCAAACTTGGTATACAGCTTCTTTGTGATGATGTCAGCACAAGTTATTGAAATTATTTCCATCCGGATCTGATTCTGGATTTGGTGTGACTTTGAAAAATTTTCCTATTATAACAGATAGGAAATGGATTGATCCAATAAATCAGTAAGTATCAATGATATCAAGTTGGAATTTGAATTTTTTACAGATCTGATTGGAATATGACCAAAACATGGGCTGTTTCTGTAATATAATAAATACACATGACTGGGTTTAATAAATGGCATCTGGATACATTTCCCAACACTTTTCATTTGGCTGGTAAGCTACAGGGCCTTTGGTCCTATTTTTTTTAATACATATGTACAATTGTTATCTATTCAATCTTATTCTATTTATTTATTTTTGCTTTTGCTATGTTTTTACATCTAGACTTTGCATGAATGCTATATGCCTACTGTTTATAATCCTCATGTCTTTTGGTATATATACAATATTTACATGTTTATGTTTATATTTAAGTTGGGGGTGGGGACATATGTTTAAAAAGACAGTAGAAATATACACATTGTATGATGCATCCATGTTATGCTATTGAAAATCCACAAATAAAATGATTAAAAAAAAAAAAAATCAGTATGGATCAAATCTCTTCTGAATGCAGATTGTTTTAACTAGTGTCTGTTTTTACTTATTTGTAATATCTAGCGGGCAGTAAGACTAAAGTTGTGTAAAATAGAAAATCATACCAAAGTGGAAATGCCAGTAAATAGGTAAAAATGCATGTAGTTTGCAGAAAAATGTTGTACCCTGCAGTACCACCAACTTCCAGCTTTGCGCTTTCAGCATTTTGTCATCCTTCCTAATCCTTAATATTGCTTCCAAGAGTTACAGCACCTGTACGTACATCCGCCAAACCACATGAATTTTCCTCCCAGGGATGGTATGATACCAGCGAGGTCTTATACTGCCTGGACAAGGCACTGATACAACAGGAACTGTGGCAGTTGAATGAGAGCCAGACTTAGCTAGACAGGGGGAGGGGAACACATGCAGGGAAAGGGAAGCAACAACTGTGGCTGGATCTGGCTTTGATGAGGAGGCATGAGAAGAGGGGAGGCTCAGTCTTCGAGGGAAGCAGGTGTGTGAGGAGGTGATAAGAATGATGTGGCAGGCACTACACACACACACACACACACATACACACACACACACACATGCATGCACACAAGCAGACATGCATGAAAACAAATAAACATACTTCTTCAAATGCCACTTTCTAAAACCATTCATTCAACTTCACTAAATTTAAATGGCATCCCTTCAAATAACTGAGCCTTCACTGACTGGTTACAAAGAAGAGAGGAAAATACAGATTTAAGTTGGAAAAAGGGAGAAATTAAAGAGCAGGATTAAGATGATGAGAAGGGGGGAAAAAAGTGAGAGCGGTTAATTTCCTTTCTAGGGAAGCAAGTGTGTGTTGTCGTGTCTACTTCTTTGCCTGTGTATTGGACACAATGACTTGCACATTAACACCCCACACATATACATTAATGTGTGAGAGTTAAAGTATCCCTGGAGAGTGCTTTGTGGAAATGTGTGGTACAGAACTGGGAAAAGTAATTTATGGATAAGATATTTGTTTGGCTGGCTTATTTCAGAATCCATTAAGATTAATTAGGTGTTGCTAAACGCGGTGCTATAGAGTTCAGATTTCGCAGATGCATTCTAATCATTAGCTCACAGTTTATTCAGCCATCTTAACAGCTGCTAATAGCCTGAGAAAGGCAGAGCAGAGTGTCCTAATGGTTAGAGAGCACTAAATACACTATGAGAGTGGTGGATGGTGACCCAGACTGAGTGAAATGATTGAGAACATCTATTTCAGCGTTAATGTATAAACTGGTGGGTGAGAATGTAAACCCGAGCCCCCGTACGCAGTATCGCACCTGACTATGCTTGTTAATCAAAGATCTGTAAGGGAGCAAGTAAGACAGAAAGAAGGCAATTAGACGTTCTGTCATCAAATGTTTGGTATGTTTGGCAGGGAGAGTAGAGACACAGCCAAGTATGATCAGCCTACTTCATATCCACTGTTATTTCAGATAGACTTTGCACACGCAATTAGCTCCAATCAGGGATTAATTGAGCTAACACAGAAGGAGAAGGATTGTTTTGGAATTGTTCTGTGTTAGCATTCTTGCTATGTCTAATTAAAACATCATTTTTTTGTATTATTGTCTGTCTGTTGACAAAAACTGTGAGTGTGGTTGTACAATACAGCAAAAAAGAGTGCAGACGTAAATGTGTAAAGAAGGAGCGTTTCATTATTTTATCTCTTCTATTCTGTCTGGAGTTCTGTCTTTATTGTATGTATAGTTGTGTTCTTTATATGACTTTTCTTTCTACTTAGACTACATTCAGACAGCAGGTCTTAATGCACAATTCAGATTTATTTTTTTTTTTTGGGGGGGGGAAACCTATTTTTTTTGTGCTCGTTCATATTACAAATTTAATGCGACTTCTATCAGTTCTCAGTATGAACTGAATGCGACCCTGAAGCAACCTGCGTGTGCAAAAGAGGTCCTGACGTAATACGTGACCACGCAGCATGCACTGTGTTTACGGAAGGAAATATGGAGGCATCTCATAACAGCGTGTGTGCGGCACAAATAAAGTTTCTCTACAACCAAAGTCAGCACCATTACAGTCAAATAATTTTAAGTAGAAGATTAAAAAAGAGGAGAGCCAGGTTTTTTGCTGTGACTTTTTGTGGTGCAATGACTGCTACATCTGTACAACGGAGTATTTGGATGTGGAGTTGGAGTCAGGAGTGGTGGGATAGTGATGTTAGCGGCTTCACCGACACAAACTTCATTCATAATTTTTGAATGACAAGAAGAACGTTTAAATACATCTGTGACCGCTTCTCCGAAACACTCTCACGACACAACACTCATCTCCGGTGACCTACATCTGTTCGCAAGCGTGTTGCATTTGGGCTGTACTGGCATTTCAATGACGTAAAGGTCAGATAAATGCGAACTGACCATTCAGACTGACGTCGCATTGCAAGATATCCGATACGTATCGGATTTAGGACCACAAATGAAAGTGGCCGGGGTCGGATTTGAAAAAATCGGATTTGTGCCATTCAAACTGTCTTTAACAGGTCAGATACAGGTCAAATAGTGGCAAAACTCAGATTCGGGCCACATTTGGCTGCAGTCTGAACGTAACCTTAGTCATTTATCGATACGACCTGAACTTCAATCAGGATCTTCTTTATCGTTATTTAAAAAGCATCTGAAAAGGACTCTAAATTATGAAAAAATGTAAGGCTGTATATCCTTTGTATTTGAAGATTTCTGATTTGATTTCTATTTTTATTGTTTTTACTTTAGTTTATTATTTCAGTTAGATTGTATTTTTAATTTTTTTTTTTCTTGTGTATTGTTTATTTCCAGGGAGGTATTCACTTTTTTTGCTTCTATCCTCTCTTGTACAATGATGTTGAATGTTTTTTTGTTTTTTTTCTTGCTGTTTTATGAAGTGCATATAAATAAAAAATAAATAAATAAAATACAACCAAATAGATCAAGCCAAAAGGTTAGCAGTGGTAGGTTCGAGGAAAGCTTTATAAAAGTGGATGAAATGACATCAATCAAATTCAGTTACAGTGAATTTATATTAAAGGCTGTATTATGAAATTTAGTATTTTTGTTTAATTACTATTATGATTTGGTACTAGCAACCTTTTTCTCCCTAATGTAAGTGTGGTAAAGGCATCCTGAAGAAGCACAGACTTGCAGTAAAAAAAAAATCATTCTTTTCTTTTAATTTCGAAGACGCAAAGAAACAAAATAAAACAAAAACAACAGCAACCACTTAGATGGCTTGTCCCACTGTCTTGTCTTATGTCTGTTTTGTCCCACTGTCTTGTCTCATCCTGTCCCTGTACACTTTCATCTATATGAGCCCGCCCTCTATTTATACATATACAAGCAAGGAATGGATGAACATGTGAATATAAAGTTTGAGATTGTTAACACAAGCTGTAATTAAAAATAAAGTTGTCCTCCGAAGAGGGGGGATGGGTTAAAATAAAGAAAAAAAAAAAAATGTAGTAAATAAAGAAATAAATAAAACAAAATAACTTTTATATGAACAGAATGTGTCTTCGTGTATGAGCAAGTCTGAATTTGCATGGTCGAAAAAGGAGCAGGAAGAAGTATAAATACTGATATTGTAAATACTTCATGCAGACAAAAATTAATGCAATAAAATATGTAAAACAGACAAGAAAATTCTTCATATTAGATGTTAAAAATTTGTCATGCATCACTGCTCTTCGATAGATTTGCTCTCCCTGACCTGAGATGTGAGAGAGCTGTTTCAGAGGAAAACGGAACTAAGCTAACAGAGAAGAGGAATGGCATCTGCACTAAGTACACCCACATAGTTCTATCCTGAATTACAATATCTACAAACAAATCTAAGTTTTCTTTATAGTGCACTGAGAGTTTAGTACTGTCAGAATGTGATCTCGTCTTCACAAAGACACAAAACATATATGGGTGCTTCTATGAAACTGGTCCCTAAAAACAGGACATGGGGGATAAATATTCAAACCAGATGTAGACAAATGTTATGAAGCAAGTTTAGAAGCACTTTGGGTCTGTTTTAACAATAAATATTCACTGAGATAAAAGAGAAACAATTTTTTAGAAAAAACACATTTTTTTTTTATTTTTATACAAAAATCCGCATGTAACATGGTCAAAAGGACACGAAAATTATGCACTACTATTTTTTTTTTTTTTTATATCTTCTCTTTATTCTCTCACAGATACATTTTGGGAATTGAACTAACTATGCAAGGCAGAGTGTTTCACAAATATGACTGCTGTAGCAAAATCATTTGCTATTTATGTGTGTTTATTAAATGGGCAGGTTCTGTGTGTAACGCGAGTGGACACAATGGGTTACACACAAAACCTGGAATGAGGCTGTCGATTCATGAAAAACCTGCATGCCTGGATTAGAAAAACCACTAGGATCCTCAAATTTAACACAGTGTCTTTATTTATAGAGGTATATAAGACTATTTCAAGAGATGTTTTCAAAATAAAATGCACTGACACCTAGGCAGCTTTTTATGTCCCAATTTTGGTCCTATATTTGGCCCCAATATTTGATTAAAAATTCATTAATTTTGGGATGGCTCAGAGTAAGACCATCATTTTTTTTGCATTTATCTGAGGTCATCATTAGGTACATCCTGGGGGGAAATTGGTCTACATTTCTCATTTATTATTGGGTCTAAAAAAGCTGGCAAAGTGCCCGATACCAAAATGAACCCAGTTTCATTGAAGCACCCGTATCTGCTTGAAAAGACTATTCCTGTTTTGCTAGCAAAAACTATGACATGTTTCAAGTTTTAACAACATATGGGAAAGAAAAATCTGTGCATTATTTTCTTGTGTATTGTCGTGATCACTTTAAGGATGAGTCTAAAGAAACAGAGGTGTTTTTATCTGCAGAATGTTTTTGTTTAGAAAGTCTAGATATAGATCAGGTTATGCTTTACAAAATCAGAATGACAAGCCAAAAACTCCAAAAAGGTGAAAATACAGAATGAACTAAAAATACTTTTCTGTTGTCCTTGGTGCTGTTTGACATTTTACCACACAGTGAGGAAGCAGGTTACTAAATACATTACTTAAATCCACACGTAACAGTGCTTTCTGGCTTAGCAAATTACAGGAATGGACTCGTTTTGTTAATCTTCTCTGCTATTTTTCACTCAACAATTGGCACACCTCAAAAATAAAAATTAATTATTTTAAAAGCCCTGAAAGATTGTGGTTGTCTGTTCCTTCCACATAATAGACGTGCAAATTCTAATTCTGATATAGAAGCATAATTAGATTATTTGTATTTAGAAAACAAAAAGCTTTAACACGAATGAATCAAGTTTTCTTTCTGAAAACACCAACAACCTAAGAAGGGTGAACCACACATACTGACATGCTGTTACTGCTTTTCTCTAGAGTCATGCTGCTCACAATGCAACAGTAAGTGCAGGTATTGCTCCACAGAACCAAATGTATTAAGATAAGCAGCACAATACTGGATCCATTATCGTGATTGGCTAGATAACCTCTGCCCCTTTCACATGAAATACTGCTGCAAAGTTTATGCTTTCAATTACTATATACTGTAGCCATTACCTTGATTGATTGGATAAGTAACCAGAACAATGGTAGTTTTGCAATTCATCAAAGGGCATAATTGCACTGCAGGTGTAAAAGAATTGTAATCTGCAGTATCAATATATTCTATTTACTATGTATAGACTTACAATTAAGTTTAATTTACCAAATCCCAAGAGCATACGGTATGCACTCTATCAGTTTATATGCAGTAGATAGTGCAGCATAATGCCAAACTGCTATTTGACATTTCATTTTTGCCTCTGAGATGAGTCCTTTATTCAACAGTCATTATGGAATAATCTGCTTAAGTGCAACCAAAACCCTGCAACCTTATCTTTGCCTGTGATTTGATACATTTATTCAGTGCAGGAATCTGTAGCCCAGTAGCAAAGACTTGCAGCTTAAAAGGAGAAATATTAAAATATGTGATGCATCTTAAGCAATGTAGCAGAATGCTGCCATTTAATACTGTATTGTAAAAGCTATTTTATTGACAGACATGTATGAAGTTAGGAGGCTACCCCCTCACAAAATAGTTGACAATACAGTCTGGATTTATTCCACAAGGTAATTCCACAAGACATGTTTACAGCAGCTACAGCAAAAACATGAGGTTTAAGAGACAAACAATGACTGTGACCCCTTTGTCATTGGTATTTGTGTAACATCCAGATCACAGTTATAGCCCGGGGCAAGGCTAAAGGAACATTACACACCATAAATTGCCTCCTCTGTTGGACGGAACTGTCTTTGTTCCAATAGGAAGCGGATGCAGGCAGGCAGGCAATATGAACCAACAACCTGATTGTTTCAGGGGGCTTCATGACCCCTATGACAACTACCTCCTCACGCTACATCCATCATAGAAAATGATGAGGTGTATGTTTGTCTCTGCTTTATATGCATTTCTGCACACCCTGACAGAAAGCTGTCAGCTGTTAGGCTAGAGTGATTTTCCACTGGCACCCATGGAGAAAATCCTGGTTGGATTCAGAGCTGCTAGGCTTTTCAGATGTTTAAGAGTGCCGGAGACAGGCCTAGCGGGTTTAAGCAGATTAATTAGGGTGTAGCGAAAACTGTGAAGAAATCTCTCTTCCATTGATGCTATATCCACTGACACAGCTTTGTATACCAGCAAGTCCCTAAAATGTGCACACCGCCACCCGCATCTCTCACTTACACTCTCACACAAACATATTTTACATACACAAACACACCGCTGCAGGGCCAAAAAGGCTGCCATAGCCCCAGCTCATCCTCCTTCTTCACGGTTAGTACAATAATCATACCCCCTCCTTCTTTCCCTGAATATGTTCATCCTCCCTGTTTTTGCTTGGGACACATTTCTCCTTTAGCACAGGCACAAGGAAAATGCTCTTCTTCCAGGCATGAATTTCCCTCCCTGCCTCTTAACACACAATGCTCATTTAAACATGGTTGCCCATGAGAAAAAAACAATCTGATATGAGAAAGTAAATGAGGGCCAAGGGATTAGCAGCTGTGTAAGTGGTGCAGTTTAAAACTCAAACCTGATTACCAATGCAAACAATGATGGAGGTCTGTCTTTGTGTTGCACACTTCTCATGAGATACAGAAAGTGACAAAGAACTCCTCAAAACTTAAAACCCAAACTTGTTATCCCTCCTACTTGTTCTATGAACGCCCATTATCTACCATCATATCTCACTGCGCTGATTGATATTGAAGAAAAGACAAGGGCAGAAAATAGAAGCACCCCACTCCCTCGTCCCTGATTCCTCATCACCATCATCATTTTCATCATTACATGAAATATGACCGAGAGCAGAATCCCACAATGCCGTGCTTATGTCGACGTGAGTTAGCATCAAGAAGACACAAGAGATATGCATGCATCATCTGGCCAGGAGAACATCACTTGTGGGGAGACAGCCAGAGGCCCAAAGGAAGAAAAGCAGAGAGGAGAGGGTGGGGAGGGAGGGAGGGGAGAATGAAAGAGTGTAGTAGGGGAAGAGGGATGGAGGGCGCAAAACAGCAGAGGGGAATTCAGAGGCAAGTGAAAAGAGAATCAGGTACAATATTAGGGAGAGGAAGAAAAGATTAAATGAGTGGGATATACACTGTAGCACAGGCGGGGAAATAATACAGAGAGGCAATCAGAGAAAATGGAGTCATAATATTCCTGTGCTGCATAATCTCCACAGATTCAAGCATAATGCATAATCTCCACAGGTTCAACAATACACCATGTGCCCTAATTCTGAGCCAATTACATTGTGTGTGTCATTTACTTTGCATGTGTACATGGGTATGGATTTGACTGGGAGGGGCTTTAAATTTTTTGGATTTAGAAGAGTGATGTCGGTTGTGTGTGTGCATGTGCAGTGGAGGAGGGGGGGTCTTCCAGAGGGAGCAGACAGCTTGGGTCCCCACTCATGCAGCTTCCCTCCCTTTTGACTCCTATATACTCTAATGCCCTTCACTGACCAGATTAAGGCCCAAATGACAAACGCACAAAGGCTGGAAACATCTGTTCTGGAACACACTGTCCATTCCTCCCCTGTGCAGAGCTCTGTTGGTCACTCCTCAGTTCCAGTCCCCATGCGGACAACATCTGCAGCAATGGACTAGTGCACATTAACTACTGGAGCATGAGACCAAGCTAACCCAGTAACCATGAGAGCATCATTTTTTACACAGCAACATAATTGTTTTATAAAAAGCCCTTCCACATTGCTGCATTCTGCATAGTCAAATGGATGTTACCTGTATTTTACATAGAGAATACCTGTTTCTTAAAAAAAAAAAAAAAGATAAATATTTTAAAAAGGGCATAAATTCACCTTCAGTATCAGTGTTATCTCAAGCCTTCGCTCCCTCAACAGTAGAAATAGTAAAGTTCACAAACCTAGTGAAGAGCGTAAGACTTGACGGAGCATAAATTATAGAGTACACAATTACTGAAAGTGTACAGAATCAGATTAATGGTGCCAACTTGATAGGTTTACAAAAAAATGGGCTGAGCTAAAATCCAAAGATAGGTCACTAGGTTTAGGAAATGAAGGACGGCAAAGGACAAATTGTGCTTCAAGTTGTAGATGAAGCGGCGATCAGAAGACGGGACTGGGGACGACCTCAGGGAGCATGTGAGAGACTATTGGAAGAATGTGGAGTCACAAGACTGATGAATAAGAAAACAAATTATTAAAAGTAGAGCACGGAGAAGTAAAGAACCTCGAGGTTATGACAAAGGATGGATAGCACCAGTATGATTATTAAATACCTCACTCAGATCTCGGAGAAACTTCAAAGTCTCTTTGAATTTGCCATCTTGTCAATCATCTACCCTCTTGTGTGGCTCCTTTCTTTTTTTTTTCTTTTAATAATTGTTATTGTGATGTTTTAAAATGTGTTTTGATATGATATGATACAGATATACAGTCGCAGAAAAATTATTAGACCATCAAAAGTCATCAAAAACAATGGTTATACAAGCAAGTACTAACTCTGTGTGTATCATGTGACTAAAACAGACAGAAAAGAAAACATGGAATGCCTAAAAGCATTGTTTTTGTCAGTACAATGCCATAGCTGTTGATGTAAGAACTGAAGTGATTTTGGTTATTATGAAGAAAACATGGAACATGGCTAGATATCAGCTCTGAAATTAAACTCTTATGAGTTATTTTTGTTGTTATCATTATATTTATCCAAACAAATGTACCTTTAGTTGTACCAGGCATTAAAATGAACAAGAAACTGAAGAAAACAAGGGGTGGTCTAATAATTTTTTTCAGCGACTGTACAATATTTAATATAGGATAATCGTAATGATTCTGTGACAATTGAGAAATCTCCCACACTTCGTGAAGGTAACACAAATGTAAACACATGTAATGCATGAGCGCAGGTGTGCCTCAGCTAAGATAGCACTACTGACACGAGCGCATGATGACTGAGTCAGGAAAATGAAAAACTAAGCAAAAATATGAGGAGGAAAATAAGACAATACTGTCTAAATGGGAGTTGTATTTGTTTAAAGAAAGAAATGAGAGACTGTTTAACCTACTTTGGCAAACTTCACTGTCTCACTTCAAAGAATCAAACTTGGAGCACAATTCCCCTCTGTCCACCACAACACGGACAAGGAATTCCCCAAAGGCTTGGCAATTCGTAAGCACAAGGTGAACGACAAAAAAATCAGACAAATATTGTTTTCCGTAAATTTACAAAACACTCTGAGACTGTCACATCTGCGTCATGTCAGCCGGAATGGAACATAATGTGAGGACGCGCCTTGAAAGAGTAATATTTTGCGTTTTTTACATACAATACAACCAATAACTGAACATTTTAGGTAATCGGCTCGAAGTTTGGACATATTTTCAGGTTTTACGACAATCGCTGCTATTGAGAAACAATTATGTCGTACTCGGAGAAATGTTCGTCGGAAGTCTTGACCTTATATGTGCAAATGTTGTGATGTAACTAGTTATAGATGTAACAAATTCAGAAGGAATTGAAAAGGGTTGTAGAAATCCACTTGATTTTTGCTGGCATGAATATAAAGATAGCTTTACAGCACCTGGAGGGTTCAAATTCAACTTTTATGAACTATTAGGGTCCAAATACACAAATAAATGTACCAAAGACTAATAAAAGTAGGTTTAGCAAAATATGACCCCTTGAAAGGTGTAGTTGCTATCCTAGCTCCAGAAAATGTCAGTTTGAAGTTCTGTGCCAGACCTGCTGCTGTCACGAGATACCGTTGAGCAGAGAATATCGGACATTTACACATCACTAGAGGCACAGTTACATACAGATCTCAAAAAAAAGGCCGAGGCTTCATTATTAGAGGTGAGAACAGCATTGCTATGCAACACTGACGGAAAATCTGCAGCAAAGTTTTGAGGACAGATTCTGTGACCTGAGGCAAAAACAAGCTCAGATCACAATCCTCATCAACCCATTTACTGTAGAATCAGACTGTTTAAAGACAGAAGATGCAGCCTCCCAGCTGGACATGATTGAACTTTGTGGGGGTGATGGACTGAAATGTGTTTTAGGACAGAGTTTTGGAAATCTAAGCCTGGAAACAGATATCCCAATGTAAAACAGGCTGCACTCAAGCTCGTATCAACATGTGTCTGTGAATCAGTTTGTTTTATACACTACAAAACATGGCACCACTCTGTTCTTATGGACACATATTAACCCTTTCATGCATACTGGTTACTACAGTGGACAGCTATTCTGCAGCTGTTCTCTTGTATATTCATGGATTTGTTCTTTTATTTGTTTTGTTTTTTTGTTTTTTTTTTACACATATCTTTATTAAAGTTTTAAGACACTACATATCTTTTCTGACATGAATTGGTAACATTATGTAGATCTCTCCTGAGCATAAACCCCCAGAATCACAAGCCCTCCCCATAGTTTTCACACAATTTATCACTAAATTCATGTTTCTGTGCATCAAAAATTAAACATGTGGTGTCCAGCTGAGTGGATATTTTTGCAACTTAATGAAAAATAGGTTCATAAGATTTTTTTTTCATTATTATTTTTTTTATGTATTTTTGAATTTTTTTAAATAATAATAATAATAATAATAATAATAATAATAATAATAATAATAATTTTATTTATTTATTTTTCAGAAGAAATTTTTCAATCGCATTGTTTTTTTCATGTCTAAAGAGGAATAAAAACTCTCAGGAAAAATTTTTGATTAAGGTTCTCATAATTTGTGCATGAAAGGGTTAAACTGTTGCTTCAAGTTGCCTCAACTGAGTACAACCCAGACCTAAAAACAATGGTGGAAAACAAAGGCTGCCAGGTGTCACACTAAGGTAAGAAAAAAGAACTTGTGAAAACTGATTTAGTAAGTGACTTGTTATGGAATTAGCCTGTAAATCTCCACAGCTGCACAATGTATCATTTAAGCATCGTCATGGCAATGTACATGTGCGCAGTAGTCACATCGCAGGTCCTGCAATGTAGGAGGCAAATGAACTCAGCGTGTTCTCATCTAATTTCAAGGGTAGGTGACACACACTGCACGTAGGAATCCACCAATCACGGTCGTTCTTAATCAGTTTGCCAAAGCAGACCACGCCCCTGAGCAACGAACAAGAGAAAATCACCGAAAACGAAGCCTTGGTGCCAAAACGGCAAGCAACTTCAGGAGGATGATAGTGAAACGTGTGTTCTGTGTTGACAGTGTCTTGCACCTGTCACCATAATGAGAGGAAACACAGCTAATTTGTTTGACTATTTATGTTGGTACCACGCAGCTATTATATCTTCCTGATTAGTTTTTCATATCGCAATATATATCACAGGGTTAAAAAAATCGCAATGTCAGTTTTTTCTAATATCATGCAGCCCTACTCGGAATCCATACATTGCAAATTATTCGATTCTTACCAAGATAAAAAAACAAAACAAAACTTAGATTTAGTAGTGTTAGATAATCTATTTGTTTTAAAAGTTAATTTCTTATTTTAAGTGTTCATACATCTGCAGACATGCTTATTTCTCGATTTAATTATCTTCTACTTCAAGAATCTTGTCAAGTGAAATTATTTTGCTGCACGGACAGATAACGTAATTTGTTTTGAGTACTTTTTTCCTCAGATTTAGTCTTTTTATCTTATTTTAAGACACTCTTTTTTTGCAGTGTATCTTGTGTGGCTCTTTGTGGCCGTGTTGGGTTTAATTTGGCTCTTTAAGCTTAACTGGTTTGCCACATCAGCTCTACCCTGACAACACCGACTGCTGTTTGCCTTACAAATGTCAAATATGTGATGTGACAGAATTCTATTTGCTGGCTTATTATAATTGTGACAGTGCAGAATGAACAGATGCACATTGGAGTACAGCACTTTGAGAATGTAAAAAGCACTGGCTCTGCCTGATAACACTGCTCACTCTATACAGCATTTATTTATGGAATAACCTGAGCCAGGTAAAAAAAAAAAAAAAAAAGAAGGAAACATGCTTGAGTATGTGGCATTGCTGGTTAGATAAAAGACATATAGTACACAAAATGGACTCATGAATTAATCAAGCTTCCGGTAGTCCTTCCTTTTTACCCACTGAGGTGTATACTGGGGGAGTCTGATGTTATCTTGTTGCTGCCCCTGCTGTGGCTTTTTCCACTCCCTGTGAATTGGGCAATACAATGGATGAAGTGGTTGATGATTCTAGGATGAACCGATGCGATGGAGGTGAATGAATGGGCGGAAGTCTGGTAACACTTAGCAGTTGTAACAGCAGTTTGGCCTAGATGGGGTAAAATGTAGGGTAGGCCACATGAATAATAAACCAACCAGAGAGCCCCTTTGGCTGTCTGGTGATCTTCTTCACTCTCATCAGCCCAGTCTGACTGGAGACCACTGAACAGAGCGGATAAGATTATTCAAATTAGCGGCATTATACCATGAAAAGACATTTTAATAGAATGACTTGCATACAGCACTGCTTAGAATACCAGACTAGGATCAAGATAATATATTTTCATACCGGTAAAGAAACTATAGGTGCCTAAAGAAGATGGCTTTTTAACCACATACCAAGATAAATCATTATGTGGAGCCTGCACATTAAATCGAACCATAGAGCAACAATTATGATCCATTATCATTCTGCTGAGAGACATATGACATGGCTTGTCACAGTCAAATGCACACACAACATCAGCACAAACAATCACACATGAGCAAATACACCCATACACATGCAGAGATACACAGATAGCATGACTTCATCAAATATAACTAATGTGATTTTTTTCCCTTTTCTCTGACCACTGGCTGTTCCCTAAAGCCTAATATTTATACCAGATTTTACATAATGGTTAAAAAAATATGCCTGGATGTTAGGTTTATAAAGGATGGGGGATGCACTCGGTCATAGCTTTCATAGATGACAGCAGCAATACGTTACAGCTGTATCTGTAATAGTATGAAGGCCTCATTCAAGGTCTGCTAATGGAGTAGCTTAAGCTAACGCCAACTCATCTAAAAGGAGACATATAGCCATATTTCAGATTCAAATGCGGAAACACATCTGCATTAAATTACGGGCAATAATGTAGTGTGTAAAGCGCCACAACGTACAGCCTTGAGAGGTAGACGGTGTTGTGTAATTCATCATTTTGTTATGTGTCATGCTGAAAATGGATTGTGTTGTGCGTTCTTTGCAGAGGCCTGGTCAAAACATGCTTGCATTAGTGTTCTGAAATGGTTTGGTTGCTTTTATATTAATGTATCTGTTATTAATTACAGAATGCTTTCCGCTACATATGTATAACATGCATTTAACCAAGTTTACGACTAATAATCAGAGAATCAAAGGCATTATGGTTGTGTTTTAATGCATTTGGGTTTAGAGTATTTCCACTGGTACAACTAAAGCTTCAAAACTCAAGGCCACTTTGACAGTAAACATATTTTTTTCTCTCACTGTAGGAAAACTCTGTCAGATATGGAGTAGCTGGCAGCTGCTTCCTTTCACACTGTTTTGCTGGAGGATTTTCAGTCTGTAGGTTGGGCACGTCTGGCAGACAGGAAGATTTGGTTTATTCATAACAGGGATCCTCAGTCACAAGCCATGACAGGTGCATGTGAACAGCTTGACCCAGAATGACCTTTAGTGACTTCCTAAGCACAACAGTTGTGATACTGACGAACCGCACTCTCTGCTGCTGTCATTAGACCGGACTTAACACAGAATACGGCAACTATAACCCCTGGTCGGAAAGCCTATACTGACGATTTATTTATTTTAGTTTGACAATTTTTTCTGGACACTTCATTTCCTACAGTCTTATGGCCAAATATTTTGACTGTAGGATCATAGAAGGTTAAACTGTTCATCTATGGGCAAGTATGAGCAAAATAATCTTATCACATCAACTTAACTCAATGTTAGGACAGTATTTAACCCTTTCATGCATGAAATATGAGAACCTTAATCAAGATTTTTTTTTTCCTGAGTGTTTTTATTCCTCTTTAGGCATAAAAAAAAACAATGTGATTGATTTTTTTTTTTTTTTAAATCAACCTGTTTTTCATGGAGTTACAAAAATGTCCACTCAGCTACACCGTGAATCTTATTCTTGAAGCAAAGAAGCATGTATTTAAAATCACTTTATCATAAAGTGATATGAAAACAGTGAAATGAAACCATGTTTAATGCAGCTAATCTGATGTTTTCTCACATTTTAACATACTCTAATACTAGTTATTACTCACTTCATGGACATAATACGCAAAAAATAAATATTAACAATTGATTTCCACTCAAGAACCAATCAAGAACAGCAAAGTTACAATAATGGTATGAATTGCAGTTTATGAGATGATGCATAAGTGTCCACTGTGTTGGTTGATATGGAACTAAAACAACAAAACCCATGAATGTACATGAGTAAAGCTGTAGAGTAACTGTCCACTGTAGTGACCACTATGCATGAAAGGGTTAAAGGGCTTATATTTTGCTAAACCCCCTTTTATTAGTCTTTGGTACATTTATTTGTGTATTTGGACCCTAATAGTTCAAAAAGTTTGAATGTGAACCCTCCAGGTGCTGCAAAGCCCATTTCAATTCCTTCTTAATTTGTTTTGTTATGGCACAACATTTGCACATATAAGGTCAAGACTTCCGACGAACATTTCTCCGAGTATGCCACAAATGGTTGTCAGCAGCAGCGGCTGTAGTCCATACTGAAAATATGTCCAAACTTCGAGCTGATTACCTAAAATGTTCAGTTGCTGGTTGTATTAATGAACACAAGTGGCTGAACGGGGCAGAGCAGCACAGCCAACAACCTGGAGGAGGTGGGGCATTTACATTTAAAGGGCCAGCGCTCAAATGCCACATTTACACTACATGGAACCAGCTCGAGTCGGCTTGGCTCGGCTCGACTTGGTATTCCTGGAGAGTGTTTCCATTACAAGATACTACCGACTTTACAGCACCTGGTCGTCATAGTGATGCAGCGTGTTACTTCCGTGTCGTCTGTTCAGAGAGTCGCTGATAAACTCACTCGTTGCGCATTGTCTGAATTTTTACGTCGGCCACCTAAGACTGAATCTCCTGGACCGACCATGGTGTAGTTTTGGGCTGTTATCATGTAGATTAATGTACCGCTATATTTACTGTCATCTGTTTTTTATAAAATGGCAGGTCACAGAGAAAACTCTCTGACCAATCAGTGGTCTGCAGTGTCTACACATCACGTTTTAGTATCTGGTCCCCAGTCCTGGAACCTCGGCGGAGGTGATACCAAAAAAGTAGTACCGGGTACCAGATTCCAGGTCTTTTTTCGTAATGGAAACGCAAAAAAGGCCAAGCCGAGTCAAGTCGAGCCGATACCACGTAGTGGAAATGGGGCAAAAAACAACCCCAAAAATAGAGTTGTAGATTAGGGCTGTGTATTAGCAATATTCTGGCGATACGATACAAATCCCAATACTAGGATCACGATACGATATATCACGATATATTATGATACTGTTGAAAAGGCAATTTTTTTTTTAAAAGATTATTTCCTGGAAGAACTGAATTACACTAGAAATATGCACAAACACTAAATACGTTTTTATTCGATCACAACAGGATCAAATGCTATATCACACAATTTTTCTAATTCTCCTAGTTTCTAAAGGAACTACCATCTGCCTCTCAGACAGTAAAAAATGTTTTTAGGATGCTTCAAATAACCATTATTTAATAAAACTGTGTTAAACAATAACAAATAAGATATAAATAATAAAGAAAACAAAAAAAACAAAAATGAACCTCCACTAAATCTGCATTTGAAAAAATACCTAAAAATATCAATACAGTACTTTTTAATATCGATACAGTATTGTGAAATGAAATATTGCGATATATTGCAGAACCGATATTTTCTAACACCCCTATTGAAGATGGCCCTGTGGAGTTTAATAAATAAAGAATTCAAACCCAAGTATAGTATTTACAGTTTATGTAGACCACAGGGAAATGGTTTAAAATGCATAATTCCATTTTTTTAAAAAACAAAATATCCCTCCTTTAAATCAATGTTTTTGGATTGAGTTTTTAAGTGACTGAATGAACATTAGTATAATCATGAAATTATGAATAATTACACATACATGCATTGTTGTCTTGTATTATTAAAACTGAAGTGTAACATGCATATTACCTAAAGGGAACATGGGAATTTAATTAGAGTGACTATTTAGACATTTACGTGGGAGTGTTGCTGAATCAGGACAATGTTTAATTAAAAGCCATGTTACATTAAAGTTCAACTGACCCGTTCTGCAGCATAATCAGCATTTTGATTAGCTAATACAAGACAATCACATCGAAGACCATAAAATAACCCACTAAAAGCATTTAAAAAGGTATAATACAGCATAATAAATAATATTTTAAGAATTACAGCAGTATTTTTCATGACCATTTTGGACAATGGTGATGAATCTCATGTAAAATTATTAAAATAACTCAGGATGATGAAATACAAGTGAAAGAGTGTAGCATGTTGAATTAGCATATACAGAACAGTTGTTTCCTAAAATAATCAGAAAAGGTACAACAAGCTTTAACACAGGAAATCCACTTAGTATGCCTCTTCACACCAGGCATATGTTTCTTCCAACCAACTGTAAGAAAGTGCACCAGAGCTCTTAAAGGTGTTTGCATGGTCCAATTAACACCAGATGCTAGCCCTTAGCTAACTTACCGAACCTCGTAATGCACAGACCTCCAAGGAGTGAGCATGGTCCAGTTAGCACCAGATGCTAGCCCCTTATCTCACTGTCTTCAGCCAAAAAATATGCATAAATTAGTTCCACTTGCCTACCCTGGCCACCCCTATATTTCCATTGTAAGAGGCTTAAGGCTGCTTTAGGCAGAAGAAACATCTATATGCTGTAAAAACTGTAGCAAAACAGTGGTAGCCATTTTTTGTTAATAATGCAGGTTAATATATAATGCAGTCAAGGAGGTACCACATTCAACTATAGTCTCATTTCAGAGGGAAAGCAACACAAATATGGCAGTGATATATTTTTTTTGTTCATAAAATCGCATCTTCTCCATTGTAGACAGTTAATAACATCAATAGTCGCTTTTCCATTGGACATCTGCACAAAACTTTACCAATATTTACTAAATGTCGAAAAAACAGAAGTGTGTAATGTCGTTTTTTTTCCATTAAATCACAAAAGTGATGATTTGTTTATTTATTATCACAAGATGACACTAGAAGTCATTCCATAAACATGGCGACGAACGTAAATATGGTGTTGATTTACAGATATATTCATTAATATTATTATATATTACCCCTCTATCTTGGACTAAATTTAAAAAATGATTAGGTTTCCTGGTGTGTCCACACATACCGTGACATGTTTCTTGTTCTTTTTCGCTTGTTGTAACATACGTCAACATCCGTTTTTTTAATTGACCTGACTCTAGTTGCGAAAAAAGGTCTTTCCATTGCAGTTTTGCGTGATATACCATTTGCGCTTTGCCCTAAAAACCACCTCTTGCCCAAGGTTATTATCGTTAATGAAAACTAACAAAATGATGAAAACTAGAATTGAAAAAATATTTTTGCTAACTGAACTAAATAAAAACTATAATTAAAAGAAAAAACGATAACTAACTGAAACTGTTATTGTTTGCTTACAAAACTAACTAAAACGTATAAAAATTATGGGTAAAATTTCCTTAGTTTTCGTCTTTGTCAGTGTCGGATTGATACGAAAGCAATTTATTTCACTCTAGCAATTTTAGCTAACGGCACCATACGACACTTCACGGTCCGTCACTTGTGGTCACTTGTCGTTTAGTCGTCTTTTGGTCTCCACTCTACCTGGAAACATGGAGACTAAAGTTGGGAGAAAGCAGAGTCCTGTATGGGGTTTATCTGAATACGACGGCAAAGAAGATAAAATAAACAACAAAACTAAAATTAATACTAAAACTAAGCATTTAGAAAAAACGAAAACTAATAAAAACTAGCAAACCTGCTCTAAAAACGAATTAAAACTAACTTAATAAGAGAAAAAAATTCAAAACTAAATAAAATTAAACTATAATGAAAAATCCAAAACTATTATAACTTTGCTCTTGCCAGCGCAAAAACTTTTAATCGAAAAATGAGACTTTTGGCGAAATTGTCGTTTTTCCATTAGGCAAATTTTTATGCGCAAGTTGTATTTACACAGTTTGAGGGTAAATGGAAAAGCGACTACTGTCATTTAAGAAGTGGGGTATATTTCTAGTTTCTGAGTACATTTCATAGTATGATTTTCTCATTTTGTGCACATCCTATAAATGAGAATTTTCAATCTGAGCAAATAAAACCCTCCAGAGTGGCTTGTTTCTGTTCACCAATCAAAAGAACTTTCAGCAATCGAAATGGACAAAAAGCTACTAGTGTTTGTTACTGATCAAGCTGAGCCACAATATTAGATTTAAATGACAAAACTTGCCTCAGCACAATCACAAACACTATGCATTAGTGAAAGCACTTGAATTCTTGGGTACATTTTCAGAGTTGTGTTTCACATACTGCTGCGTTTTTGATTGCCTTAGTGTAGCCACTGTAAATTGTTATTTGTAGCTTGCCGGAGCACAAGTTATTGATGGCAAATTACATATTGCCAAGCAACAACAACATGCCCCGTGACAAAAAAAGTGTTTCAGTGTGAATGATCAGAGCCTCAGAGGTAAAAAGATTTGCGGTTTGTGATTTTTTTTTTCCAGTGTGATTACTACCTAAGGCTAAAAAAGAATTATACGCTTGTAGGTCAGGTTGACAACTTTATACGTCTTTTTCATATTGTGTTTCTGCTGAAAAGATACTGGTACTAAAACAAATTCAACTCGGTATCTGTCACACAAGTAATATAAAAAACATTTGTCATATTTATATTATTGTCAGTTCAGTCAGATTGTTTCAAGGAAGAACTGTCCGTTGCAGATATAACAGATAATGCACTTTTACACTACATTTGTCATACCTTTGTTAGATAGTAATTAAAAATTGTGACAAAACTGTGACTAAATTGTGGATATCCTCTCATTTCATTTATTTCTATTAAATTAACCCTTAAAGACCTACAATTTTATTCTGGCAACTTCCAAATGAATGTCTCTCTACATCTAATTTTTCCTTAGTGATTCAAAACATATTATTCTATCTTCAGCTTCTTTCAGTGAAAAGCAAGTATTTTCCTATATTTAACATACTGACCATGTCAGTGTTCATTAAAGGGGTCATATTTTTGGTAAAGCCACTTTTATTAGTCTTTGGTTCATTTTTTTGTGTATTTGGACCCTAATAGTTCAAAAAGTTTGAATTTGAACCCTCCAGGTGCTGCAAAGCTATCTTTATATTAATTTTGGCAAAAATCCAGTGGATTTCTACAACCTGTTTTCATTCCTTCTTAATCTGTTACGTCTATAACTAGTTAAATCTCAACATTTGGTAAGACTTCCAACGAACATTTCTCGAAGTATGACATAACTGTTTGTCAGCAGCAGTGGTTGTAGTAAAAACTGAAAATATGTCCAAACTTCGAGCTGATTACCTAAAATGTTCAGTTATTATTATTTTTTTTTTATTTTTTTTTTATTTTTTTTTTTTTATTGTTTATTTAGCAGGGACAGTACACATTAATGAACGTTTCTGTAAATGTGCCAGTATTAGCAAAAAAGCTATTTTTCAACTGTTGTCCCTGGGTAAGATGTAAAATACCAGCATTCATACAATTAGAAACATTTTTTTAAAATTAAGGCTACACCCACACATTACATAGTATTAGTTCACACACATCATATTACACATTATATTGGTTGTATTAATAAACACAAGTGGCTGAATGGGACAGAGAAGCCCTGTCAACAACCTGGAGGGGGTGGGGTGTGAAGTGGCTCATTTGCATTTAAAGGGCCAGCGCTCAAAACGACCTTTCTGGTGTCGTTACTCAGAAATAGGTTTGAAGATGGACCTGTGGAGTTGAAATTATGAAGAATTCTGACCCAAGCATAGCATTTACAGTTTATGTAGACCACAGGGAAATGTTTTAAAATGCATAATTCCATTTAAAAAAGCAAAATATCACTCCTTTAAAGCGTAAATCCAAAGGTTATCATGTCAGATCACTGAAAACTAGAGCAAAAGTGACTTTTTCAACAACATATATCATGGACTGAACATGAAAACAAGCATCTGCACCTGCTGCCATTGATCAAATTGCATAGGTTTTACAGCTGAATCAGTGTTGGAGAAGATGAGTGTTTCCATGTTCACAGTGGAAACTAGAAACATCCATATGACTCATATCTGCCAGTGAAAATCTGAGATGTAGTTAGCATTTTATGTGCATTATTTAAATGCATTGATAGGATTAGTTGTTCCAAACTTATGGAACATTGCAGATCAGTAGATGCTTTTGGGCACCAGCGGTTGTTTCAGTTTTTGAGGGTTAAACTGAAACTAAAATGAATTTAATATTTAAGGCAAATCAAGAAAAAAAAAACAAACAAAACTATTGCCTGAAGATAGATTAGTTCACAAACTAAGCCCTCATTGTGAATTTAAGGAGATTGAGGCAGAAGGCATAACAGAGCCAACTTGGTTAAGAATGAAGAGAATCTACTTAATAGAAATTGACCAGCTTCCAATAATAAAAGCTCTATCTATAAGAAATGTTCTAGATGTATAAAGTTTCCTCCCAAACATTAGCAAATTACTGGTGCCTGACTAGAGCCTGATCCTTTGGCTAAACCATCTGAATACTGGAGTGAATGAATATTTCTCTTACCATATCATGCATGCAAGTAGTAAAATACAAATATAGAAGTGGGAATGCATAATTCCTTCCATGTGATGTACCTTGAGACATTTCATGCTTGCAGAAGGCAAAGCTTTGACTCTAAAATTATGCCAATTAGGCTAATGTTGTTTACAGCATCAGAGCGTCAGTGCTGAATAGCCCAAAGAAATGTCCATCACTGAAAAAAGCAGAGTGACAAGAAAGCAAAGACTGAGGAGAATTTGACAACAGAAAAAAGATACAGCATAGAAGGAGGTAAAATTTGGGTAAGAATTTAGATTTGGGTAATTGTCTGAAAAAAATTCAAGATCTATGTTCAATTGAAGGGTTAAATTATAGTCCTAATTAGAGGTTTATGCAGGGGTTTTCTATGGTCACATATCTGGTTGAAGATGGTTTCTTTCTAATACTAATGACTAATTACTAATATCCATAAAAATAGCGCATCTTGGTTTTTACAGTTAATTCTGAGCTGTTTTTATCATCCAATAATGCTTAGACTGTCAATTTGGAGAAACCCTTAGGTGCAGGTTAGCAAATATTTTGCTAAATTCCAACTTATCTGTTATGAAATCTTTTAATGAAATCTTTTATCTCCCCTTTTCTCTCTTACATGAAATAGGCAATGCACAAAGTACTCAGGTAACAGACTTTTTTTCTGGCACAGATCCTCACTTTAGCCAGTTGAAATGACAAACATAGCTGATGGCAGACTATATCAGTTGTACTGTAGCTAATTAATCCGTAAGTGACTCGCCAAAAGGCAATAATGAAACTCTGTTGTCTCTATCTCTGAGAAAGATCATTTATGTGGGGGGATAAAAAACACCACTTTCTAATGTTCTAGACTCATTTACTGCAGAATTGCAAACAGATGTGCATCTTTGTGCAGTTAAAAGCAGCAGTCATCAGTGAAAGAATGTAGTTGTTCACATCATCTGGTTTTGAACAGTGAATTCTCTATAATTGCACAGATGAATATTTTTATATTTGCCTTTATCTAAATTCATCTTTATGCCTTTTATCTGTAAAATATTCTTGTAAGCCAGGTCGATGCATTCAATTATATGCGGGAATAGGATCCAGATTTACCTCAGTTTAATTTTAGTGACACAAATTACAGATTCCCTGGGTTGTACAATCTTATTTATTGTGCATTCTTTAATAGAGGTGCTCAAATGCACAATTTTATTTTCAAAACCGTTTGCTTTTTCTGTTCCAACATCTCAAAATATGCTCACAGTGTGTCATTAAAATAATTATCACACTGCAGAAACATCAGAAACTAAATTTATCAAACATTGTGTCTTCTTGGTTTGTTTGCCGCCTGCGACTGAGTAGTTAATTGATGATTGTCTGACTGAGTGACTACACTTGTAATTCACTTAGCACAGTCAAACAGAGGGATTCTCATCTTTGTTTAGTTTTGGTCCTAATGAACACTCTCGCATCTGCTGCCCCCTACGCCCACACCTCCTCTCAACACATCATTGTTTATGTCTTCCTGCCCTTTCTTAATAGTTTGAGGGAGCCGTTCTAATTCCATCAACAGCCACTCACTCTGATGATTAGTGCCAGTCCACTGGTGGCCTGGAGGTCGCACAGTTGTTTGTTGACGTTGCTCTGAAGTAGTGCTCAGCTGCAGCATCTGACTAAACAAATTGAAGATGTGAAAAGCTGGCTCAGTGGTTGGTAAGTGTGACTGTACACATTGACAGCAGGTGATTGTTGATTATTAAAATCATACGCTGGGATGTGAGAACCAAGTGACATGTCGCAACACTACCACAAACACAATGAGTCTTGTTTATCAAGCAAATATACAAGACTATTCTAATAATAAACAGGCATGGCCTCATTTCTCTGTGAAATGGCTGATGTTATCATTTGTGTCAAATATGGACCCAACAAGACTGCTCAGGAAATAGAATTTCAACAAGGCTGAAAATACTCCAGATTTGTCTGTGATTGTCTACCAGCTGACAGTATAAGCATCCCCACCGGCCTGAGATCAATTTTGCCGTAACCTCGTCTCTACTGCCATTTTCTTTCCAGCCTCACAAAGGAAAAAAAATAGCGAAAATGTTTGGCTTTTTCATTTGGGCTTAGGTAAAAATGACAACTTCATAATGTTAAAGGTGCACATTTGTTATATTTTAGTCCTATTTTATTGCAATCCCTAATACAATGCATATAATATATTATTTGTTTTACCAGGCCGCTAGAATGTTTGGCTTATCTACATGATTTACATATTTTAAGCTCAGCAGCCATCTAAAAAGCTAAAGTGTTTTGCATCACACAGAATGAATAATGCCCCTTCAAATTTCAGTCAGACTAAAGCTCATAAAATGCATGACAAACCACCAAAATTGAGCTTGTACAGCACAAATGTACCCAGGGGAGTTGCACCCCTCTAGTTAGCTACATTTTCTAAGTCACTGGTTGAGATACAATGCTACAGCCCATTAGAACATTTGAGGATGTGGGCAGACTCCTAACAAAACAGCCCAGTTTGAGCTAGACTCACTGTCAGAGCATCCCCACAGCACTTTCATCTACCCGCTTGCTCCCACCCGCAGCATTGCATGACAACTTTGGCTGCAGCAATACTGGCAGGATCTTGCAGCCCCTTAAGGAACCATGCGGTTATACTTCCCTGTAGCCATGATATTCTGAATGCCTGCCTTGGTCATACCATCTTTCATGTGAGAGGAACTTCCGAATACAACCTTTCAACACTGTCTGTCTGCGTATACGGAGGTAACAGGGAACGAAATAGTAAAAGCAAAATGACTACTACACAGTGTTGTTCAGTTGTGCATATGATTTCTGGCAAAAGCTACAGTATGTCTCAATGTAAGAGCTGAGCACTCACTATCTGTAAATGGTCATATAGTTTTGCAATTCCACTCTATCGTACATATGTTCGTTGTAGACATGTACTTATTTATTTATTTCATTTTATTGTCTCCTTGGTCAGTTTTTTTGTACTTTTATTGGTTTTAATGCATATATATATATATAAGTATGTGGACTATGTTTACAGAATTATGTGTTTTTTCTAGTATCTAAACAACTGCACAAGAGTTCCTATATGTATATGTATGCATAAATGGCAAATAATTTTGAATCTTGAATATGTTTATAGTCTGTAAAGTGTTTAATTACTTTTTTTTTATTTAATATTGTTTGTTTTTTGCACTATCTTTATGCATATACACTTTTCTTCTTGCACTTTATTCTGTTGCTGCCTTGACCCTTGAATTTCCTCATTGTGGGATCAATAAAGTCTAATCTAATCTAATCTAATCTAATCTAATTTGTGATAAGAAAACCACATTACGAAGGGGATTTAAATTTCAATCAACATTTTTGAAAATGCATGTAATTTTACAAGCATATGCAATACATGTGATGCCATCCAGAAAATTAAAACGATCACTTTCTTGGGGATTAGTTACACACTATGCATAAACGCTGATCTCACAACTGGACCAAATGCACACAATAAAATGCACAATTGTACAAATTCATTAAAAGACCTAAAGAAGACCGGGGATTGTTTACCACCATCAAGAAAACATATGACCAAATTTCAGAACCATTAAAGCTGCTCGAGTGAGACAAAGATATCACTGTGTATATTAACAAACAGATATTAAATGTATGTACAGTATGTTTGGTAGTTAATGTTTTTTTAAAGAAAAAAATCTGTGTTCAGTTATTTTGCTCCCACCCATATGTGTCTAACTGCTCTTCAAGCAACTGAAAAATGTGTCAGTAATAACAATGACTGCAAAA
The DNA here is from genome assembly GCF_902148855.1 of Sphaeramia orbicularis. Taxonomy (NCBI): domain Eukaryota; kingdom Metazoa; phylum Chordata; class Actinopteri; order Kurtiformes; family Apogonidae; genus Sphaeramia; species Sphaeramia orbicularis. The sequence continues at coordinate 24,136,654 of NC_043970.1, read as the reverse complement.
GTGATAGTTAACTCCGAAAATGAATTCTGAATGCTGGTGTGGGCAGCAAAATAAAATGAGTTTTATTGTATTTAAGTAGGATCCACAAATCCCCACAAAATCAGTCTGACACAGTCATTGTGTTCATAAAGTCAGACTCTATTCAGTCATGGGAATCAGTGAAGGAGCCATAACATTTGTCTCCTGACAGTATAACGACAGTTTTAGGTCTCTGGTCTCTGAAAGATGGAGAATTATTCACTATCCACAGCCCAAATGTACTGTTTAAGATGCACAGTGTAAATGTAAAATACAAAATAAATTGTGATTACAGTTGTGGATATACTGTAACATACTCCGTCAGCTTTAACTGCAAATTGTTATTGTTGAACAAATCAATGCAGTATCCCTTAACACTCACACATACCGAACACCCTGAATTTCTGTAAGCAATAATATTTCCAAGACTGTTCCGCATTATTGATTTGAAAGAAAAGAGAGGAAGCAGCACCAGTAAAAGAAGACAATGTAAATAAAAGTGTCTAATGTGGAAAAAGCAATAAGAAAAGGAAAGGATGCGGTGCACAAAAAGACACAAAGACATCAGATAATATGTGGAATGTGTCACCATTAGGTTCAGGGCTCTTATCTTAGTTTGTCTTCCTTCCTTTTCTTTCCATGTCTTGAAAATAGAGAATCCAAAGTGGGTGACAAATCAGAATGTGTCACAACAGCAGTATAAAGGCCATCATTTTCAAGGAGACCAGTCTATTCCAAGCCTTATCACAAGAAATATTTAAGTCATTATGTGCAACATGTCCACAAGCTAATTCCAGCATTGTAACAGAGAAAACCCAACACAGAAACAATTTCATCAGTGAGTAAGCATATAGAAATGTGTGGTTAAGAAAACGCTCTCCGAATTTTATATGAAATTGCAATATTCTGTTTGCCTGGAATTCCCAATTTGCTGCTTGTGTAGCGCATCCCTGAGAGAGTGAGAAACAGAGAGCAGGAGAGACGGTGTGGGTGTTTGTGTGTGCATGCATGTATATCTGTGTGTGCGTCCAAGCATGTGTGCATCTTGTTCATGGCAAGAAATCAGCTCAGTTTAGCACATAATGGAAATGTGAATAGCCCAGAGCGCCTCTCTCCCACACAGGGAGAGAACTGGCTGGGAGCAGGCTGCATCTTTCCAAATCCAAACAGTGAAAGGGAGTAAGCTAGGTTAAAATTCTGCCCCCTTTCTCTCTTTCTCCCTGGAGCGATTTACAGTTCTGCCCATACATTACTCAAACAGGTCATCCAAACAGGTCTCACTAGCAGTCTGAAAACATATTCACACACATACTGCATGTGCACATCTTGCTACGCAAAACCCCAAGCATGCCAGACATGCTCACTCTTTTAAGTGCATTGGATAGGTGACGTAACTCATATTATGACATGACACCTTCTAACCCTGTCCCTTAGTACAGACACCTCAAAATGTTATGCTTAATTTAACATACACGCCACCTTTCTCAGATACAATTTTAACCATTCCATGATCTCATACACACCACAAAAAGGTTACCAACCTCTATTCATGCTGCCTATTACCTTTATACAGCTGCTTACATTTTTTTCATTCTTTCATGCAACACAGAGCTGCTTGACAGAGGCATTACCGTTGTGTGTGTACCCAAAGGGGCTTGATGGAAACTCAGACTTACATGCTACTTCTAGAGATGCGTTCCGGCTTACGGCCTCTCCAAGATAGTTGCGGGCCACGCAAACGTAGCTGCCATCGTCAGGTTTGCTTCGTCGCCCATGGACGATACGTAGAAAGAAGAGAGACCCACTGGGCAGCAGCATACGGTGTGAGCGAGGGTTGTCGCGGTCAGTTTCAACGCGCTCCCCATCTTTGTACCATTCCACCGTAGGGGTTGGACGTCCCTCTGCCTTACAGTTTAGGGTGGCTGGTTCCCCTTTGGACACAATGAGGTCAGAGGGGTGCTCCACAATGCGAGGAGGGAAGTCCTCCTGGCGTAGACGAGACCCTAAAGGCAAAGAAAAAGAGGGAAATATCCAGATAAATTAAGACTCCATAGAAAATAAATAATGCAGTTTAGCTCAGTGTGCTTAATGTATGGGAAGTTAATCATTTATTTCAAGATCAAGAAAAAGCTCATTTGCGCGAGTAAAATAATGTCTGTCTAGCAACGGCTGCTAATCATTAAGGATAATCCTTCAAAGAAAAAAATAAGCTGTTGTGGATCTACACCTTCTGTATGTATGCAGCAAAAATATATAGGCCAATTAATCGGTGTGGCTGATTAATCAGTGTCAGTAAGACGTTTTACAAACCGCTGGTATTAGCTGAAATCTGCCTCAAATACTGGCCAATGGCTTATATTAATCTTCTTAACTGCAATTACTGACTTTGAGGGAAAGTAAGAGTTGAGGAAGTTAAAAACTGCACCTATAATTCACATATTTTATAGACTGATATATATTTTACATTTAGCTTATCGACCAATGGCCTTTACTTTCATGTTCAGTGATCCAGATTTATTTATTTAGGCATTTATTACCTTAACTTTGATGTTCAGTTTAATAGCTATTCAACTTCTAATTGAGTCAAAGACTTCAATTACAACATTGCCTTTTTTTCATGAGGTTATACTGCATGATTAGTTAATCAGCCTTTGCTTGTTCTAATTTATTGCTATTATACTGATTTTGGAAAGTCCATTATTGCTCATGCTTTAATGGAAAGCTTTAATAAATGGCCCTTTTTCCTAAGATCTCATACTGTTGTTGCATTTTTATAGCACACAATAGGGTTTCACCAATCTGCAATTATAGTATGGAAAAAAATATTATAGGATTTTATTACAGTCCATGATAGGGAAGTCGATTAGACCCTTAGTGGCTGCACTATATGCTCTGATACTACAATACTCTGGCTTCTTTATTTACTTTCACAGACAAGAGATGAAGAGTCATTACATCTCATTAGCTTTTTCATTAACACGTTCCATCAAACACTGACATCATCAAACATGTCTCAGTGGGTGTAGAACAGAGACTGCTACATTTGATTTTCCACTTTGTAATATTGGAGATGTGCAAATAATACAACTAATTTCTTCATCCTTACAATATAAGGATGCAAAATGCACAACAGCATAGGTTAATATGTCCACTGGAGACTTATTCCTTAGCAAATGTCACTAGAACACCAAATCCTGACCACACTGATAAGAAAAGAAGCATAATTGGTGTAACCTAACCACATTTAACAACCCCGATTCTGCTCAGGTTTTCCATTTCTTTGACTATGTGAACACCTTAGGTCAATTTAATACAGTTTTGTTAATGCCACCTCTAAATGTCACAGAGGAATGACCTAAATGCATTTGTAGTGTGTTTGTTTGTAGATATCACAGCTCTCACCCATTTCATGGTCTATGAGCACATTATAATATCTGTGTTAAAAGGTCTTTCTTTTTCTTTCTCCACATGTAAACGAACTTTGTGTTTGATGTTAGGGTCACTAAAGAAGGCTATTTGGACTGGCATTGGTTAAAGAAAATCAACGTTTGAAAAAATAATAATAATAATGGCAATAAAATAAATGTTCCACAGGGTTTTTTGCCCTTTTGGTGCTGACAAATACAGACAATTACAAACATGTGTCCCGACCACAAACCAGAAATCTGCATGCAAGTGGCAAACAACTTAGGGTTCATCAGTCTATTAGATGACTGAAGTGCTGCCTGGAAAATAAAACCAATAATTCAGCTATTTATATATGATTTTGTTGAAGTATAGTAACTTAAAACACAGGAGTAAGTGAGTAATATAATTTGTTGCAGACATAATTTTTACATTGTGCTTTTGTATTATTATCCAAAAAAAAACTATTGCATGTACTTTTACAACAAATTGCACACAATGATTGGAGCAAAATGGACTACCAAATGATTAAAATTGATGTGACTTTACTTATGTATGTTAAGAGGTTTGTTGACAAAAGCATGCCATTAGCTGGTGCCAACGCACCAAACCATTGGTGGTAAATTGTATTTTCAACATGCTTTTAAAACCTTATACATATTTCTCTGGGATAAACAGTATTTATGTGGATCCACAATGGCACACAAACACACATTTTATGGAATACTGACTTTTTCTAATTGGATGCCCCATTATCTGGTTTCCACTGTGGCTAATGTACAGTTTGGGATCTGTGCTGTCAGACAACTGAATTTAAATTAGATGATTTAAGTTGTGGGTGGCACATGGGCTCAGTGGTTGGTACTGTTATCTAGCAGCAAGGTCCTGTGGGGTCCTGTCACTCATTCAGGCCTGCAATGGACTGGCAACTTATCCAGCAGGGGTTTCCTCATTTTTGCTCAATGCATGCTCTAGCTCCCATGACCCTGAATATGAATAAGTAGGGATAGAAAATGGAAGGGTATTTGGTTTGTTTATGTGGCCCCTTATTTTTAATGAAGGCATTTTAAAAGCTAAACAGTCCTGTGTGGAGGACTTCTGGCTTGCAAATGGAAACTGTTTTGCCACAGAGGGTTGGTTCTTTGTACAGGATCAACACAGGCTCCACTAGCTGGCTTATATGTGGGGATCTGTCCATGGTGCTGAAAGAAAACTGAAGGGCTTGCTGTGAAAATTGGACATTGACGTGATACAGTTAACAAGCAGGGGCCATTCTGATTGAAAGCACTTTGGGGTGACAACTGCCTATTATAAGGCTCACAATAACCACAATTCTAGCGAAGAACCACCTTATTTTTACCATCGTCAAATATAAAACTGTCTCTTAGATTTGCTCTTTCATTTTAAAGCCACCTAAGTCACAATCCTAAACATGGCAGTGCACCTTTTACATCTGTAATATAATATAGTACACACAGGACAGTGATGCCCCCCTAACAGATCACAGATACAGTATTGCCACAGGGGCAGTCAGTTATGCACTGCCAACTGACATATCCTGTAGGCTCCCTACTCACAGATGTTTCATTGACTATCAAACACTAAATCCAAGCGATTAAATTGCTTACTGAAATACGAGTTAATTACATTAACTGCCGAAACTGCAGAATTTAACACTGACCAATAATAATAGCCCCACAGTTAATCCTATTTTTGAGAGACAATGCACCACATTTGAGTAGATTCAACCTTCATGTATGTTGAAAGGGTTGAACAAAACATAAGAGACCCTTCACAGTACATCAGCAACATTATTTATGAGTGAAGCTTCTTTTTTTTATGAATCTGTACACTATAGAAGGATTATTAACAGTAATGAGAACTGAGGTTGGATTTTATGGATGTAAACATGTGCTGTGCCAAATAGTCTAGAAACTCTGTACTTTAAGCCACCCAAATATGATGCCTGAGCCTCATGTACCACACTGACATGTAGTCACATTATACAGTTGTGGAAAAAATTATTAGACCACCCCTTGTTTTCTTCCATTTCTTCTTCATTTTAATGCCTGGTACAACTAAAGGTACATTTGTATTGATAACAACAAAAATAGCTCATAAGAGTTTAATTTCAGAGCTGATATCTAGCCATTTTCCATGCTTTCTTGATATCAACCAAAATCACTTCAGTTCTTACATCAATAGCTATAGCATTGTACTGGAAAAACAGTGCTTTGAGGCATTCCATGTTTTCTTTTCTGTCTGTTTTAGTCACATGATACACACAGGAGTTAGTACTTGACTGCATAACCATTGTTTTTGATGACTTTTGATGGTCTAATCATTTTTTCCCCAACTGTACAGGCTAAATGAGACATATTAGTACCCAGTATCTCATGATAAGAACGCCCATTCCTGTGAGGGGACTTGGACGTCTCTTGGGTCCAGCTGATTCTGTGGATATGTACAATATCTCCACCGTGGATGAATTACCAGAAGACCCGATGAGCCAGGGCTGAGTTTCCAGACTTCATGAATAAGCATCTTTTTCCACAGCAACATTAGACACGTCAGCTACAGGACATGAAGCTCTATCATCAGTCTGGGCAACCTTTGACAATAACTTCAGATAAAAAACAATTACACTGTAATTGTAAAGGAAGGGAGGTGTGTGTATAAGCTTCAAGTACACAACAAGGAGGGCAAGGAAGTTCTATTGTGCCCATAGGAGCTCTTGATCTTGGATATATTCACGGGCATGCTGGTAATTTTAAAGCTGTCAGAGACTGTATTTAAGTAACAAATGTGTTCAATTATTGCAGCCCTTATGAATAAATAAACTTTAATCTCCTAGAGTCATTAACACTTAGTGGAACCACATCTTTAAATGAAGACTAAATTTGCTTAAGAGGGTTTTTAGGTGTTTTTTGTTTTTTTTGTATGAATTCAAGAGGAACAACAGATACAGCATTGCATGTGGTAATAAATAAATAAATAAATAAATAAATAAGCTTTAAGTCACAACTAATGCGCGTTTTTGCAGCCCAGCATGGAGCAAGACATGGTTTTCCAAACGCATCATAGAGTGAAGACGTAAACTTACCTTCGGTTTGGGTGTACAGAAGTCCACAGAGAAATAAATACTGTAGAGGACCCATTCTGGCATATTGGCCCCGGAAGCTTATCGGCGCATGAATTCCACCTCTAACGGGAAAAAAAAGCAAGCAATCAATTAACCAATCAATCCTTTTTTCACTTGTGAGACTTTGTGACAATTTACCGTTTACACTTGAGTGAACCAAAACAGCCAAAGCAATGATTTCAGCCGCAAAATAAAAAAAAAATAAAAATATCAACAACAACAAAAAAATCTCATTCACATGTCCATTCTTCTTCTTCTTCTTCTTCTTCTCCAAAAGCGCACCACTAAAGCTGTGGTCTGTCTACTCTCCGACACGCTGGAAATTTCTGCAGTCACCAATTGCAAACATCATCGACGCCCATAGACATTCCAATTACCGGAGGTTTTCCACAGATACACCATTCCTCCGATACTTTAGGAGGACGGATCGAGGGGTAAAGCATCCATCCCCACGCGGGACAAGTTCAGGGATGGAAGGTGGAGGTTGGAGGCAGAAGTGAGTGGCTGCACGGTGCAGCACGGAACAGCACAGCCCCTCCTCTCATCTCCTCTCCTCTTCTCTTCTCTCATCTCCTCTCCTCTCCGCTGCCCTGGGAGAGTCTGACTGGAGATACAGCTATCAAACACCAGGTCGGAGCAGTAAAACTCTGACCTGCAACATTTTACATTTATTTCATTATTATTTATATGCATGCGTTTACAAGGACAGTTTAAGTGGATTATCATTACCTGTAGTGTTATTTTTATGCAGAAGAAAATACATATATATATATATATATATAGTGCACGTTTTGATATTGTGTGCAAACAATTCCTCTAGTGCAGTGGTTCCCAACCTTTTTTGGCCAGCGACCCCATTATAACATGACACATTTCTGACGACCCCAGACATTCAAAATGGAACCCTTTTTTTTTTTTTTTTTTTTTTTTTTTTTTTTGCTAAGATTAATTTGTTTTTGATCATGTAATAGTTTGCTGTACTATGTTGCAAATAAACATTCATTTTAGATGACATTTAGTCTATATAATGTATATTATTATGGATGGAGGCAGAAAAGCCAGGTGTAGATTACTGCACAAAGTGAGAATTTGATTTTCCTTGGTCAGGATATGTACAGTCAGTCCAGTTTGGATTTACAAGGCTGACAATTAATACTGAACAAACAAGCACTCAAACTGTGAATTATGAAAGAGCTGCAGCGTCTTAAACCGACCACAATGAACATTTGGAAGATAAACAGTACCACAGTGCTTCAGTTTCAGCTTCACACTTTGTCATGTCTTTTATGGATTGGGATTGTCTCTGTCAACTCACCATATATTTTTTATTAGTAAGTTTTTATTGTTATTTTTATCAGTTACTAGAAATTTCTGGCAACCCCAGACATTCAAAATGGAGACTTTTTTTTTGTTGTTGTTGCTAAAATTAAATTTTTTTTTGATCATGTAATAGTTTGCTATACTACGTTGCAAATAAACATTAATTTTAGACGACATTTAGTTTACATAATGTATATTATTATGGACAGAGGCAGAAAAGCCAGGTGTAGATTACTGCACAAAGTGAGAATTTTATTTTCCTTGGTCAGGATATGTACAGTCAGTCCAGCTTGGATTTACAAGGTTGACAATTAATACTGAACAAACAATAACTCAAACTATGGGTAACACTTTATAATAAGTACACACTATGAAGCATTAGTTAAGCTTTAACAAATACTGAATTCATCATTTATAAAGCATATTTCTGACATAAATACTCATTTATATAAGGTTTATAAGCACAGTTGTAAATGTTTTACTCATCATTAAAAGCTCATCTACAGTGTGCTGAATGATTGCATTTTCATACTTAATAAATTATGGATTCAGCATTTAAAAAAATTAGTATTGCATCACTTACAAACCAGTTATGACACACATTTATGCTTGCACATACACTATTCAGACATGTACTTATGGTTAGTGAATGTTTTAGTGGGTATTTTATACTAACTCACACATTTATTTTCCAATAGATGTCCTATAAACATTTATCAATACAGGAATTCATTATTTCAGGTAGTTATAAAGCACTTACTACTCATTAATTAAGTGTATGGTGTGAACTCATCTAAAGTGTGGCCTATCTATGTCATATAAAGCATTTACAAATGAGATTTAAAGGTTATCAGTGCCTAAGGACTCACAAAAGTGTCAGTTATTCTAACAAAGGAAAGACACAGCACATGGGATTATTAAAACAAACTGCATGATTGAATGATTATGATTATGAATGATTAGTCAAACGTTTATAACTGTGCTTATAAACCATGTACTAATGAGAATTCATGTCAGAAATATCCTTTATAAATGATGAATTCAGTATTTGTTAAAGCTTAACTAATGCTTCATAGTGTGTACTTATTATAAAGTGTTACCAGTCTATGAATTATGAAAGAGTTGCAGCATCTTAAACTGACCACAATGAACATTTGAAAGATAAACAGTACCACAGTGCTTCAGTTTCAGCTTCACAGTTTGTCATGTCTTTTATGGATTGGGATTGTCTCTCTCAACTCACCATATATTTTTTTTATTAGTAAGTTTTTATTGCTATTTTTATCAATTACTTGAAATTTCAGGTGACCCCATTGGAATTCTAGGCGACCCCACATGGGGTCCCGACCCCAAGGTTGAAAAACACTGCTCTAGTGTTTTCATACTGTTAATAGATGCCAGTTTATTGTTTTGCCTTAAATCCTTCTTTTCATTGTATTAACATAAAACAGTGTCCTTTGTGTACACATTTGACTCATTCAAAGCAATCCAAAGAAAATAAGAATCCTCTACCTGCCTTCACTGTCTTACACAGTTTATATGTAGCTTCTTTACCATTGTTTCTTTATTTTATCTAACGTTTATCCTTCTCAACAAATAAAAAATCAAATAAGACCTACATTCTGCCAAAAGATCAGCAGTTGAAGTCAGACAGTTTAAACAAGGGGCTCCAGTTTTACAAGCAGCAATTTTATTTTTTATGTTCATTGTAGAAAAAGCAATTAGAAAGATCTGCAGCTGTACAGAAATGGCACTTTATTCCTGCCCACCACCTGAGGTGATTTTCCTCCCTCGTTGTCAATACTGCTCAATATTGTCAATAGCATTATAAATGCAGTGCCTCACCGTGAGATGAGAATGAGATGGGCTGTATCAGGTGTTATTGATCAAGAGGGTGAAATTAAACCATTTTCGGCACAGTGTTCACAGCACTAGATCGAATAATAATTGTGTACGATGGCTAAATCGAGTCTGTATGAAGGGGGTGTAAAGTGAACACAATCATTCAGATTGGATGGATCTCATCCATCAGAGTACGATGTGTTCAATAGATGTTTTTTCTGTTAGATTATTCTTATGGCAGCAGCACAGTCCACGGTGTTGTAGAGACCTCGTCTGTGAAAAGCTTTTTGTTGTAACTCAAAAGCGCAAAGCTTTAATAAAACTGAAGTACAGGACAAGTGACATTTTTCAAACAGTAGAAGATGAAAAATAAATGTCCCCGGTTATTTCTTTAACAACAGCAAGCAGAATAACTAATATGGGTAGTGTAACTGTCTAAGTCTAGTTTATGAATGAATAGATTGAATCTGACCTTAAAGGTAGGGAAGGAGGTAGGTTTTCTTGGAGTTTTTTTTTTTTTTACTATATCGCTTAAAATCCCCTTCACACTCTGATTGCAACCAATTAATTAAATGCTCTAACACAAAAATAAAAAAATTTTTTAGTCACCTATGGAACGGACAGGACTGAAAAAACACCATCCAATCGTTCTAACTGGCCCATCGAAATGTTTGAATGGTGATATGTCTATCAAATTCAATTACCATTTGTCCCTCCCCCCTCTGCAAGTACAATCCAGTACTCTGGAGGTGTGGCTTTGGGGGGGGAGTCTGAAGAAAGGGGTCTGGGCTTTTGAATTGTGTATTTTCAAAATGTAGCTTGCTCGAACCATTTTTCCAGTATCTCCTACCCTGCCTTTAAACTATTCCACATACCCTCCTTCGGTAGCAAAATATCTAGAGAATGTCATAAACTCAGTCATGGTGCTATTGATTGGAGAATGATTTTATTATTATTATTATTATTATTATTATTATTATTATTATTATTGTTATTATTATTATTCAGCAACATATACAAATTGCACTTAATGAATGACAGTATTCCCATATTCAGTGTTGAAAATATGATCTCATAACATCACACTGAAAACTGGAAAGCAACTTATAACCTCTAACACTAAAATGTCTCAAATTTAATGACAATCAAAGTATTAGTATACAGTATAAAGTTATGTAATGAAGTTAGATAACAATAGCAACTATAGTAAATGGTGACTCATGACTGGGCTCAGGCTGAAACCACTGGACCTGTAATAACTCATGACCAGCATAGCATCAACACAGGATTTATACTGTATACATTACACAAAACACTGATTTTACAATGAATCGTTGCATATTTTGCAAAGTAAAAGCTGAAAGCATACCACACTGTTACCTATGAAGTTGGAGTAATTTTGTTTTCTTACACATTCCTGTTTTTATTCCTATTTATACCCATCAGTAAATCACCTTTGACCTGATATAATGATTACATACTGAGTCCTAGTTACACTTATTATCTATCCTGAATAAATCTCACTGGCATAATCATTTCATGAGAAGAATCACAAATATATTTCAATTATTATGGGCAACAGTGTTTAACTTATGCTAGGCTGACTTAAAATTATATTAATGAAAACATATCTTCTTTATGGCTATTTTTTGTTTGTTGTATAGCATTTTTTGCTTTGATTTATCCTGAATAGACGGTAATCTAAATTCATCAAGTAAAACCATGTTCATGAATCATGTTACTGTACCATGGATGTTACAGACGTGGAATCAAATAAAAACGCTTGAGGAAACCTGAGTTATTCAGTGTACTTACAGACACCTAACTTAAGGCATGAAGACGCAAAAGAAAGCCACTGTATCTATAGAACACACCTACAGCTTTAACGTCTGGGAAAGAACCTTTGTGTGAATAGAAGATTAAATAGAGAAATCCATCAGAAAATGGCATATGTGGCATATGGTAAAGATAATTGTGGTAAAAAAGCTTTTGATGCCTAGCATAAGGTTAAAAACAGGAACCTACATTTATTGAGTAAGGTGATTTGATGTTTATCTTTGAAGTTGAATAAGATAAGCAAGGCAGAGAAAGACTCCATCGCTCATCACACAGGGAGACAGACATGTTTCCAGGCAACGTGGGATTCTGCCTTTCTCGTACAAACCAAAATCAAAAGGGCCACTGGCTCTCATCAATCTCTCTCTCTCTCTCTCTCTCTCTCTCTCTCTCTCTCTCTCTCTCTCTCTCTCTCTCTCTCTCTCTCTCTCTCTCTCTCTCTCTCTCTCTCTCTCTCTCTCTCTCTCTCTCTCTCTCTCTCTCTCTCTCTCTCTCTCTCTCTCTCTCTCTCTCTCTCTCTCTCTCTGTTGATCACACATAGGAGACAGTGTCAAGGTCACAAGTTTTGTCTGCACCATTACCTACTCATAACCGTGTTTGTCCAAGCCAGGAGTGCTGGAGGTAACAGATGGTGTGTGTGACAGTGTGTTCAACACCAGGCATGCTCAGCCTTAGTGAGGGTAGACAGAGTAGACATGTGTCCTGACCACAAAGCCCAAATCTGAATGCGAGTGGCAAACCTCTGTCAAAGAGCTTAGTGTTTATCAGTCGAGTGAATGATAGAAGTACTGCCTTAAAATAAAACCAATAATTCAACAATATGTGGTTTTATCCAAGTATATTAACTCAAAAAAGCCAGAGTGAGCAATATAATTTGTTGCAGATATAATAATACATTGTATTTTTCTATTTCCCAAAAACAATATTGCAAGAATATTGGGCCTCAGTTGGTAGAGTGGGTTTTTCAGTGACTGAAGGGTTGGCGGTTCGAATCCTGGCTCCGACTGTCCATATGTTGAAGTGTCTTTGGTGTCCTGGTGTATGAGTGTGTGCGTGAATGGGTGAATGTGAGGCTTTGTAAACTGCTTTGGGCACTATGAAGGTTTATAAAATGCGCCATGTAAGTGCAGTCCATTTACCATATAATCCAGAAAAGAAGACTGTAGGCAGCAATAGACAAGCATCTTCTAATTGTAAGTGATTTGACTTTCAGTGCAAAGCTATGGTGCTATATTTACCTCTGCCAGGAGATATTGTGATCACTTTGCGTGTGTGCATGCGTGTTTGTTTGTTTGTTTGCATGTTTGTTTGTTAGCAAGATAACTCAAAAAGTTATGGACGGATTTTCATGAAATTTTCAGGAAATGATGATACTGGCACTAGGAAGAAATTATTAAATTTTGGTGGTGATCAGGGGTGGGATGGGGGGCCACGGGGGCCCACTGATCTGCCTTGGTGGAGGTCTGCACTCTCCGAGTGCTTTTCTTGTATTTTTATTTAGTTTTGGACTCACAGATTTTTGCCCGTAGTTAGAAAATATCATTTTGACTTGAAGACCTGAATCAAGGCCTAGAAGCTGGCCTGTCTTTGAAATTTTTTAAAAGATCTCCCCTGCATTTCTACTTCATAAATTTAGAAATGTGTCAAATATTAAACACAAATGAACATGAATGAAAAGCAGTGTAACACTGTTTTCTTTCACTGTAATAACTGTTGAATAACTGATTCTGCTCTGACCACACAGTACCACTAATACTATCATAAGGTAATAATGCAATATAGTCAGAAGTTCATTGAATAAGGCAGCAAATCACATTGTAGTATCTGTTTACAAGTACCCATTGTTTGCAGAAGGCCTGGTCAGTGAAAATTTTGTAGTGATTGTGCAGTACACACTTAATACCACACCACCTGTTTAAGGCCAGAGGGCATTGTCCATCACCCTGAAATGCTGCCCTATATGTCTTTAAGTTTGAGATGGCAGGAAGTGTCATCTGGACCTTGCAGACGAAGGAGACAATGACTGAATACCCAAACAATCCCCAGTAGCAACCATATTATCAATTGTGAAGCTTGTACTGTAGTGTGCAACCTTGTTTTATCAAAGGTCAGTCAACCCTCATAACATTCTGTCTATAAACTTTAAAAAATTTACACGACTCACAATGCAGTATTTATTATTTGCCTGCTGTCTTTGGAATGCAGTACATTTTTTGGTCAGAGCCTCATGGTCTTCGAAGACAAAATGTAGTCTGCATTATTTAGTGACATTTACAGAGATTGCAAGAAAAAAGTGATTTCTTATAGAGATAGACAGATGATTTATCGTCTGCATTTTCATGCTCGAACTGCAGCATTTTTGAAGTAAGCAAAGGACTCTTGAAATCAAAGGTAGACACGACAAGATGTACACTCACTATCTCAAGAGATGTAGATTCCGTTCTTTGAGATGAGCGTTGTTGTCGAAGCTTTGCTATCACTTTATTTTCTTGCAGTGGACACATTGCTTCCGCTGTATACCTTCACGCTCCACAAAACACCATTGAACTCCTGACACACCTTGCTAAAGTGGAGAGAGAAGGACCCAGTACCGCCATCTCCATTTAAATGCTTTCAAGGTGAAAAAGGCTCCATTCAGCTGCTGGTAGAGGTACTTTGGGAGACACTAGTGAGATATCTCTGTAGCTGTACACACATGAAGAAGAAAGAAAATGTTTGTGCTTAATCAGGCACAAGGACATTTACACCATTTGTTTTTCCTCTGGATAAGCACAGGGAAAAAATAGAAAAACAAGGGATAAGACGCTGAAAGCACTATGGCAGAGAAACCCCGGGAAGCGCTGTACTCTTAACATTTTCAAAATGGCAGATAATAGACTTCTTCCATGCGTGTAAACATTGCATTTCCATAGAAATGGCCTCTTTCTGTGTCTCAAACGGGTAGTCATGGGTGAGAGACTTACGTAGCGCTCACCTCTTAATCTTGTTAGATATTTCCAAAACTGCACTGGTTCGGTGGTAGGAAAGAAAAAATAGGGAGACAGATAAGAAAAAAATAACAGTGAGACAGACTAGAACATAGAGCATGAGTCATGGTCAAGAGCTTTCGAAAATGATGCAAGTTTAATTTAAGGTGAGGTAGTTATTATGAGGGTAAAATGAGGAATTACAGCAACATTACAACATGCTGGGATGCATCTCCCTCTTGACACAAGGGATGTTAAAATATATCACTGAAAATGTTCCTGCAGTCTTAGTTTAGGAGTTCATTCTGTACAAAGTAATATGAAACCATCAAGTATTAAAGGCTATTCTTTTGTAAAACTCACCAAATGAATAAGGAGTTGAGTGAGAAAATTCAAGTCTTTAATATTAGAAGTGTAATCTATGAAATACGTACATGAAAGGCTTTTCTTTCACATGAACAAAATATACAAGTAAAACTGAGTCGTATTAATTTAAGAGTTTTAACACTTAAATAGTATTCTTTTTTTAAAATCAGCAAATAGCCTGTTTTTGTTCATCTTAAACACAATGTCAGTGACATGAAATGAGGCTTGGCATTATTACATTTCACTGCTTTTCTCTGTATGTTTGACACTATCCTTAAGTGCCTTTCTCCACATTTCAATGCAAAAACATTGACTTTGAAATCTAACTGATGTTGAATTAAAATGAGGTAGGTGTACTTAAAAATATTGCCAGCGTGGTTGAATTCATAAGAACAGAGCAGATAATTGCCACTTACTACTTTTTTTCCCAGTTTGAGCGGTAGGTGTGGGACTTAATGCCATTAATATGACATTAACCTGCGTAGGCACAGTCTTGTGAACATAGTAATTGAAGGACAATGCATGTTAGAAACCTAAGTCTTACAAAACAGATTTCCTTGGAAACCTGTTGTGCATTCCTCCATAGCAGCTGATCTGATTAGATTTTTGAGGACTGCCGCATAAATTTGCATTTTACATTCATTTTAACTTTCTTTGGGGCTCAGGCAATATATCTGTGGAGAAATCCTTCTGCTCCATACATGTGGGATCTGCTGTGTTAATGAAGTTGTACAAAGCAGAGCAGTTCAGGTCTTTCAGGGAGTGGCGTGGCATATCTGACCACTGGTTTTGTGCATTAGTAGCAGTAATGGAGGTGCTGCATTAGATGAGTGTAGAGACGGGAAACTATATCTCATGGAAAGCTCTATATTTTTTTGGTCAGTCTCCCATCTGGCCCTGACCTATAGTCAGGAGTTTTTGAGTAGTGACCGTAAGAAGAACACTGTAGATACAAGTGACCCAGGGTTTATAGCCTTAGTTTTCTTGACAGGGTGAGGGGTTTAGTGATCCAAAAGGACCTTATTATCATTGCTGCTCTTTCACATTTAGAGAAACTGCCATGGTAGTTCAGGCTGCCCCCCAGGAGCTTCACTTTGAGACAAAAAAATAAAAAATAAATACAGAATAAAAAAAAATAAAAAATAAAAAAAACACCAGGAAATGTAGAGAAAATATCTTCTCCTCCAATAAAACTTGCATGGAATTGTTAGAGCCTTTTTACTGCTTAACTTCTAAAACTACCGAAATAATGAGATGCATTTTCATTTGTTTACACTGTAAGGCAAAGTAGGCAAGGCAAGGTGTCAAACATGTGACCAGGGGGCCAAATCCGGTCCGCCAAAGGGTCCAGTCTGGCCCTTGGGATGAATTTGTGAAATACAAAAATTACACTAAGATATTAACAATCCTTTTAGTTCAGGTTCCACATTTAGACCAATTCAATCTCAATTAAGCAGGACCAGTAAAATACTATCATAATAACATATAAATAATGATAACTCCAAATTTTTCTCTTTGTAAATGTGAATATTTTCATGCATTTACACTAAAACAAAGTATAATTTCGCAAAAAACGTGAATAACTTATACAAACATGAACAACCTGAAATGTCTTAAGAGAAGAAAGTGCAATTTTAACAAGATTCTGCCTGTTGCTAAATGTTTTTGTATTTGATCCACTGTGATCTGGAAGTTATAATGTTCATGTGTAAATGATAAACTGAGGCAGAATATTGTTAAAATTACACTTATTTTTTTCAGTTTGTTCAGGTTATTCACATCGTTTGAAAGGATAGTTTATAGATATAAACCTATTCATAATGTAAATGTACTTTTTTTGCTCTAAAACATAGAGAAAAGTTTGGAGTTGACATTATTTATATATTAATATGTTATTATTTTACTGGTTCGGCCCACCTCAGGTCAAATTTAGCTGAATGTGGCCCCTGAACTAAAATGAGTTTGACACCCCTGCTGTAAGGCATGTTTGTGGTTTGAAAATGTGTACCTGGTGTGCAGGTTGTAGTAGTGCCAAGTCAGTTCTGATTTGTCCACTTTAGTGTGAGTATGATGTACTACAATTTGGATTTGATGAACATACCTGGTAATCCTTAAACATGAAGCACACTCTGAAAACAGAACCCATAATAGGACCTAAAATAAGACCCATGGCCCTGTAGCTCACCAGCATGTTCTATCAAGAATCAATAACAAGTTGAATTTGTGAGGTTTTCAGGTTCTGCCACTATGTTAGAGTCCTATGGTCTTGATGCAGGAGATAAATCTCCCAGCAGAAGTGGATGGTACTTTCAACAAGCAGCAGGTAACTCAACAAATTAAATGAAAGTCCATATATTAGTACTCCATAGTAACTATATTGATATCTCAAAGCATTTCCATGTTATAAGCCATCAAATTAAGGCCCATTATAAGTAAAAGTTAATTTTTAATATTTCAAAAATTCGTAAAAAATAAATAAATAAATAAATAAATAAATAAATAAATAAATAAAATAAAATAAAGTAAAATAAAATAAAATAAAATAAAATAAAATAAAATAAAATTAAATTAAATTAAATCACTGAAAATCAAAATTTCGGAAAACTGCGGACAAACTTTGTAAACATTGTTCCAAGGAAGCAACACATACAATTTAAATATAACCAACCAGCAGTTTCGTGAAAGAAGATGTTTTGAAGAAATTGCTAAGGACAGCGATGGACACCTCACCTTCACAATAGTTCATGGCCTATCAGACAGTGAGCTGAAAATGAATAGTACTATAAGTAACTAAGTTACTGGCCTGTTGATCTCTATGCAGTCAAGTTTCATTAGGTATTCTACAATAGCATATTGGTGCAACACACTGGCGTTGCCCCATCATAACTGTAGCTGAAACATTACACTACATCAATCACTGTCCCCAGTGATGACAGGAACACAGAAATGAGACAGAGCTTGGCTTGCAGGTGACACACACTTGGTGTGAAAAATTCAATACTCCTGACTCTCAGCCTTGGAAAAACATTGTCTTCTACACAGCTGAAGACACTGTCGTATGTGGTGCTTTTGTCTGTGAGACAAGTGACAGCAGCTCATACCTATTCTCACGTTATTTCTACTACAGGACGAGTCTGATGTCACTAACTCCCTTAAAAGTGCATTTATTTTCTTTTCTGCTCTTATAGCTAAAAAAAAAGTTGTATCACTTCAAGACCTAGTGCTGAGACCACTGTTGCTGAATATTGAATTATTTAAGGAAAAAAATTAGATATGGGAGCAAGGTGAAGCAAAAACACAATGCAGCATCTCTGCAATGAGCTACATCTGACCAACAAATATTCTATGAATGTTGTTACACACAATTTATTTCCCATCTTAAAATCAAATGTTTCAGATTACACTGTGATCACCAAAGTACCTTTCAAGGTTTCAGATTCCCCTGCTGCTTTGAAAGGTACACAATGGATTTGGATGGAGAGGATGGAGTGAATACGAGGACGTCCAGTGTGACAGGGAAGAAGTCACCTTCACATAATACATATCTGTAAAGTAACCTTAAATGACTAACAAATTCTAATCAGGACAAACTACAGACATTCCATTTGGTATATAGCATATTTTCAAGCATTCAGTTTGGAGTTTTTCTGCCACTGGGAAGAAATTGCAGAATTATTTTTCAGCATATTGTAATTCACACTGTCTCAGATGAAACAGGACTCATATTTTCTTTTTCACAGACAATCCAACCTAGAGTCTCTACACAGCGACTGTTTTAATGTTAATGAAGGCAGTTTATACCAACACAAACATTCCAAATTCCAACATGAGCCAAACTGGACAGTTACACTTAACATTTCTCCTGCTACTCAAGAAAGAGAGGGTCATTGTCTGAAGAGAAGCACAATTCTTGTAGCTAAACCAGATAATTAACTTGGACTGACAAATTAGTGACTAATTGTTCTGCTGAAAAGCCGCTGAAGAACACTGAAAATGGACATGGTGACCGAGGCTTGATTTGATTCTAATATGTATTTATCTGCTGCTATTGCTGATGCTGGCCAACACTGAAAGTGTAACATTATTGTGTCACATTCTAAACTAGAAAAGCACTCGGAGAGCGCAGACCTCCGCCAACGCTGATCAGTGGCCACCCCCGTGGGCCCCCCCACGCCAAGGAGGTTATGTTTTTGCCAGGGTTTGTTTGTTTGTTTGTTTATCTGTCTGTCTGTCTGTCTGTCTGTCTGTCTGTCCGTTAGTGTGCAACATAACTCAAAAAGTTATGGACAGATTTTGATGACATTTTCTGGTCTGCACCCCCCCCGTGGGCCTCCCCACCCCCGATCACCACCAAAATTTAATCATTTCTTCCTTATCCCATTTCCAACAAACCCTGAAAATTTCATCCAAATCTGTCCATAACTTTTTGAGTTATGTTGCACACTAACGGACAGACAAACAGACAGACAGACAAACAAACAAACAAACAAACAAACAAACCCTGGCAAAAACATAACCTCCTTGGCGGAGGTAAACATTGCTTACTGAAATGTAACTATGAGATTGCTTAGTTTTTCTGTAAGTAATTTATATGCATGTCCATAGTTAGAGGTAGACCGAAAATATCAGCCAGCAGATATATCAGGCTGATATTTTTTTTGCTTTCAATATTGGCCATCGGCCTTAATTTTTTTTTTTGAACGCCAATATTTAGTAGTAAAAATGACATAAGATATTTGATCAGGCACCTGTGTGGGCAGCACTTCAAGTTCAATAAATGTTAAAAGAGTACTATGTGTACGTGTATTAATAATTTCATTTATATTGGCGCATAAAAATCTTAATTATCTGAGTGTTTCAATTGTATATGTGTGCTTTAAAAAAAAATTGGCCTTAAAGGTGCTGGAGATTTTCGTGACGAATTTTTCATCAAATCTGTAAAACCTCAGTCATAGCCTAAGTATCGCGAATCTGTAAGTCTTTCTGTGATTATTCACATGAATCTCTTGCATTACGGTGAACAGTTTTGAAGTGCCATCCACCATAAACAAACCCCGTGTGCTTGCAGTGGCAGCGCAAGCCTCCATTTCCCACAATGCATGTTCCAAAAAAATTCCGAAGTTACCGTCTGGCTCTGAATGTAAACACACAGGGTTTGTTTATGGTGGATGGCACTTCAAAATTGTTCACCGTAATGCAGAGATTCAGGTGAGTAGACTTGCAGATTAGTGATACTTAGGCTATGACCGAGGTTTTACAGATTTGATGAAAAATTCATCACGAAAGTCTCCCGCACCTTTAAATACTGGCCTCCAAAATTGGCTGTCGTTATCAGGCATTGACTGACCACATTTTTAAAAATCGGCATCGGCCTTAGATAATCCCATATCGATCGACCTCTATCCATAGTTGAACTGCACTCAAAATAAATGTATTTTTAAGGTCGATTGGGTGGTTTTACTCACTGGTTTCAGAGCTGCAGTTTTGAGGCCAGTAGTAAAAGTAGCCTGATTTGTCTGTTACCATGCTTTGGACACGACCATATTAGAACATAAGGGTCAGGGCACAGGGAGCTAATGCTAAATACTAGCTTACTGACTCATTAGAATATTAAACTTTATCAAACACTACTTAAACTAATTTATACTTCTTGGTCAAATGAATTATCCACAGCTACAGTAGAGGTGTCTGTCATGAAAAAAAAAATGGTTTTAGTAAATAAAGAGAAACTCCAAAAGTAGGTGAGCGAGCTGTCATGAACACCTATCAGTCAAAGCCTTCGATTCAACCTGAGATCTTAATAATAGAGCAGATATGTATATAATATAAGACAGACCACCAGATCACTTATTAGAGGCTCCACATGAAATGAATGAGATCAGAGTGAATCTTGGAGAAAAGTTACTGACTTTTTATTTTTTAGAATTTTACTGTAAGTCTGTGGGAGTCAGGGCTTTTAGAACCAACCCCAGCAGCCACCAGTTTTCAGATACTTCCACATTGGCTTCATTTTGGAGTCAAGGTCTTTGCCTCTTGATTTGTGTGCATTATTTAACAAGCTCAAAACTCCATACATTATGCATCTCTGTGAAAATAACTATATTATCAAATAGGGAAGTAAATATCTTGTGTTAAGCTCAAGGGGCAGCAGTGGTTAGCACTATGGCCTCAAAGCAAGAAGGTCCTGGGTTCAATTCCAGTGCTGACTGGTGTGGACTTTTCTGTGATCTCCCTGTGTCCGTGGCTTCTCTCCATAATACTCTGGCTTCCTCCCACAGTCCAAAGACAAGCATTTAACCCATAAAGACCCAAACAGCCACTGGCAACCAAAATCATCTACTGATCTAAAACGTTTAATAACTTGTGAGTCACTAAACCTATTAATACACTGAAATAATTGGTGTAAAATACAGTTTGTCATCTTTTCATGGTCATCAGATATGACCCATTTGGACGTTCAGAGGCTCCGTAGCCTGTCATCTTCTACAACATTGACTCACCAGTAAAGCCCAAGGAGTTGGATCAATGACAGTGGATGGACACACTGGGTTTATGTTCAGTTATTGAGAGGTTTTACTGAAAAAGTCACTTTCTCTGTTTTTGATCTAACCCTCAACTTTAATATGAGCTTTAATGAACATCTACATGATCAGTGAATTAAATATAGGAAATTATATGATTTACACTGAAAAAATGCAAACTAAAGAAGATAATATTACAATCAATGGTGATAAGTCACTTTAGAAAGATTAAATATAGAGAAAAAAGAATTTGGGAACTGCCACAAAAGTAGCACTGGGTGTTTATGGGTTATGAGGTTAACTGGCAAGTCTAAATGTGTGAATGTTAGAGTGAATGACTGTTCCTGTGCATTAGGGATGCACCAATACCACTTTTTTCCAGATCGAGTATGACTACTTACATTTGAGTACTTGCCGATACCGAGTACTGATACAAGTATTTAATAATCCCATTCTAGTTCTTAGTTTCTTTTGTAAATGTGCTTTATTGTCGTTGTCATTAGTCTGACTGGAAAAAAATGCTGCTACTGAAATTTAATGTGTTGGAATGAGCGTTTCTCAATTAATCCACCAGGGGGCACCACTCTTAATTAACCATACTGGACAAATACCACGAAGAAGAGTAAAGTTTTTTGAGAAGAAGAAAGTCAGTAATAACAAACATGGAGAAGACAGAGGCAACACTAATGTGATACTAAAATTGTAGCGTTTTCGCTAGTAAGGTTTAAAAGCGAAGCTTCAGCAGGTAGAGAAAATATAAGTGAGCGATAAGTTTTGTTTTCACTTCCGCTGGCGGCGGTCCTTACCCCATAGTATTATAAGTAGGATGGAAACCAGCCCAGCCCTGGGTAGTTGTCATAAATCTGTCTGTAGTTTTTCTCTAACTCACACAGTCGCTCTTTGAACAGATCCTCTACCTCCACGGGTTCCCAGTGGTATTCTCCGTCTGTTTACGCATCCACGAGCACCTGGAAAATGGATGGAATGTACGCAGAGGACGGACAGAATGCTGCATCCCTATCTGTCTGTGTCTTTAACATTACTTGCAGCCAGCGTTACTTTTATCACCGTCATTTATTTTGAAAAATCTCCACACTCTTCACACTCCCCACACATTATTCCACTGCTGTGGACCTGCTGCACTGAACAGTGAATGTCACATGGGCCGTAAGTGGTATCGGCGCATTTGTATTGGATTACTTTTCCGAGTACGAATACGAGTACACACACTGAGTATCGGAGCTGATGCCCAATACTGGTATCGGATCAGTGCATCCCTACTGTGTATGTGTCAACCCTGCGATGAACTGGCAATATGTTCAGGTTGTCCCCCACCTTCACCTGAATTAACCAGGATAGACTGCAGCATCCATGTGACCCTCATGAAGATTAAACGGTTCAGAAAATGGATGGATGGATGCAGAAGTTTTTAGTCTAAACTACTCACTACTACTCTACTACTCACATGCAGCTATTTTACAGGTTTTGTGTGGCTTGCATTGTACAGTGTATGATTTTTTCCCTTGCCAGACTTAACAGTGAATCACACTCTGTTTTAGTAACTTTTACATGTTGTATCCCTTTGACTCCTACCAGTGAGCAAACCCTTCATCCACATTGCTCATCACTGCTCGGAGCAGCTGCTGCCTCCATCAAATACAACAATGCCTCTTGGAGGAAACTTGGGTAATATTTTATCATTTTCTTGCACAAACTCACACTGGGGCACGGAAATTTACATTGTTAGGACATGAATGAAACGTTTTACCACCACTAGGATTTCTTGTGAGCATGACGGACAAGTTCAGAGTTAGAAACCTGGTCACCTAAGGATGAGGGCTTAAAGTGTACATGTACTGCTCATGCTTACTACATTAGTTGTGCTTTGTGTATTACTTATAAACAAGAGAGGCGCAAATTCAGTAAAAAAAATAAATTGCCATAAATGCATCCCACTGGGCCTTTTTATTACGTGAATTACATGTGGGAGGAGAACCTATGGGAAGGAGTCACTGCCGACCGGAAGTGATGTACCTTTGACTGCCCATGGCTGGTCTGGTCCTTGGGCTATGACTGTGCGGCTGGAGGTTGTGTGGGGGGCTGATGGTGTCCTCCCCTCCTCGGGCTCTGCGTGCCCCCCCCCCCCCCCCCCCCCCCCCCCCCCCCCCATAGCCATATTGATTTAAATTGATTCATATAAACTCAAAACAGATAGTAACTGATACAAATACATTGTTACAAATATTAAATTATTTAACTCATTGTATTGTGACTGCCTCCACCGCTACCGCCGCCACAATAATACTAGCAAATTAGGCTACTGGTATGATTTTTATATATTTTTGTATTATTACAACAATTATTATTTCCCCCCTCACTCCCCCCTCTCTCTTTCTCTCTTTCATTCACACTCCCCTCTTCCCCTTTTCCCTATCGCCCCTAACCAAGCTTATTGTTTAGTTGCTATTTACATTTATCATCTTTTTCATTGTAATATGACATTGTTGTTGTTGTTTGTCAATAGTCTGTCATTGTTGTTGTTTTTGGTTTGTTTGTTTATTTGTTTGAGTTTCCCTTTGTTTATGTGTTGTTGTTTTTCTGTCCACATTGTCTTGTTAACTATCACAAACAAACAAACAAACAAACAAACAAATAAATAAATAAATAAAAGAAGTGATGTACCTTTGTTGATTCCGGGTGATCAAGTGTAAATAAACAAGCAGCATTCAGTGAGCAAGATTGAGTCAAAACCCCATGTTCAAAAAGCAAATTATGGCCAGCAATTTTGAGGAAATGGGTGTAAATACTGATACCGGTTACTGATTACAGATTCATGTTTGACACATTGCACAAAAGAATGCTGACTGATGTCTGTGATAAGCTGCAAATGAATTGCCCATATGGGATTAATAAAGTTTTCTTAATCTGTATCTGAATCTGTAAATGGTTACTTATTTGATCCAATAATGTGTCATCTTAGACTGGTGTCTGCTGCACAAGGTCAGGGGCCAGTCCATCGCAGCCCAAGTAATTGGACAAAACAATGATTCTGCATCACTACTGGTGCTGGAACAGCCTGTGAAGGAGGCAAACAACTCTGGAACTCCTTGCCACCGGAGCTCAAAAATATCACTTCACTCCCTCTCCTCAAATCCGATCTCAAAACCTCAAAACCATCTGTTTAAGACTGCTTTCTCTTTTGAATACTATTGCATTGTCCAATTTTTTTTTAACCTGCTTTTTACTTTTACTCTATGTTTTATTGCTTGTTTTATACTCTCCTTGTTTACTGTACGGTGTCCTTGAGTGCCAAGAAGGGTGCCTATAAATAAATTTTATTATTACTATTATTAGTATTATTATTGTTAAACATGTCGCTGACCACTGACAGAGCAGTGACTTTGTACTCAATCATACTTGACAAGGGGCTATGACGAAAATTACCTGATGGAACCGTGAATATTATACGTGATTAGGGATGGGTATCGAGAACCGGTTCTTTTTGAGAACTGGTTCCCAGTAGCTCGATTCCTTGGAATTGTTTGCCTGCCTGTTTAACGATTCTGCTTATCGATTCCGCCTTCGTTGCGCGTGCGCGATGATGTCACGCGTACGCTGCATTGTTTTGGTCAGAATGTAGCCAACATGGTGTTGAGGCAGAAACGGTTGAAAAAGACGACACCGGCTCCACTGGAACACTGTCAAAGCTTCCATTTCTTCAAAAGGGTGGAATCCCTCCAATCTGCTCAAACATTTGGCCACAGCATGTGATTCATTTACAGGAATGTCACTTATTTGAGATGCTACTTAGCGACGCTTGTGAATCTAGCGGCAGAGTGAACACCAGGCCGTCATCCAGGCCCACTTCCGGTTCTGGTGCAGGCAACAAACGTCATACCCCTTCAAATACAAGTGTCCGAAGGTAGGGGAAAGGAAATGAGGTGCACAACAATGGGAGACGGGCTGAGTCGAACCGGTTCCACATAGTGGAAATGCAGCAATAGAGGAATTAGTAAAGCGTCTTTAGTTTCACTTTCACTGTACGCTGCCCCACCCCCCCCGAACCGGGCCCAGCGTCATCTGTTATTATTGTTTGTACATACTGTATATGTTATATTTTCTGTGCAGATGGAAATATAAAAGACAGCTAATGCAAACACACCCGTTTGTACTCTTTTATTCCCTCACCCAATGAGAATCAATAAGAGAATAAGGAATCAGATCGATAAGCAAAATCGATAATGGAATCAGAATCGTTAAACTCTTATCAATTCCCATCCCTATACGTGATCTTTTGAAATACCTAGCAATTGAACTGCGCTACAGGAACTCTTTAATGTGGTTACCTGTATTGTTAACTTACAGCATCATATTTTTCAACATTCTGAAACAACCCTGTCTGCTTGACTAGAAAAAGGAAAGATGATTGTGGTGTTCCGAGGGTCAAGGAGCATTTAACATTCTCAAGGACAGTGTGGTAAGCCCACTCGTATTGTGAGAAGCCAACTTCTATAAATCTTGTATCCATAACTATGTCTGTAAGGCGGGCTTGAGAACAGTGTGTGGACAATGTTGGAACGATATTTGATTTGTCAGAAATGTGGAAGGGATGTAGGATGGGAAAGAATTTCATTTTCCCCTCAGGCTGGCTGTATCATTTTCAGCATTACAGGCCTTGTTAATGCCAGTACTCACCCTAAAACCTACCTGACTGTCTGAGTCTGTGGTACATGCACTTCAGTGATAGTTTGCATTAATTCTTCAGTTTCTTGGGTTGAATTTTGTGTCAGGATGTGGTATACCTCCAGTGAAAATAGCTGTATGTTTTCTTAGGAGAAAATAAAGTGGATTGAACTAAATGTTAGCTACTCAGTGGTTTGAGGTTAGAGTCAGGTCAGATACTTTGTTATATGCACTGACCTCTTGAACCACTGACCCAAGCTTTGCACATTCGCCAACAATTCAACAAATACTTGATGTTGTTCTGTGGGTACCTCCCAGAATGCTGAAGAGAAGTTCCTGTTTCCATCGAGGCTGTGTTGAGTTTGATACTATATGACTTTGTATGAAATAAAATGGATTATTATTACATTTCTATTTTGCAACTGGTTTTGTTTTGGCCCGAATGTTGCATTTTGCCAGATTTCAACACCGGCACCCTCTGGTAAAACATTTGTTTTACTTGATTTTTGCACTCATTCATGTTTATAATTAATCTGCTGATTTGATGTATTGGACCTGTTAAGTTAACCCTTAAAGACTTTGGTGACCCTGGTACCCTAACCATCTACTGATCTAAAATGTCTAATAACTTTTGAATCTCTAATCCTATACATATGATTCAGGTAAAGGACATTCTTCTGTTCTTTACCCTCTCTTGCCATTTTAGTTACTTGCTACTACTATTTATATGTAACCATAATTTATATTTTATATGTATAATGCAATTAACTTCTCGCAACTAACCCTCAGAGTCCTAACCAACCTAAAGAGACTCAGACTAGCTACTGATATACGATGTTTACTAACTTTTGAACCACTAATCCTATCAATACAGGTGTATTTTTTTTTTTTTTTAAATTGGATTCACCAATAAAACCCATTTAGTTTGGCATATGATATTGGCTGTAGATGGTTGTTTTACATTCAATTAATGATATGTTGTTGAAAAAAAAGACAATTTTGCTCTAGCTTCCTCTGTTCTGCTCTGATACAATAACTGAATTTACTTATTATGATCAAGAAAAATACTTGCTTTTCACTGAAAAATACAAAGCTAAAATAATAAATACAGATATGCGAAAAATTCATTTGGAAAAAAAAAAAACACTTCTAGGTCTTCAAGGATTGATAAAATGAGATTAATTGCTTTTTTTTCATACAATGTATCTTAGATGTAATTGTGTCACCAAAATGAAAATATATGCTAAAGTCAGGTGACATTGATGTGCTACATACGCAGATTTTAGATGGATGGATTAATCTCTGTATTACATGGGTGTCTGAGGTGAACAAATATGATTGTGCATAAATGCAGTAAACATTGTTAAATGATGTGTTTTAATTGAGGTCAGACAAGGTTTGGAAAGAAACTACGGACTTCAGGAGGTAATCAAAGAGGCTGTGGCACAGCTGTGGATACTGAGCAGCTGTTGAAGGACTTATATTTGGTCATCATCGGCTTACTGTTGCTTTTTTGCTGCTTTATTTTGAGACTAAATTATACATCCTTTTGCATTTGTGATTATCAATGTTGATCATTACATTTTTTGCTCAGTTATCAGTTTCTTTGTTTGTTTTTTTTGCTCCTTGTGGTCATTCCAAAACAGTTTTTTCAGTCTCCATCAGAAGGGTGTGTGTTCTGTTTCTGCTCTCTTTATGGTCTTTTCAACGCAGCAGTTAATAACAGCAACTGTCTGC
This sequence comes from Sphaeramia orbicularis, assembly GCF_902148855.1. Taxonomy (NCBI): domain Eukaryota; kingdom Metazoa; phylum Chordata; class Actinopteri; order Kurtiformes; family Apogonidae; genus Sphaeramia; species Sphaeramia orbicularis. The sequence goes on along the minus strand of NC_043970.1, from coordinate 24,108,818 downwards.
ATTGCACTGCTGCCCCCTACTTTTAAGCTCTGGTACACAGATATTTGACAGCCTTTGTGAAACCTGAGAAAAAATTTTTTAAAAATAATAAAAAATACGCATTACCTCGACACTCTTATGCTCTTTAAGTGAAGAGAAATATTTTGTAAGATTTGGTTGCAGTTTTTCCTTTTCTTTTTTTAATATTCAAGACTTCAGACATACTGTATCTCACTATTTTCATAGAAATCATCCATTCTGCTCTCAACAATGTACAAGTCAAAATGACAGACGCTTTCTCTGTCTTCAGCAGCCCCTAGATACTTGTTCATTCAATGCTGTTGTTTTGGGTGTCAAACAGGAGAAAAGCTGATACATAATATACAATAGATGGCACTCTCAAGACTGCAGACATACAAAGGAATATATCCAACAGATTTGCATTCATTCCCAGGAGAGGTGCTACTCACTGCACATCTAGCTGGAAAATCAGCCTATTCTTAGATTCAAGATTATTCAGAAAAGACGTGTCTCTCATATACATAAAATGTGGCATTTTCTTTGGGGATAATAAGCTCACCTACAGTAGCCTCACCAACAGTGTTGAAGTGTACAATTCTAACCTAATAATATGTACTTAAGCAGACAGCTCGGGTGGTTTTATTTAGATCAAACACATTTTGCTTGATCAGACGAGTCGGGAGGCTTTGAGACGGAGAGCAGACTTTCAACTGATGTGCCAGACAAACAATCAATAAAATCTACAGCACATAGCCATCCCACTCTGGTCTTAACACACCATTTAATGAATGTTAGAGGGAACTTAGGAGGCATGCTTGAGGTGATCAGTGCACATGTTTGTATCAAAGGTGATTAGATACAGTAGGTGGTCACAAACCCAAAAAGGCTGTAGTGTGCTGGATCTATGCAGCCGCCAATACTAATAAGGAAAAGCTAAGCAGTCAGTGAGGCTTAAAGCAGTTTACAGATGAAGAGTCTCAATTTGGCTGCCTCCCCCCATCCAAAAAAAAAAAAAATCTTGTGGGGCTTAGTAATTTCTTCACATACACTATATGCCACAGAGAATGAAAGGAAATCCTGCTCTGTTGAAATGCATCTATTCCTGCCTGTAGCTTAAGTTGAGTACTTAATATGAAGTAAAGGGAGTGTAATTGGAAAGGAGATGTAGACATTTCTGTTCGTGGCTGATGTAATTTTGCACAATGTTAACATTAATTCATCTGTACTGTCCATATCCAGCCATGTCTTCGGGAGAATTAATTTTCTCTAGGTGATATATGTTTGGATTTAAACTGAGGCTGGCAGTGAATATTACAACGTTTGGTGCAAATCTGCAGATTAGTAAGCTACTTCCTTAGGAAAGGGATGAAATAGTATTCTACTTTAAATCATATGGTTTGAGCAGTAACATGGTGTGAATATCTAAATTACATTGCTTTTCTTAATTTAATTGGTTCATTAAAAAGTAACTGTAACTGGTCGTCTCATTGAATCAACCCGAACATGTATTAATTAGTCTTGAAGGGTGTTTTGTAAATATAAAAGATAAACTGCAGCATGCTTAATCTTCCAATTTCAACAAACAAGCAAACAAAAACACCAGTATGTGGCATTTACTGTCAAAAACATCAACATTCAGAGGTAGTTTTGGACATATGTGTCTAAAACCTGGACATGTCTTAATTGTCACTTCTTTATACATTACCAGCTGTTTACATCGTTTGATGCAGACAGGCTTGCAGCTTTTTGTCAGATCCTCAGAGCCTGTGAATCTGCATATCGCAGCAACAGGACAGACAGACTAAAGACCTGTCAGCTCCACATAGCTCCTCAAAACACATCTTTTGCTAAACCAGATAGAAGAGAGATGAAAAGAGAGAAACAGGGATTTTTGATAATGCACATTCACTTTCACCGACACGTTCCATTTCCATTCATTTACAGACTTTGCTTACTGCACCATAAATCTGATTTGTTTCCCTTTTTGCTTCTATTTATTTAATTCTGATTACAGCTCGTCTTGTTGATTATTCACAGGATTTTATTCTTCGTCTTTTAATGAGTGAAGTCACAGCAGTGATCGTTTTATGAGGAGAAATCATGATCAGTGCTTATTAGAGGTTTCTTTTGTTTATGCTGCTTAAAAAATATATATTGTAAAAGTCACTCAGCTACTTCACTGACTTTTATTTGTCAGTTGTAATCTCTCTGTAATGATATTTGTAGTGGAAATTAAACATTTTTTAATACATTTTATCATTATTTATCAACATTATATGGCAAATTGAAATGTGCGTCATACAGTGACCAACATGGACTAAGGATGGGGGCTGTAATTTTCAAGTATTAAATTGTGTGGATGCCAAAATTAATCCATTGCAATAAAGTTGAAAAACAGGGTTTTCAGAGGGTTACAGATAGATAGATAGATAGATAGATAGATAGATAGATAGATAGATAGATAGATAGATAGATAGATAGATAGATAGATAGATAGATAGATAGATAGATAGATAGATAGATAGATAGATAGATAGATAGATAGATAGATAGATAGATAGATAGATAGATAGATAGATAGATAGATAGATCATACAGTTGCGGAAAAAAATATTAGACCATCAAAAATCATCAAAAACAATGGTTATGCAGTCAAGTACTAACTCCTGTGTGTATCATGTGACTAAAACAGACAGAAAAGAAAACATGGAATGCCTAAAAGCACTGTTTTTGTCAGTACAATGCCATAGATATTGATGTCAGAACTGAAGTGGTTTTAGTTATTATGAAGAAAACATGGAAAATGGCTAGATATCAGCTCTAAAATTAAACTCTTATGAGCTATTTTTGTTGTTATCATTATGTTTGTCCAAACAAATGTACCTTTAATTGTACCAGGCATTTAAATGAACAAGAAACTAAAGAAAACAAGGGGCGGTCTAATAATTTTTTTCACGACTGTAGATAGAGTTACATAAGAAGTTATATCACACATTGTGTCAGACAGTACAGATGAGAAAAAAAAAAAAACGCAATATGTAATTTGTTCTTGTATATTGTTGGAGTATGTAAGATGAAGGTGATGCCGTACAAATTCTATGCCGTTTTATAGGGTGGTTTTAATTTGCTTTCTCCCTCTGACACATTCAATTAAAATAGGCAAGAGTATAAGTGTAATGCAATATTTTACAGTGTGTAGTGGATAGGGTTTTCAGAGGGTTACAGTAAACATAGATAGATAGATAGATAGATAGATAGATAGATAGATAGATAGATAGATAGATAGATAGATAGATAGATAGATAGATAGATAGATAGATAGATAGATAGATAGATAGATAGATAGATAGATAGATAGATAGATAGATAGATAGATAGATAGATAGATAGATAGATAGATCTAGGAAGAATTTGGATAATAACTGTGATGTCCTGAAAATAACTGTAATGTGCTGAAATATGACTGTAAGGTGCAAAACAGTTGAAATCTTCCAACCGGAAATGTGCAAAAAACATATAAGTGCAAATGGAATTATTAGCAGAGACCTCAGACAGAGGTGCGTTTATTGTACAGTGTTATGGAATGTGGCAGAAAAGATTTCCTGATTCTGTTGAAAGCACACGACTGAGAAAAATATAACATGTAAAATATGAGATTAGAGTTTTTGGATTTATGAAAATTGCATAGAAAAGAACATAAAACAGCTGTAATGTACATACAGAGAGGCACAATGGTGTTTCTGTGTGAGCATTAAAGGATAATGGAAGAGGACTCAAGAAATACAAAAATGGCACAAAAATGATATAAGCTCACCTGGGAGAGTGCACATAATGGAAAAAAAAACACCATAAAGACAAAAAAAACTCGGCAGAATGCAATATAATAAACATCATGCACAACAGTAATAAGAAAATACTGAAGAGGATTGTACTATTAATAAAAACCAGCATCTACCAGCCTCCTCCAGAGAGCTTCCCTTGTTCCAGACACTGCCAATTTGACTTTCCCATCAAGCGTGACAAGCTGCTGGATATGCTATCAGAGTTGAACTCATGTGACCCACTATCCCTAAGCATGGAGTAGCACCCATACGAGCTCACTTAGAAGCACGAGATAAAGCCCACCACGCACTCTTCACGGCAGGACACACCACAACGCTCTCTCGCCCCCCACAGCAACATCCCCGCTGCTTAATCTAATCAGTTCAAATTAACTTTAATACACACTGTGCCCCAGGCTTTTGACTCGGCTGTATCTCGCTGACACACCTTGTAAAACTTCCCCTCGTTCCCCGCTGAATGACAGCCCCAGAACCTAACTTAGGCTGACACACAGGGCTTGAGAAAAGTTCATTTGCACATCATTTTTTACATGACTGAAATACTGTACATTTACTGGAATACATAATGGTATTTTTTTAATTACACTGTAAAAAATGACTGTAGTATTAACACCAAAAAGTTGTAAAATTGCAACATAAAAAAACTGTAAGTGACAATACAATGCAAAGTTGTTTATTTGAAAAGATTTTTGTGTTAACGATTCCATCAAATATAGCTGTAGTTTTTACAGGAAGAGCATGTGAACAAAACCAGATTTGGATGTAGAAATGATGTATTTCTATTGTTTTTAGAAAATAAAACTGTAAATTGAAAAACAATGTGGTGCCGTTTAAATTGCAAGACCATAATGTTGAAATAATGGCATATTTGCTTTTATATATATATATATATATATATATATATATATATATATATATATATATATATATATATATATATATAAAAGTCATAAAAAAGTAAACATTTAACAACGTAACCTTTTAAATTTGTAAATGAATGGGTTGGTAGAGTTGGTGGAGTGGCTCGTCCAGTAACCAAAGGGTTGGTGGTTCGAATCCTGGCTCTGACTGTCCAAGTGTCCATGGAAGACAGTGAAGCCTAAATTGCTCCTAGTTGGTGTTAGTGGTTTTGGAAAGTGTTTTGGACACCATGAAGGTGTAGAAAATGTGCTAAATAAGTGCAGTCCATTTACCATTTAAATCCAGTGTTAAATCTACATGTTTAAAATGTTAAATCTACATGTTACTCCGCAAATATTTTTACAGTTGGATGTGTTTTTTACAGTATTGTTCTGGAAACCACAGCTGCCAGTTTTTTCTGTAAATAAAACAGGATTTTTTTTTACAGTGTAGCACATATACAATCATTTAGTGGTAGTTTTCTTTAGGTTCAGTCTTATGTCCAGATGAATGAAATGCACCCCGCAGTAGAAACCCTATGTGAACCAGACTAAACAGGTCAAAAACAGGGGCTTTAGGGCATAGACTTTTCTGATTTAACCTGCTAAATTGTTGCATATAGTAGATGTAACCAAGCAGGATGCTGGTGGTTTTGTGCAGTGTTGGGGTCATCTCACTGCATGTGATGACACTAATAATGAAATATTCATCTTTTCACTGTGCACAGTGCTTTATTCAACATTTAAACTTAGCCAGCAGGCTACCTCTAGTCTTAATAACACTGATGGTGACGGTTTCACAACATGCAGTTTACCATTTCAAACAGTGCTGTCTGCTGGATTTCATCTGCTCTGCTGAATGTACAACTACATTAGCTTATTCTGTGTGGGTTTTTTTTTAAAAAAATGCTTTATTACCTCCACCAAGGAACGGTTATGAGGAGGTTATGTTTTCATCAGGGTTTGTCTGTCTGTTAGCAAGATAACTCAAAAAGTTATAGACTGATTTTCAGGAAATTTTCAAGAAATGTTGATACACTCACAAGGAACAAATGATTAAATTTTGGTGTTGATCGGGGGTTGGGGGGGTGGTATCTGCCTTGGTGGAGATCTGTGTGCTCTGAGTGCTTTTCGTGTTTTTATTTTATTTTATTTTTCTATATTTAACCATTTTTAAGTGATTTATCACCATTTATTATAATATTATCCTCTGCATTTTACATATTTCAGTGTAAATCATGTATTTTTCAATATTTATTTCACTGATCACATAGATGTTCATAAAACCTCAGATTCAAGTTTAGGGTTACTGAATCAGAAACATAAAAAAAAAAAATGAAGAAAAAGTGACTTTTTCAGCAAAGATATAAATAACTGAACATAAACCCAGTGCCTCCATCCACTGTCATTGATCAAACTCCATTAGTTTTATTGGGCAATCAATGCTGTAGAAGATGACAGTGTTTCTATGGTAACTACAGAGCCTCTGTACAACCAAATGGGTCATATCTGATTATAATTCACAGCTGAAAAACTGCATTTTACCTCAATTATTTACATGTATTGGATAGGATTAATGAATTGACACGTATTAGACTGTTTGGATCAGTAGATGGTTTTGGTCACTAGTGGCTGTTTGGGTCTTTATGTGTTAATAAAGGGGGGTATCTGCCTTGGTGAAGGTCTGTGTGCTCCGAGTGCTTTTCTAGTTTTATTTTATTTAATTTTATGATATTTTTTTTTTAAATTATTATTTATTTTACCTTTATTTAACCAGGAAGTCCCAGTGAGATTAGGAATCTCTTATGCAAAGGAGACCTGGCCAAGGTAGCAGCCATACAAAGTCTAAACAACATAAAACACATACATGATACACAATGAACAATAAAACACAATAACAAGTATTCAACCATAATGGCATCAAGAAAAACAGTGACATTCCTCTTTCACTGCATTCTCCATGATACTTTTGAAATCATTAACAGAAATGAATGTCAGTAGTTTTATAGTTTTTTGAAGATTATTCCACGACTGTGGTGCATGGTAGGAAAATGCTGTTTGTCCAAAGTCTGTCAGAACTCAGGGAACAGTCAAAAACAACCACTTGGAGGAACGTAAATGAAAACTACTGGAGCTAACAGAAAGAAGATTACTGAGGTATTCTGGGAGTTTACCCAGCAGAGCTTTAGAGAGGAACATAATCCATTGTTTTTGTCTACGGATGATTAATGATGTCCAGCCCACTAAGTCATTTTATTTCATTTTAAACACTTTCCTAATTAAGAAATTATCGTTCCTTATTGGTGCTGTCACGACTGCAAACACAAACAGGAAGTGCATTAGTAACACTGATTTTTAGCTCTATTTTTATTTTGTTCTCTTGTAGTCATACACTTTTTACAATGCACATAATATTATCTTTTTAATGTGATATTACGTTTATGTTTGATGTCACTGAATCAAACTCATTGTGCCTTTACATCTAAGCAAATGCTGATGGCTTCAGTTGTACTGCCATCAAGTGGCAAAAAACAGTAATTTGATGTCTACATGATTCCACGTATTAAACCATTCACTGTTCATTTGTGGAAAATTACACCACATGTATAGAATTACTCATAGTATATGATTATGTGCATTAACCTCTACCAGCACCTTTACCTGCAGGAGAGGCTGATATTATATTCCCCCTGGGGAGAAAATGACTGTTGAATACTACTTAATTTGAGATCTTCACTGTGTATTTTTAGCAGTTACACAGAATTCTGTTGGAAAACTATAACAGATGGCCACAGTTACCTGTAAAGACTAAAAAACCCTGCTTTGTTATACTGCTGGTAAACTTGTTTACACATTGCTGCTGTATAAATGTAATTACATCGGAATGTGGCCTACCTTAGCCTGTCAGTGCCAGTGCCTACGTGTACAACTCTTAACAAAAAAAAAAGAAGAAAAATATTGTGGCATTTTATTAAAACACACAATTAGAAACAGATAATACAGACAAATGGTGAGGCAGATGTTCACACAAACAAACATGAGGCTGAGCACACACCCACACTACCATTGGGGGTTTAGGGCTGCAGCTAAATTTCTGCTGCCATCTCCTGGCTACAAGCTGTTAATACATTATTATTGTACTTCACTGAAGATAGATGCTTCAAAGTATCTATTTTCTTGTACCTTTCCTATTATTATTGGTAGTAACAGCAGTATTTGTCACACTTTATTGTTCTCTGCTTGTGTCATTAAAATATTTTCATATACAATTCAGTGGTACAGTAATGTGAGGTTTGATGGTTATATTAAATACATGCTTTTACATGCTTTTATCCACTGCCAGTAAAGTCACTTCTATACCCAAGCAGCAGCAGAACTGTAACCAGGCAGCTGGAACTGTTTTTTCACCCTAAAGGGAGTTATGACGACAAACCTCGCAACAATTACTGCTGTGCTTTGGGTTTTGCATAGACCTTGTCCTTTACACTTCTACTAATCACAGATTTTCGTTTTATTTTTTTTTTTTTTTTGTTAAATTCAACCGTTTTTTTGCCGATGCCCTTTATAATAGTACATGGCCTAAATATTAAAACATTAACTCTTCAAAAACATCTGCAGTGTATGGTATTTATAACTTTAATATTATATACTGCAGATAATTGATCCACTTTGGAGGATCGGCATGAGCTCTGGTGTTGTGAATTTGTGCCCAAAACAGCAGGGAGTACATTCATGGTGCTTATCATTTGAAGACAGCAGAGGAACAGCCGGAAAAAAAAAAAAAAAAAGAAAGAAATCATCAGCATCGATGTTGTTTTTCTATCCAAATCTCTAGGATATAATGATTGCTGCAGTCTCTACCAAAAGCAGACTTTAAGTCTTTTACTGTTATTAGACTCAGCCATATAGCCTTGACCTTACCGCCTCAGATCTTTTTGTATCATTTAATACTGTGTCACTGCAAAAGACAAGTTTGATAAAGGCTGCCGACAAACAGGAACGAATCCAGGAAAAATGCAGAGGGAGTTTGCTTCAGGGCTGTGCTCATAACTAGGAGGCTGATTGTTGTTTTGTGTACTTTTTGTGCATTTCTTGACGTTTAATTGCCTTAAAGCCCATGTGGAACACTGAAGGTAATTGGTTTAGATGGAGGGATGAGGGGATGAGGGGAACGTAAATGGAACTGACAACTGAAACTGCTGCCTTATTAAAAATGCTAGACCAATAATGCAAACAGAACACAAGGTTAGAACCATATATTCTTCATGATCAAAAGAGGACTGATATTTTACTCCAGAAAATGTATCTGAATTTTGTCTTTGTTTCTTTGTTTCTTTCTTTGATTTGATTGTAAGATATATCACGAATAGCAAAATAAAAACTAACTCATAGAGACCCAGTGCTACTTTGGTGACTGTTCCCAAACTAATATTTCTCTATATTTAACCATTTTTAAGTGATTTATCACCATTTATTATAATATTATCCTCTGTAGTTTGCATATTTCAATGTAAATCATGTATTTGCCAATATTTATTTCACTGATCTCGTAGATGCTCATAAAACCTCAGATTCAAGTTCAGAGTTACTGAACCAGAAACATAAAAAAAATGAAGAAAAAGTGACTTTTTCAGCAAAGATATAAATAACTGAACATAAACCCAGTGTCTGCATCCACTGTCAGGGATCAAACTCCATTAGTTTTACGAGGGAATCAATGTTGTAGAAGATGACAGTGTTTCTATGGTAACTACAGAGCCTCTGTACAACCAAATGGGTCATATCTGATTATAACAGACAGCTGAGAAACCGTATTTTACCTCAATTATTCACGTGTATTGATAGGATTAATGAATTGACACGTATTAGACTGTTTGGATCAGTAGATGGTTTTGGTCACTGGTGGTTGTTTGGGTCTTTATGGGTTAATAAAGTAAACATAAATAAACTTTAAGATTTTTTTTTTTGCTCTATTTTTCTGAAATATCATGGTCTAAATTAAAGAAACAGTGTCAAAATCATCCATAGGGTGCGGAAATATTCATTACTTGTTAAGTCCGAGGCATCTGATGATATTTGACTGTAGCTGGTAAATTTACGAAAGAAACATGAAAAAGGGTTTGTTTAATAGTGTTCGATCGACTGACAAACACATGATACAATGAGAAAATCCAAGGAGCTTAGTACAGATTTGAGAGGATCATAGATTTAGACAAGTCAGGAATGTCTCTTGACATATAAAATAAATGCAGATGTATTGGTTGTGGCATGGGCAAGAACATTTTGAAATGGTCTAAGTCCTGATTTGACCTCAACTGTTTCGAGAATATGTTGAAAGATGGATCTGTCCCGTGGAAATGGTTTGTTTACTTGAACTATTCCAATTAGAGTATCAAACATCCAACTTGATGGATATGGCCAGAAGCTTGATGGATACTGAAATCATCTGCTCAGTGTTCAACTCGCAAAGGGACATTTAATCAATATTATGTGTGTGGCAAGTACAGTATATTTTTAACCCTATATTTATAAGTTTCTCTGTGTGGTGGTACTCCAGGAATTGAAATCAGAGGGAAAAAAAACACCAGAATTGGAAAATACACTCCGTTATTCTCAGCTCTCTCCTCCTGGTCCAAATAAAAAGAATGAAAATTAAGATAGAGTAGGAATATAAAAAGAGATGAAACAATGCCTAGGGAAAAGAGAAGTTTAAGTTTCAGAGTAGATCAGTAGTCAGGCCTGAATCTTAACAGTGATCTGTAATTTCAGCTGTCAATCACATCATTAATTAAATCAGATCAGACCACGTGAATCACAACATGCTGAAAGGTATTTGTGGAATTTTTGACACAGAAAATGATCGAGCACTGTAGCTTTGAAGATATGTGTTGTCTAACCATACCGTGCCAAAAGAAGAACACTTCAGATCATCCTTGAAAACCCATGACATTTAAGTCCTTGATGAATGAATATAAACTTCTAAATTATAAATCAATAAGTCTGGGCATGCATACATCCGATGAGGCTCTGTTTTGTAAATAGTGCTATGTTTTCCAGGTCACGAGCCATTTGACAAACTGTGACATTTTCATGTCTTTGTGCTCGTTCATATCACAACTGCCCATAAATCCCAAACTCGGGTACTCAGCCTAGTGTAAACAACTGGCATTAGAGGGGAAGAGATGCTATTTGTGCCTTCTCAGCATTTATCAAAGGACACCGCTACCCTTAGGTCCTACACTTTAATGTCATACTGTAAGTTAGTGTGTTAGGAATAAAAAAAAAAAAAACAGTCTTTCTTCTTCACTGACAAACCCTTATTATTTGTGCTGTGATTGTTTCTTTTCTTTTTGCTTCAATATGAACAACACATTTTACTTTATTTTAATATGTTTGCTTCGACCATGTCAGTTGACCACAACGGTGTAACAATAATTTGACTTTATAATAGGACAAAAAAAGTCCGCCAAGGCAGATCACCCCCCCCCACCCCCCAGTATCAACATTTCCTGAAAATTTAATCAAAATCCTTCCATAAGTTTTTGAGCTATCTTGACAGACAAACAAACAAAAAATCCACCCCCCGGCTCACCACCAAAATTTAATCATTTGTTCCTTGTGCCAGTATCCACATTTCCTGAAAATGTCATCAAAATCCATCCATAACTTTTTGAATTATCTTGCTAACAGATAGACAGACCCCGATGAAAGCATAACCTCTTTGGCGGAGGTAATAAGCAATTTCTCTTATATTTAGTGATGTGACGTTCACGAACAAATCGAATCTTTTGAATGGCTCTTTGAAATGAACGATGGGAACCGAGTCTTTGTAAAGAGCCGTTCTTTTTTTTTTTTATTATTAACAACAGTGATTAATCACTGTTGTGTTTTGTGCAATTTTTTCCGTATGTTTACACACATTTATTGTTCTTGTTCTGAGGGAAAATGCACTACAGTTGTTAAGGTATTTAAGTAATTGCAATGATAAATCGCTTTTGTGTTTTGTGCATTTTTTCTGTATGTTTACACACATGTATTGTTCTTGTTTTGAGGAGAATAAAATGTTATTTTGTAAGAAAATGTTTCATTTTCTTCTTCATTTTTAGGCTACAGACTAGTCCTCATAATGTACCGTGATGTTTTTTTTTCACATTCCAGCATTTGCCTAATGTCACCTCTCATGTCATGTATTTAGCCCACATTTTAACTAATTTTTACGGTAAGATAATATTTACTGCCAATTAAACACCTTTAAAATGTAATGTCAATCATCACATGTAGCCTATTTAGTCATTAAAACATTGGTGTTTCAGAATAATGCAAAAAACATAAAAGAGCCAGTCTTTTGAACGGCTCTTTTCAGTGAACAGCTCCTGATTGAACGGCTCCCTTCAAAGAGACAAAAGTCCCATCACTACTTATATTATATTCTAACATTTCAGCAGAATTAAGCTATAGGAGAGGGAACTTGAGTTGCACTCCTCGGGCAATAATATGTCACAGGACAGCAAGAAGGCAGCTTTATTAATTTCAGTAATATCAACACACATGTAATACAGCACATACTGTATTGCAACAGCACAGACCGTTCAGTCACGGTGTCAAACTAAAACATTCCCTCCACCCAATCAACTTAGCTGCTCTCCCCCCATAGGCACAACATGAGTCACATGACTATACAGCAAATAACAGGAACTGGCTTTTAACACATATTTTCAACATGTAAAGTAGCACACCATCACATGACTCAGCAACACTGCAAACCACGTGAGTCACATGACTCGGCACAAACTGTCCAACAATGCGATCAGTGTGGCTCGCTACAATATTATACGGATTATTGTGTGTGCTAAAGAAGTGTTTCTCTGAAATGTCAGATGTGGCCACGTACAGCTGATAAATATGTCCAATTAATTTATGGCGGAACTGTCAAATGGCTTTTAAGGGTAGTAAATATCAGACCGGGATCATTTTCAAGACAGCTTCATAGATGAAGTCAAAGAGGGTCAAGAAGATAGAACAGACATCCTTTGTTTCCAAGTTAATCTTTCATAAGTCTATTTTCTGAGTTCTCATTTGCAATACTAATTGAGCTTATATTTTTGAAGTTGACAGACTAGAGTGAAAAATTGCTCTGTAAGTGGGGTGCAAATTAAACACATATATCAACTGATGATGGGAAAGTGAGAGATGTAACAGATACTGGATCCAATTTCATATCTGGGTGTGTTCTCCCTCTGTCGACATCCACCTGAGACAGTGGAATAAAGTGTTGTATTAAGACGCTGCCTCTTGCTACACTTAGATGCTAAATGGTAATGTCAGCAGTTTTCATCGCCAACGCCCAGGCTTAAAGGAACCGCACTGGGTCGGTGTAAATCATACTTATCGGTAGATGATCAGCCATCCTTCCAAACTGAGGTTAGTTATGGTGTTCCACAGGGTTCCGTGGTTGGACCAGTTCTTATATATTCTGGCCTTCGGTGATATCACAAGAAAACATGGCCTACACTTCCAATGTTATGCACGTGACTCACACTGGCTATTGAGCCAGATAAAACAAATCAGTCAGTAAAACTCCAAACATGTCTCTGAAACCTAAAGCCTTAGATGACATGGAATTTCCATCTCAAAACAACTGAATTCATGGTTTGTGCCCTTCCAAAAAAACCTGAAGAATTTCTCAACCATCCAGTACATTTGTTAGGAGCCAGAGTTTTTTGTTTTGTTTTGTTTTTAACCAGGTCTTATCATTTAATACATGTATGAAGCAAACATTTTGCATCACTTTCCTTCGTATCCATAATGTTGGCAGAATTAGGAGCATCCTGTCTTAGAGCAATGCAGAAAAAGTACTCTGTGCATCTGTTACTTCCAGGCTGGACTACTGTAAATCGCTACTATCAGATAAACCCCTGTAAATGCCTGCAGCTAATCCAAAATGCTGCAGTGCAAGTGCTAACAGGAGTCAGAAAGAGACATCATATTTCTCCAATACTAGCTGCTCTTCATTGGTTCCGTGTAAAATCTAGAATTGAATTTAAAATCCTTCTTTTCGCCTTTAACAATAAAACTCCATCTTATATCACAGACCTAATTTTATCTTACAACTCAAACATATCACTTTGCTCTCTAAGTGCAGGTTTACTTGTGGGTCTGAGAGTAACTGTTTCAAGACTGGAAGGCAGAACCTTCAGTTCTCAAGCTCATCTCCTGTAGAACCAGCTCCCAGTTTGGGTTTGTACTTTTAAAACTATACTTGAAACTTTCTTTATTGACAAAGGGTGTAGTCAGGGCTGGCCGTGGTGACCCTGGACTAGGGATGGGAGTCGAGAATGCCCAGTTGCTCATTTTCTTGGAATCATTTGCCTGCCTCCTTAACAATTCTGCTTATCAATTCTGCCTTCGTTGTGCATGCGTGATGACATCACACACACACTGCATTGTTTTGGTTTAGAACGTAGCCAACATGACAGCGAGGCAGAAACACTCCAAAGTATGGCTATATTTCACACAAAAAGATGGCACCAGGGCCACTTGTAACACTTGCAAAGCTTCCATTTCTTCAAAGGCGGGAAATACCTCTAATATGCTCAAACATTTGTACTTAGCGATGCTCATAAATATATATAATAGATGTCACATTGTCACTGCAGTCTATGGTATATTGCCTATATACACATTACATTTTCAACATAAAGTAGGCTATACTGACAAAAAATGATTTTCTCTACCATTTTACTCGCATCAAATTTGCCGACCTATGGTGATGTAAGTCTGTATACACCTTGGCCCCAACTGACATTCATTCATTTAAAAGGAGCACTACCCTGTCCCAAGATGGCGGCTCCATTGACACATGCTGAGAGACTGGATGCGACAACTAGTGTCTATATCTATGAACGATGCTTGTGAATCTAGTGGCAGAGCAAACACCAGGGCGTCTTCTGGGCCCGGTTCTGGGGGGGGGGGGGGGGGGACAACTAACATTCTTCCCCCTCAAATAAAAGTTTTCGAAGGTAGGGAAAAGGAAAATGAGGTGCACAACAGAGGGAGACATAGGAGAATTAGTAAAGCGTCTTAAGTTTCACTTTTACTTTGTACGGTCATATGGTGTGACCCCCCCCCCCCGAAACGGCCCGGGGTCATCTATTATTATTATTATTATTTGTGCATACTGTATATGTTATATTTTCTGTGCAGAGATGGAAATATAAAGACAGTTAATGCAAATAAACCCATTTGTGCTCTTTTATTCCGTCACCCAATGAGAATCAATAAGAGAATTGATAAGCAGTTGGATTGATAAGTAAAATCGGAACTGGAATAGTTAAATTCTTTTCAGTTCCCATCGCTACCCTGGACTACCCTTTAGTTCTGGTTGCTGGGAAACCTGTGATGTCCTCTCCTTCCATACATTTATATGCGACCCTTATATGTCACCAGCTTTGTGTGTGTCTCTCCTGTAGTGGTTTTTTTTTTTTGCTTTTTCTTCTTGGTTCTCTGTTCCTGCTCCTTTCTTGCAGGTATTTGTGGGTCCAAGGTTGTACATTCCTGATGTTTGGGTCTGACCTCCAACCTGCCCATTGTCCAACTGTGCTGTCCAGTGTCTGTGTTGTTTGTTGCTCTTTTTCTACACTAATTTTTTTTCTCCCTCCCTTTCCCACTCACCCCAACCAGTGGAAACAGATGGCCACCTACCTGGAGCCTAGTTCTGTCTTATTTTTTTCTTCTGTAAAAAAAAAAAAAAAGTTCCTGCCTGTTGTCACTTGGCTTGTTCACCGAGGTTTCATTGGGTTTCTTCTCTGTAAATTATTTTAAGGCCTTGACCTTAATTTGTGAAATATCTTGAGAACCCACTATTAAATGTTATATATGTCAACTAACTCACCAACCAATATATATAGCAGAACACTGTTGTTGGAACAAGGTTATTTAAATTAACAAAAACAAACATTATATCTGAAACTAGCAATAAATAAATACTTTTGCTGCTGGAAAATAGTCAATTTACTATTACCAATGAATTGCTGGTAAAATCAGCTGTGTGTCCATTTTCCCCCAGTGTTCATGCTAGGAGAATATAATGACTTTGTTCAATATGGTTCTTTTCATTCATTTTCTGTAATCGCATAATCCCTTGGATTAAGGGGGCTAGGACCTATCCTATCTGACATCAGATGAAGGCAGGGTACACCGTGGACATACCATCAGTTCATCACAGGGCTGACATATAGAGACACACAATCATTCACTCTTCTGTGGACACAGTGGGCCATTAGCCTATTTAGGTACATGTCTTTAGAGGGAAACACAATACCTGAAAAGAACAAATATGGATACAAGGAGAGTGTGTAAAGCCCACACAGATAGACCTAGAAAGTCCAGTCCTGGGTTTGATCTAAGGGGCAAAGACTTAAAATGAAGCAAATCTATAATATGTTGTATGTATTTCCTATATGTGTGATATAGGGTTGGCATTTTGTGTGTTTCAGTATTTATTTGTAGTTCTGTATATTTTCAGTATTTTTCAGTTTATCCTTCCAGTATAATATTTGTGTTACAGTTTTTATTTTCAGTTTGTTCAACAAAACAGAGATACTAAATTGATTTTTCATTGTTCCTGTAACAGTGACAATAAAAATGTATTCTATTCTATTCTATTCTATTCTATTCTATTCTATTCTATTCTATTATTCTAGTCTCCAAAAAACCCTGACTCCCCTAGACTTACATTGAATTTCTATCTGAAAATATTAAATCTGTATTTTTATTTTTATTTTTTTTCAGGACTCCTTCCCATCTCATCTGTTTTATTTGGCACTTCTAATAGGTGATATGGCGGTCCATCTTAAATGCTTTCATGTCTGCTGTGTCGATCTTTGATTGACAGGTCTGTATGACACCTTGCTCATCTGTCGCATCAGACTTTCTGCGGTTTTCTTTAATTAAATAAACTTGACTGACAGCTCAACTGTCGTTCCAGTTGACAATAAGTTAGTGCTTAGCTTTAGCTCAACTCTGACCCTTTCTGCTTTCTGCAGCACTAGTTCCTCCACTTTATTTAATGTCACCAGCTCCATAAAGGCAACATGATGACAGCCATATTGCAAACTACTGGGTTCTACGATGGCATATATATATATATATATATATATATATATATATATATATATATATAAAAAACAGGTGATGTCACAGTTTCTCCATCCAGTTATTTTATCCAGTCTATGATTTGAACCCCTCTCATTCTGAGGTAATAATTCTAACCAATGCACCAATGCCACTCAAACATGGTTCTGTAAATGCTACTTGACATGTTGCATGCTTTCTGGTGTGACCATTTTTCAGTTCCTATCAACCAAGCCTTTTGTTATTGCAAACTCAAACTACTCAATTCCACCTTAAAACAAAATGCTTATGCATTTAATAAAACTAAACTGAAATCCAAAAAACAAACGCTAAAACAAATGAACAAAGAAATCCAAAGTGTAATAACTCCGGTCAGAACTTAAAAACAGCAGAGTAGCCTTTAATGAGAGGCAACAAAGCGTATATTCTGTTCCCAGTCAAGCTAATGCTGAAGTCAGTTTGTTGAAACTTAAGGAAAGTATCATCAGGAGAGGAGTAAAGCTGTACCCCAGGTGCCCACACCATACACATGGCTACAAAAGACAAGGAGAATGTAACCAAAGCCCCTTTTCATGGCTTTCTCCCTGAATTAAAGAAGAGTTAACGTTTGAGTTAATGGAGGATACACTGTTGCCCTGCTGGGGTCTCATTCCAAGCTGCATAAGCAACACTAAGGCTTCCTCAGGCCTGCTGTATCTTCTCTCCCAGGCACCGGCTTCTTTCTCCTGTAATTGTCCTGCCATACAATTGTCTTGTATGAGCCTGTGTGCTGAGAATGACTGTCCAGTATCAGCCCTGAATTAATTTTCACAGAAACACTGTGGGGGAGGTTTCATACAGAGAAAAGAAGAAAATATTGCTGTTAAGCAAATATTGTTACACAAAGATGGTAATTTTTAAAGAGCTTATGGTCTGTTAGGCGTAATCGGACTCAGCGTCAACATGTATTAATGTGTGCAGTGCAGTTGAATACTTTTTATTACCAATAGAAAAGGAATAAATAATAATAGGGCAATTGTTTGTTTGTCACCTGTGTTGTAAATAGGGGGCATGGCAGTCTCATTTTATACATATGTGACTCTGGTGGCTGTTATTTGCTTCCATTAAAAACCTGTTAAATATAGACTGTGTAGAAACTGAAAATGTGCTGTTGACAGTGACAAATGAAGAAAACTTCTTTCTCCTGCATACCTTATCCAGTTTTTAAAAAATGTTACATGCAAAACTAAATTGTAGGTAAAGACACTTGTAATGAAAAAACAAAAAAAATCAGTGACTTCAGTAGCCAAAGTCTAAAGAGAATATTTTAATATTACATAACTAATTATAATAATATAAACCAAAATAACTCTGCACATGACAGCATGGCATTTTACTATGTTATGAAATAATTTAACTGACAGGTGCCCGGAATCTATTGGCTCATAAAACAATCATAAATACTGCACCAGGAGAGTCACACTGATTGATGACATCTTGGTTTGTGGGAAAATACTGCCACCTCTGCAAAGTTAATACATTTGCAGTATTAAACAAACCAGATTCACTGTAAAAGCTGCACAGTGTAAAAGTTGCTCATAATAACATGGTTGTTTGATGCTTCTTTTACAATCAGTAGTTATGTGTGTGCATAAAGCAATTTGTTCAAGTTATTTGTTTACACTGTCATGCCACTTCTTTTTCTTGGTTAAGGCATCCTTCATATTCTTGATGAACACACAGCAAACAGAACATCAAAAAATTACAGAGTCGCATTAACACTGACTAACACAGCATGGCGAAAAATGGGAGAAAGAATTGCCTCTCAGCACTTTCACAGCCCTAGGAGATTTAAATAATAAAAAGCACTGGGCCTCTGAACAAACAGGATAATTATGGCCTACAGTCTTCCTGTCGCTCGTCTGGCACGGCCAAGCGGAAAGAAACATGTTATTACCACTCAAAGGTTCTGCAAGGAGAATTAGGAGAAATAAATGTTTTATGTAGAAGGATGGCTTCACGTGAATCCCTCTGACCAAATCAACAGCCACGTCTTATTGCTTTCATTTATTTTCTACTGTAGCGTAGACCGAATCCACGGCTGAAATGTACTGTATGTAGCATATCTGCACACGAACACATAGAAAAGCAGCATTAGATCGGTCTTAGTTTAGCTATAAAAGTATCCAAACAGAATCATTCATTAAGTTTGGTTAGTTGCGTGCATCAATTTAGTAGAACAAATGAACGCTGCTCCTAATTAATTCCGCAAGAGCATCTGAAATTTTCCATCTCACCCTGTCAGAAAGCACATAAAGCAGAAAATTCTAAAGACTTCGGAGTACAAACATACTAATCAGTTCAGCCAATTTGATGTTTGTCATCCAATAATTGGCCCTATCAGGTTTTTACAGAGAACCAGGACCAAGACCTTTCTGCTTGGTTTCTAGGTCTGGCTCCAACATGTGTGCAGCTGCCAGCGGTAGTGTTCAGTGGAACAGATGGTGTTGTAATGGAAAGAGCTTGTCTCCATTAGCTACTCTGCCTTTCTATAACACAGTCATTCAAGGCAGTCCTCACTTTGAGATTACCACACTTTTCAATAGCTGACAATGGAAGCACATTATTATATGAATAACCTGCATATCCCATACAATACAGGAGAGTTCTTATAACTCTACTTACTTACCGCTTGTCTTCCAAGGACACTGACCTAAACTATATTTTGTTACACAGCAAATGTGTAAAGTGGCTTTTGTAATGTATTCATGAATGTTTTACGGCATTAACAACCTGTTTTTTTTGTTATTTTATTTTTGTATTTTTAAGGCTTAAAGATAAGTGTTGCATTCAAGTGGACATTCTAGTGTGAAATGTCTGTTCACATGCAGTATATATGGGGAAAATGTTTAAGAAAATAAAGTGTTATGATTATCTGTAGGCCACTCAGTCCTTTACATAAATGCAGCAGACTGAGAAATCACATCTAGCCTCTCTGCTTTAAATTTAATGAGAGCGGCATGCTCTTATTCAAATGTCATATGCTTGCATGCCAAGTTTACATCTTCTTTTCATATTTAGCTGGGGTAATGCAGAAAGATCGTTCAATCAAAGAAGGCACCTTCCACCAGACTTTGTGTATTAATTATGAATATGCTTTCAGGGCAAGGCCATCCAGATGTCTTTTGGCAATTGGAAAACCTTTTTGCTTCTTATTTTTGAATTCAGAATGTGGAAATCCCCAATGAAATTCAAGGGGCTGCTTCCACAGTCCAATTAGCATCTTAAGCAATTAGAGAGGAGAAGGAACCCATGGTAATTTTCAGTGGAGAATATTTGAACCTGGGGTTAAAGCACACTGTGCAGTGGAACGCTTGCATCAAGAAAGCAAACATGCAACAAAAAGCACAGCAACCTCATTTAAGTGGATTAAAAGGCTGGCGAAAATTATTACTTATGCAAAAGTATTTTAAAATATTGCACTCTGTGTTTCTGTTTAAGCCTAATAGGGTGTCACCCTGGAGTAAATGATTAATGTGGCGTGATAAGTTTATTTTTTCAGTATCTGTCATGTCACTGATTTTATTGCAGACTGAATTTAAACATTGTTTTGGTACATTAAAAATATTAAGGTTTTAAAGACTATCAGGGTTCCCATGCATCCTGGAAAACCTGGAAAACCTGGAAAATGACTGACCAATTTTCCAGTAATGGAACACATATGGAAAATGAGAAAAAAGGTCAAATGTCCTGGAAATGGTTAAGTCAGTGTTTTTCAGCCTTAAGGTCAGGACCCTACTTGAGGTCACCTGAAATTTCTAGTACTTGATAGAAATAAAAATAAAAACTTACTAATAAAAAATATATGGTGAGTTGAGAGAGACAATCCCAATCCAGAAACGACATGACAAACTCTGAGGCTGAAACTGAAGCACTGTGGTACTGTTTATCTTTCAAATGTTCATTGTGGTCGGTTTCAGATGCTGCAGCTCTTTCATAATTCATAGTTTGAGTTATTGGTTTTTTTTCAGTATTAATTGTCAGCCTTGTAATTCCAAGCTGGACAGACTGTACATATCCTGACCAAGGAAAATAAAATTCTCACTTTGTGCAGTAATCTACATCAGGCATTTCTGCCTCCATCCATAATAATATACATTATATAGGCTAAATGTTGTCTAAAATTAACATTTATTTGCAACATAGTATAGCAAACTATTACATGATTGAAAACAAATTAATTTTAGCAAAAAAATAAAAATAAAATCTCTGTTTTGAATATCTGGGGTCGCCAGAAATTTATGATGTTAAAATGGGGTCGCAAGCCAAAAAAATTGGGAACCACTGGGTTAAGTTATCCTGGAAAATTATTTTTCCTCTCCCTGCCTTGGGACCTTGTGTGGCTAAACTGAGATGAAACAAAGGAAATAGTTTTTCTTAGAGGAAGTGCAGGAGAGAAAGTAAGAAAGAAGAGAAAGTTGAGCTGGGAATTGTCCGATTGAAGATTGTAACTCCAGTTTGTCAGGTTAATGAAGTGCTACGCTGTAATCTGTGGGTGTGTTTGCATCATTCTAGAATACATTTGTCATAATTATTTTTCATAGATAAATTATAGCCATAGACTGCACATCAAATGTCTGTGTAATAAACTTAGAAACTGTGTAAATGGAAGTTACAACTGTAGAAAAGAACACGTCCAAAGAATGAGGGGGAATGGGTTAGTGTATGATGTGATAACTTGTCTGTAGCAGCTGAAAATGTCCTGGAAAAGTGCTGGAAAATAATTTCAGGGAAAGAGTGGGAACCCTGACTATTGACTGACTTTTGAGTATAAGATTCTCTGTACACAATTTACAGGGTGGGGAAGCAAAATTTACAATGAACATTTAGTTGTTTTTTCTCAGCAGGCACTACGTCAATTGTTTTGAAACCAAACATATATTGATGTCATAATCATACCTAACACTATTATCCATACCTTTTCAGAAACTTTTGCCTATATGAGTAATCAGGAAAGCAAACGTCAAAGAGTGTGTGATTTGCTGAATGCACTCGTCACACCAAAGGAGATTTCAAAAATAGTTGGAGTGTCCATAAAGACTGTTTATAATGGAAAGAAGAGAATGACTATGAGCAAAACTATTACGAGAAAGTCTGGAAGATACTATTAAAGAAGAATGGGAGAAGTTGTCACCCGAATATTTGAGGAACACTTGCGCAAGTTTCAGGAAGCGTGTGAAGGCAGTTATTGAGAAAGAAGGAGGACACATAGAATAAAAACATTTTCTATTATGTAAATTTTCTTGTGGCAAATAAATTCTCATGACTTTCAATAAACTAATTGGTCATACACTGTCTTTCAATCCCTGCCTCAAAATATTATAAATTTTGTTTCCCCACCCTGTATATTGTGCAGCTTTTCGCACCAAGGAACCAATAGCCCTTATTCCTTCATTTTATCTTATTATTTGGAACTTTCCATTTCATTCAGAGATACAGGGTTTAAAAGCAAAACCACAGGGCTAGAGTTTCTTTTCTGTATTTAAATGTCTTTGCTTCATTACCAATTGTCTGCATTACACAGTAATAGAGGGTCCATGTGCTCGATGCATGTGCTTAAGTAGATAAATCATCAAACACACGCTTAATTTATGTTCTCCTTATGAAAGCTCTATCTGTTGCAGATAAACTTTGAATAATTTAATCTCTACATAATTATAACTTCTGTCATGCTTTCTGCAATGGGGAAAACAACTAAACTTCATGTTGTTTCGAGATAATTACTTTTTTGATCGTCTTCCAGTCATGCACCAATAGTCCATAACAAAGTCAACTCAAAATATTCTGGTGTAACAAAGTGAGTCATTCTCAGTTTTGATTTCACAAGGAAAAATAACATCAACAGATTTGAGAAACGCATAGGTGGACATGGTCTTTTCTTCAACAGAGGAGATAACACTTGAAAATGAGCTAGAAGTTACTCCAACAAGACCATGTTTTGATAACCACCGTTGAAATCCTTATTAAAATTATATGCATTTAGCATAAAGTCTTTTGATAATCAAAATCACCATCCTTTAAAAGTGAAAAATACATTTCCACAACACTGATTCAGTGGATGAATCTAATGCCTGAGGGCAATGGTAGAGGCACATCAATATATTTAATTCTTTGCAACATCTGCTGCACACAGATGAAAACAAGCATCCACTCTGATATCCACTCTGATCAGCACTTCTAAGGCATCACTGGTCCAAATACACCTGTGTTGGGTAGGGCATGTTGTATCTGTGGGCCCTGTTTAATGCCAATAAAGCATTCCTCCTAGACCTGCTAGTGGCTTGCATAAAAGACCGGCACCATTCTTTCCCAAGGCTCTCCTAAAGAGACTACTTTACAGCCGCATTTTGCTGCTATACTGTATCTGTTCCAAATGTCATAAAGGTATTTCACATCTTAATACACCATAACAGAGGGAAGCTGTAAATGGAAAATGTGCTCTTTTTTTTTTTTTCTCATAAGATTAAATT
This sequence comes from Sphaeramia orbicularis, assembly GCF_902148855.1. Classification (NCBI taxonomy): domain Eukaryota; kingdom Metazoa; phylum Chordata; class Actinopteri; order Kurtiformes; family Apogonidae; genus Sphaeramia; species Sphaeramia orbicularis. The sequence continues at coordinate 24,085,436 of NC_043970.1, read as the reverse complement.
TTTCTCACACAGTCCTGCATAACCACTCCTAATCACAGGTTGGCTCAGTGGGCATAATGACGATGGGAAGCAACTCAATAATTGTCTTTACTTATGGGAGGCTTTAGGTTGATAGCTTTGAGATTCTGTAATTGGCCACATTCTCAAAATCAGGATTAATGGAGGCATACTGTAAATATATGTAATATTACACTCAAGATGCCTGGTAGTGCTTTAAACTCACAACTACAGCGCAGGTTGAAGCCCACATGGTCAAAACATCCTTCCAAGTAGTCTTCTGAGACAATCTAATCCTTAACAGAAACATTTGTGCAATTAAATATTTGGCTCACACACTCCACTTTCCCTCGCCATTCTTCACTTACTGCAGGTTCTTAAAGGTAGGTCCTGCAGTATTCACAAAAAATTATCTCTACAGCCTTCAGATAACAAACGACGACGTGTAATATGTCCTATAAGATTTAATGTTTACAATGCTGCCATCCGGTGTATTTGCAATCTCTGGATGATGTGATGAATCAAATTAATTAAAAATATCTCCACTTCAGTGTAATGAAAAATCCCTGTTACATGCTGCGTTGTATTAGTACACGTTGTGAATTATTGGCTGCGTTTGGTCTTACTATAAATAGTTGGGGTGTGTGCGCTCGTGAGTGTGTTTCATCTGATAAAAAAACTGTTAGATTAAGACTGAGTGCTGAAATGATGAATGTAAAATGAGCGGCTTAGATGGAGAATTCAGATGCTGCATTACTCCCCGTCTCGGGCCCTCATCTTCTGTCCATCCTGCTTTATGTTGCTCTCACACTACATTTCCTGCCACTGTCCCCTAAAACAGGCTGTACTATTCAGAGAGAGAAGCTTTTAATTGCATTTCCATGTAGGTGTTTTCTGAGGGTGTCGTTCCCTAGGCAGAAGGAAGAGTGCTCTGAGACGAGCTTTACATGCTCACCAGTGCAGTCAAGCCCCACCAGGGGAAGAGCGTCAGAGTAGAGAGGTGCTGGAAGTGCAGACAGCCCTGTAGGGACACTTGAAAAAGCCATAACAGCTAGAGTATAAATAAATGCATGGGGAAGCATTTTTCCTCATGGATGAAAAGCCTTTAACCTTTTGGTCTGCATAAGAGCAAAAATTGTTCTGTGACATTTAACTTGTATATGCCTTTTTTTCGCCCAGGACAGATAATTTTGGGGCTTTTATAGGTAAATCAGCATAACTGTATTGCACTCCAGAAACCTATTTAACATCCTCATTCTAGCTTCATGCCTGTGAATTTAAATAAATTTGGTCATTTCAGGGCAACACCTGTGAATTTGAGATGCTGTCCCTTTTGCCCTTGGGCGGTTTATTCAGCATTAGTGAACATTCACCACTGCCTCTTTCTGTGTCACCATAAAAAATAAAAAAAAAAAAGAAAGAGAGGAGGTTGTTTTTGCCCCAAAATCTGTGATACCACACTGATACATAATTGATTCGGAAAAGGACAGAAAAGGAAACTGTGACCTAACCAGAACTTTGTGTGATGTCTCAAGGCACGCTTGCTTGTTTGAAGTGATTTCACTAAGATAATACCAAACAGAATTTATAAGCTGCAGAAATACAGAATATATAAGAAGAAAACAGATTGTGTGGAAAAATCTGTCTCACTGGGTTAGTGTTGGAAAAGCACACCAGTAATTGTACTGTTGCCAGTTTGAAATATGAAACCTACTGGAGGCACTGATAGAAGCCGATGCCAACAATGGCTCGCATCTAACTTCATCTACACTATACAATGTAACTGTTGATTTTATTGTTTACTGTAAATGAGGGCAAAGATTTTACAAATATACATATATATGCAGTGTTTGTGCTATATCACTAATGTAAATAAGGCTTTAACACTGTTAGGAGGATTAACAATTGAGATGTGGTTGTTGTCTTGCTGTACAGTGTGTATTAATAGACCTGTCAGTCATTTTGCATGAGTGAGTCATATCTGTCTGTTCTCCGGTTTTCACCTTTAGCATTGTGGAAGTCTATGCGGAATCCCAATTTATACCCTTTAAAACACCAACGTGTGCAGATGCAGATGTTAAGGAATCGGTGCTATTATATTATGATCGTTCAAGACAGCTGTGAGACTCAGACACACACGTCGTCTAACGTATGCCAGGTTTTACCGGGTAGATAAATGGTTAAAATATCAATTTCAAAGTTAGTTTCCTATCCATTGAAGTAGCAGAAGTGCTTCGGGCGGTACATCAATGTGACATCACGATCATAGTCTTGGTTCTCTGAGGGCTCATTTAAAACGCTTGTATACACTGAAGATACGCCCTAAAAACTGTGTACAGCAGATTCCAGTCTCAGACAAAGCGTAGGAGAACATTAACCCACATCTATCTAAGAGAGGGAATTACTTTAAATGGAGAATACAATGAAGAGGCAATCACACACACAAAAAAAAGAAGAAAAATACAGGGTGCGACGACCAACTTGTTCTTGCTTGAGTAATATGTAATAGGATGAGTACGACTCGCTTGAATGGTATATAAGGCACATTTAATTACTAGATTTTTAATTGAGTCTGGTGAGATGGTCTCTCTAGAGTGTATCAGTGCAGGATACTACCAAAGCTCAACACATGGATTATTTTCAATGCCAAGATCTACGAATTAACTTTGCACCGAATGCTCAGCAGCAGTTGTGGGAGTGTGTGCGATTTCCATTTGTGTCAATTGCAACGGACAGCTGTGTGTGTAAGAGGGTCTTGCTGTTTAACTGTTTTTAATATCAAGAAGAATTTGTAATTGTCTGTTGACAGGTGAATTAATGCCTTAGTTACCGTTCTGACTCCCATTTAAGAGAAGATTACAAAATGAGGCTGTGTTAGAATTTAAGTCTATGAACAAAGAGAATCCAAAATAATGCTCTGAATTAAATTTCCCTCAGCAGTTTTTTTTTTTTTTTTTTTTTTTTCTCACTGGCATTTGTAAAACTACTGAAAAAAAAAAAGACTTAAAAAGCTTATGGTTAACTTTCCCAGTTTGTTTTGTTAATATTTTATTGTAGATTTATGGATATTTCCCTCCTTGTCCTCATTCTACTACAGCTCCATTTGAGAAATAGTTGGCAAAGTATTGGAAATGCTAATTAAAAATAGAAAACAGTGATATTAAAATGTACTTTGGCATCTGTTTCATTGCAAACACTAGGAACACAACACATTTCATATTTTGTCTGAGCAACTTCATTTCATTTGTAGAACTACATCTTTTCTCTACATTCAGGCTGTAGCATGTACAATACAAGAACACCTTTATATTATTTTAGGGCAAATGCTGACTTAACCCTATAATGCCAAACGTATCATATTTGATACATGAGTTTTGAAGCCCTCTAAATGATCAGTGTGATGTTTTTTTTCTTGAAAAACCTGATGTATAAAATTGCATACATGCAATACACAATGGCGGCCATGGCTCAGGTGGTAGAGCGGGTCGTCCAATAACCAAAGAGTTAGTGGTTCGAATCCAGCTCTGTCCTAGTCAGTCCGCTGTGTCCTTGGGCAAGACACTTCACCCACCTTGCCTCCAGTGTACTCTCACTGGTGTATGAATGCATATGAATATTTGGTGGTGGTCGGGGGGGCGTTTGACGCTACTTGGCAGCCATGCTTCCATCATCCTGCCCCAATGTAGTTTACCACCAGAGTGTGAATGTGAGAGCAAATGAATAATGGATCAATAATGTAAAGCGCTTTGGGTGCCTTGAAAAGCACTACAGAAATCAAATCCATTATTATTATTATTATTATTATTATTATTATTATTATTATTATTATTATTATTATTATTATTATTATTAAATTCATTCACCAGAGGCCTTTCCAGTGACACTACAAGATTGTCATTAATGAGGAAGGAGGCAGAACTTTGCCAATTTTGAAAAGGAATTACCAATTTGTTAGACATGTTTGTGTTATATTATGTTTTTGTTTGTTCGGAAATAATAATATTTGAGCATTGACACCTGATGTATCAAATGTGATACAAAATTTAAACTCATACATGGAAATTGATAGTTGAAAAAACATTTTTTGGTTGTTCAGAAGGACCAACAAAGGCTCCAGTTTCAAAGAACTGGAATTTTGAGTCAGTGATTTAATGGTTCAGGCTTTACAGGGTTAAATTAATACAAAAAAAAAAAAAAAACACAAAAAAACTGATTTGTAATGGATAATGGGAATAGTTGGTTGTAATCATGGTTTGGCACCAAAGCAGCATCCGGCTAAAGGTGTAGTTCTTGAGAAATGTTTTGAACTGTTTTGACAAATAAAGATAGAAAAGGATTTGGATATTTCTCCCTGTTTGGTGCATAATGTAATTGAAATATTCAGGGAAAATGAATGCATTTCACTAAGTAAAGGACAAGGTTGCAAGCCAAAAACAAGACAAAATAAGAAATGTGTTGTGTTGATTTTGTCAGTAATAAAATACCACTCAAAGCAAATTTTAGTATAACTGCATTCTTTGTTTTTTTCTTTTTATTGTAATTTTCCATTTGGTTCCAGCTACTGTATCTCTTATTTAGGGTTGCACCTTTTTTAACCCATATTGTGGCAGTTCCTCAATTAATTTTTCTCTCTATTTAATCTTTCTTAAGTGATTTATCACCATTTATTATAATATTATCCTCTGTATTTTGTGTTTTTTTTCAGTGAAAATCAGGTATTTTCTCATATTTCATTTTCTGACCATGTAGATGTTTGTAAAAGCTCAAATTAAAGTGGATTATTATAACATCAGAAACAGAGAAAACTGAATAAAAAGTCACTTTTTAAGCAAAATATTTCATTAACCAAGCATAAACCCAGTGTCTCCATCCACTGTCTTTGATCCAACTCCATGGGTGTTACTGGTGAATCAATGTTGTAGAAGATGACAGTGTTTCCACCGTAACTATGGAGCCTCTGAATGTCCACATGGGTCATAACTGATGACCATGAAAAGATGAATAACTGTATTTTACACCAATTATTTACATGTATTGATTAGATTATTGGATCAACAAGTATGAAACAGTTTTCATCAGTAGATGGTTTTGGTCTCCACTGGATGTATGGGTCTTTATGGGCTAATTTTAACATTTTTCCAATGACTTCCAAATGGATTTTTCTCTACATCTAACCTTTCCTTGTACCTTATTTAATTCTCTTCATTTTTCAATGTGAAGCAAGTATTTTTTTTAATTCACCGATTTACTGAATAGATAGATGTTCATAACAGCTAAGAGCAAATTCAAAGGTTATTCTATCAAAACACTGAAAACTGAAGCAAAAGTGTTTCTTCCAACAAAATATATCATTAACTGAACATAAAAGTGCCTTCAACCACTACCCTTTGTCAGACTACACAGGTTTTATAAGGAATCAATGCTGCAGAAGATGTAGGTGTTTTTCACATTCACTACACAGTCTCTGAACGTCTCAGTGGGTCATAAGTGATGCTGTTGAAAAGCTGAGAAACTGGATTTTACCCAAATTATTTACATGTATTGATAAGATTAGTGTTTCAAAATGTATTAAACATTTTAGATCAATAGAGAGTCTGAGTCTGTTTAAGGCTGTTTAGGTCTTTGAGGGTTAGTAGTTAGAACTTAATTGTATTATACACATAATATATATATTATGGTTCCATATAAATAATGGTAGCACATAACTTCTGTGGTAAGAGAGGGTAAAGGACAGATGTATATGGTTAAGTACAGATTGGTATATTTATGTGGGGTGGGTTTAGTAAATCTCCTTCAATCAAATAAAGGTCTAAAAAAAATGTAAAGGACAGATGTATATATTAACCCTTTCATGCATAGTGGTCACTATAGTGGACAGCTATTCTACTGCTCTTCTCTTGTATATTCATGGGTTTTGTTGTTTTAAGTCCATATCAGCCAACACAGTGGACACTTATGCATCATGTAACTTCGTTGTTCTTGATAAACCTGATCTGCATTAACACGTTTGAGTGTAAATCCATTGTTATTAGACTGTAATTATCATTTTTTCTTTATCAAAATGGGTATTTTTGCATATTATCCCCATGAAGTGAGTAATAACTAGTATTAGAGTATGTTTAAATATGAGAAAACATCAGATTAGCAGCATTAAAAGTGTTTTTATTTCATAGTTTTCACAGTATACCAGTAAATACACATTTCTTGGCTTCAAAAATTAAACGTATCATATCCATTTGAGTGGACATTTTTGCAACTCCATAAAAAATAGGTTCATAAAAAGCTGTCAATTGCATTGTTTTTTTGTTTTGTTTTTTCATGCCTAAAGAGGTATTAAAACGGGGGGGGGGGGGGGGGGGGGGGGGGGGATCATGATTAAGGTTCTCATAATTCATGCATGAAAGGGTTAATGATAAACAAACTCAAAATGAGGATACATGCATGGTCTATCATGCACAAAAGGGTTAAAGGGGTCATATTTTGCTAAACCCACTTTTATTAGTCTTTAGTACATTTGTTTGTGTATTTGGACCCTGATAGTTCCAAAAGTTTGAATTTGAACCCTCCAGGTGCTGCAAAGCTATCTTTATATTCATTTTGGCAAAAATCGAGTGGATTTCTACAACCCATTTTAATTCCTGCTTAATTTGTTACGTCTATAACTAGTTACGTCACGACCTTTGCACATATAAGGTCAAGACTTCTGATGAACATTTGTCCGAGTACGCCATAATTGTTTGTCAGCAGCAGTGGTTGTAGTCCATGCTGAAAATTTGTCCAAACTTCAAGCCGATTACCTAAAATGTTCAGTTGTTGGTTGAACTGGACTGAGCAGCACAGTCAATAACATGGGGGGGGCTCATGTGCATTTAAAGGGCCAGCGCTCAAAACGACTTTTCCGGTGTCATTACTCAGAAATAGGGTTGAAGATGGACCTGTGGAGTTGAATTAATGAAGAATTCAGACCCAAGCGTAGTATTCACAGTTTATATAGACCACAGGGAAAAGTTTTAAAATGCATAATTCCATTTAAAAAACAAAAAACAAAATATCACTCCTGTAACTAAAGGCATGCATTCATTGTTATTTTCACTCATATAGACCCAGTGGTAATTTTGTCGCAGCCCCCAAAGGAATTTTTCTCTCTATTTAACCTTTCTGAAGCAGTTTATCACTATTTTTTATAAAATTACCCTATGTGTTTGGCTTTTTTTTTCACTGTAAATCATGTATTTTCCTGTATTTCATTTCCTACACTTAATTTAAATGGTAATGAAAATGGAGAGTAAATTCAAAGGTTATATCAAAACAAAGAAAACTGAAGAAAAAGTGACTTTTTCAGCATAGATATCAATAACTGAACATAAAAACAAGCATTCCCAACCACTGTCATTTATCAAACGCCATGAATTTTACCAGTGAATCAATGTTACAGAAGGTGACAGTGCTTCCACGTTCACTACAGAGCCTCTGAACGTCCAAATGGGTCATATCTGATGACCATGAAAAGATGACAAACTGCAATTTACATCAATTATTTACACGGATTTATAGAATTAGTAGATCAACAGGTATTAAACATTTTAGATCAGTACATGCTTTTGGTCACTGGGGGCTGTTTGAGTCTTTATGGGTTAAATATGTTTAGTCATTTTACTGCTAAATTGTACCTTCTAAACTGTCTATAGGTAAACAACGAGGGTATGCACAGAAAACACTTTGCAATGGTTTATGTTAGTGTTTGGATAGACATAAAATTATATGGGGAAAAAGTCAGGGACGTGTAGCAATGAAAGTTCTGAGCATATTGGGAAAGAAAATCTCCTGCTGAAAAAAGATGCAACAGTACCCCCCCTCCTAGTTTGGCAATTACAAGGTTTGAAGCCCTAACCTTGAAATATTATGTCCCCGTCAGGCACATCAGTGTACTTACTTGCCAGAGCATGCTGCCAAAAAATTATCATTCCTTCCACTTTAATCAAAATCACAACAGTAATGTCTGTGAGATGTAGTTCAGGTTTACATATCAGCATATTATAGCATTTCAAACACTCACACTTTATCTTAAGATGACACATTTTTATTTTATTTTATTTTTTATATATATATATTCGTGTACTCTTCTTTTTGATTTATATTTACTTTTACATTCAGTTTAATTGCCAATATCAGCTTTACAAGTCACAATTTAATTAAACTACAAACATGAACACCACCACATCACTAAATACCATAGTATATTAAATTGGATGTAAGCTCAACTGAGCTGAGGCTGCAAATAGATCAATGTCTGGTCATATAGAGCAGCCTACTCTGTACAGAGAAGTCTGTCGACAAGTTTGCTAACACAAAACGAGCATTCAGGACAAACACAATTATTTTCTGCCTACCTTTGGGAATTACTTCAGTTCTGCCTGGCCGGTCTCCAAAAATGTGGTTGATCAGCCACATTCACAGGAATTAATCATGAATCAAATGAGCCGGTCCTGAATGTATTCACTACACTTGGACGGCTTGCAAGAATTATAAGAACCATCTTCCGAATTTAATTCCAGTTACTGGGTCAAAGAAAAAGGCAGGTTTCAGCATCATGGCTAATTAATATAGTATACACAAAGTAAAAAGGACACTCAGCAGAATAACGTCCAGTTTCCTCAGGTATTTTGACCTCATATGCTGATACTCTAAGGTAACTTGAAATTACAGTGTATATTATTCTCTCTATTAAATTTTCATCACTGTTTGGCCTTTGGAAAGTGTCTAAATTGTAACACTTGGAACCCTTTAAATCACTGGGCCATAAGAGAGCAGGCTTTATATTACCAGCACAACTACCTAATTTTATTGATCCGAAAACATTTTAAGGGAAAATTGCAATGTGCAAGACTGTTGGACCTTGAGGACCACTGCAAGGTATGCCTCATTAAATAAACTTCTAGTTTTGCTGCCGCTGTCAGCATTTCTATTACCTTTTAATTGCAGTATACAACACAATGTTTTCACTCCACATCATTACAAATAGGTCAAATGCATTAAAGTGAACTTGGCCAGAAACAGTTTTTCATTAAGAGTTAGATTTTTAGTTCAATATACAATCGGTTGTGGATACCGGATACGCATGGCCACTTTGAAAGTTTACTTTGAGACTTTTTTTTTTTTTAGACATGTTTGAGACATTGCTATTTTTTAACATCCTGTAAATAGTACAATGCATGAACTCACAACAAAATCACATATCTTTTCACAAAGACATGAACTTTTTTAATACTACCACACTGAAATGGGTTTAATTTTTAACCCTATGTATTCCACTTATCAACTGATTATATTTATGCTATTTATTATTTTAACTTTTTAACACACACCCATCACCTAATTTCCATTGGGCTACATTCCTTTATTTATTTATTTATCTATTTATTTAGTTAGTTAGTTAAACAGATCGTTTTAAATGGTAGTTGAATGTGACTTTAAATTTTACAATGTCAGGTGAATATCATACATCATGCATCATAAACCAAAATGGAGGAGAGGAAAAGTAACATCATTAGTTGTCTGCTTAATCTTTACATCACAAAGTTGTTTTGCTTGAAGAGTCTTTTTAATTTTGCAAATCTTAGGTTATATTCTGAGTTATATTTTCCAACTGTATCTTGTATTTTTATTTTAAGAGGGACTGAACAGTCAGGTTTGATTCGTGTGTGTGTGTGTGTGTGTGTGTGTGTGTGTGTGTGTTTTGATTGAACTAACACCTGCCTGTGATGAACTCAGAGCAGAGGTCCTATTCTACCTAAAAGATCTATTTTTACAGCTTTAGAAAGTAGCAGAAAAAGAAGAATACAAACTAGGGGATTTTTGTGGTCAAGACATGCTAGCCTAACAGTGCAGGTGCTAAGCAAAAGCATGTGCTTTTCTTAGAATTAGCTTATGGAGTGACTGACATGTTCTTCCCAGTAACTATGATTAACCAATAATAAACCTACAACGAATAATGTCATTGAATGATGGGAGTCTCCAACAGTCACTAAAGACTATAAAAAGTAACAAAGGAAACTCTTAAAAAAGGTATGGGTCCTCTTTTTTCCTTGTTTGGTTTTGACAAGTGTGTGTTTTATAGAGAAACTAGTGGTAAATTGCCGTCTCTGATAATTCACAAGTTTTGATTTTTTGTAAACTTTTGCTGTTTTAATAAACCAGATTCTGGACTAAACTTTTTTTAAAAACTCAACCTTTCTCTTGGTGACTTTTTCTTCATTCTCCTGTTGTGTTCCCCCGACACCAACTTCAAGTGGTAAGTCCCTTTTAAAATGTAGTGCACCCCCCATTCCCAGCAGTTGGGGTTTTTACCCTGGCTCTTTAGATTCTATGGGGCTCCTGGGCAGATAAAGAGACACCGTCTTTGTCCTTTGCATCACATAAACGTTTCCTAATTTAGCGAAGGTACACTTCCAGTGGAACAAATTATAGAAAATTTTGGAACAACAGTCTCTTCCTGAGATCCTTGAGTCTACATGTTTTGCAATTTATTTAGAACATGCAAAGAAACAAAATAAAACAAAACAAAGCAAATTAAGACAAAAACAAAATAACATTTAAATGGACAGAATCTATCTTCAAGCACATACAAGTCTGAATATTGCATGGTCAAAAAGGAGTAGGAAGAAGTATAAACTCATTTAATCCTACCCCTCAGTGCTTTTACACCTTTATCATTAACTTAATACAACAATCAAACAATACTATTTTCCTTATTTTAGCATCGAACCACAACAATCCATAATGCAGTAACTGAATTATTCACAGCAAAATGTTCATGGCAGTGCAGTCATACAAACAGACTCAACAATTCAACCATTTTCTTCAATAATTACAGCATATTTATCAGTACAATATTAATCATAAACAAACAGCCCTCATTGTCATTGTTAAAGACTGTACCTCTCAAGAATCAATTCTTTATATCTTTTTTTTTAAACTGAATTATGTTTGATATTTGTTTTATCCCCACATACAATTTGTTCCATAATTTTACTCCACAGATGGTGATACAGAAACTTTTTGATGTAGTGCGTACTTTATGAATCTTTAAATTAAATTTTCCCTGTAGATCACTGCCTCCCTCTCTTTCACAAAACATTTCTTGAATATTGCCCGGTAGTAAGTTATTCTTTACTTTATATATTATATGAATAGTTTTGAATTCCACAAGATATAAATTGTCTTGCTGACTACGCTGCAGAAAATATTTAAATACCAGTGAAATGCCCTGTTTTATAATATGAGATACCTGGTCACTTACTTCCTCTGCAAAACTCTATTTTTCCTCTGTTTGTATCTTCCTGTTTCTCCCCTGGGATACCAATATTGACAACCTCAACACAATACTCTGACAATTTACTTTATTGTTTTGATGTTGCACTTGTTATGAATTACCCATGTATGTTGCAGAAATGTCACAGGAGTGTGCTGTATGAAATAACAATGCAGTTCACAGTGTGAAGTCTGAGCTGTTCTTTCCTCTCATTCCTTTCTTTGAAGCCTGCATTGGAAAAGAAAAAGAAAAAAAACAACAATACCAAGAGACACAAATTTGTTGTTTTTTGTCCTTCGAAAGAGTATAGACTGTTCATAGAATCTTCCAAAGGGCCTTCTGTATTTTTCTACATTTCACAAAAGCGATCTGCATGTCAAACAAAAGGTGCTTAATTTGTGTCTAAGGACTGAATATTGTAAACAAGTAAAGATTTATTTTTTCCCTACTATTTTACCCAGCATTAACATGAGCTGAAATGTTCACATTGTTAACAATGCGCAGAGGACGTCACGCTACGGGAAACATCTACACAAACAGTCTTTGTGAGCATGTAGCCAGAGGGCAAATTTGTGTAAAACAATCATCAAATACTAATGACAGATAATACTGTATTTTAGCCCAGATTCATGTTTCTCACCAGGTCTCCTCTCCTTTCTGCTTGCCTTGCCTGTGGGCTAACATTCTTTTTTTTTTTTTTTATCTTTTTCTGATTGTATTAACAACATCTAGGAGGAAAAGCAAACATCCTTTTATTTGTTATGAATTCAACATTAAAATTGAACATACATAATACTTATTAAAGTATGCTAATGGCCTGTTGTGTGCCTACAAGGACACAATAGGCTGGTTATATAGAGCAAAAGCAAGCTATTTGCCTGACAAATAGCTTACTTTTAAAGGTGAGTGTGTGGTGGGTTCCATTAGCGACTGCAAACACAGGTAAAAGACAGCAACAGAGTGTATAGAGTTTCTTATTATCTGCTCTCAACATGATGGTCTACTATACTTTGAAATATGCCATTTCTTTTCAAGGATATGCATAAAGTGCAGAAGGGAAAATTGGAAAAGAAATGAGTAATATAAATATAAAAAGAAGAAACATGTAACATAAATTTCAGCATTTTGTGACATTTTCCAAACCCAGAGCTGAGGACTCTATGACTCCAGCAGAGATCAGCTGAAGTTAAAAGACAAATATTAAGTCCAAGATAGGGCAGTGCTGGATGACTGTGAAGATAAAAGTCTGAGGGCGAAATTATTACACATTTCAGTGTCTGCGGTTTTCCTTTATTATGACTGAATGTGTGACAGTCTGACTGCAGGGCATAAGCAAACCCCACCCCCCTCTACTGAGCTCATGAGAAAGGTCAAGTCATTGTAATGATACAAGAGTGACATAATAGGATAATGAGAAACAAAAACATTCAGCTATAAATAACAGCATGTATCTCATCATGGAAATAATGTATTTTATTATTAGTATCACATATTCTGTGGTTATTTCAGAGATTCTTGTCCCTTTTGATTTTTTTTTTTTTTTTTTTTTTGATACAAGATTTAGTGAAAAAAACAAACAAAACAATATATTATTGCCAGACATATGCTACTCATTAAATGGGAGATTTTCATTGATTTTCCACCCCTAAACTGAAGAATAACATGTCTTTTGTCAACAGTCAAACAGTTGCCTCTCATTTTTGATGCCATTATTTCCTGTAATTGTCAAAGTATTACACTAATAGTACGCCAATGCATCTAAAGAAATGACCCTAATTTTCGTTAATTATTATTCTTAGTATATAATCTTAATATTATGCACTCTTGCCCATTAGACAGTCAAGGTTTTCCACCCAGTACTTAAATGCACCTCTCTGCTAGAAAAAAAAAAAGGCACCCGAGATTACAGTATATCTTCACTATGATTATATTAACTTCTCAAACCCTCTATTATAACTATGTCGCTTCATTATTATCATATTATAAGTTGCAGTGTGAATTTCTATGAATTATTAAATAATACAATATTTACTATTCAATTGTAACTGAATTTTTCAAACTGCCGTCTGTTTATCTTCATACTCATTCAGCAGAGAAGACAACTGAGAGTTAAAAATATGTTTTTTGGAAATGTCCTGGGAAAGGGTATTTATGTAAACTAAAGTGTACCAAATATTGCAGGGTTCACTGTAGTTCACTTAACTTGCTTGGTAAAAGGAAAAACGAATTAAATATTTGTACCTTTTTTATTTTTTTCAAAAGATTCAAATGTGGTTTTCCACCTAGATGAATATTTCAAGCAGAAAGGCTTTGGTAGAGTGCATTTGAGAGTTAGTGCATGTTATGTGTACAAAGGGTTTGGTGGGCTCCATGCTTGGAGCACTTTGGCTGCAGAGGGGCAGAGAGAGAATGGCCTCAGTCCAGCTGAGATAATGGAATTGGTGTGTTCTCCCTGAGCTGTGCTCCTGGCTCCAGTTAATTCTGTTAATAGCAGGAGCTTCTACAGTCAGAGCCTCTCGTTGGCTTGGCCAGTGCTCCGAAAGCATAAGAGGTGGCTTCTGTGAGATGGGTGATGGATATATAATGGATTAACTGGGAAGTGGCACATACAGCTTACAATTGTTCTTGAAGCTGCTAATGTGTAATCATAAAAGAACTTGGCTCTCCATATTAAAATCCAAGTGCTGTTCACGAAAGGCCAGTAGACACAAGAAAAAGGGCAGCACAGCCTTCCTGTATCTCTTACAAACACCGCATTGCAATTTAAAATAACTAAAGCATCAGTGTGCTTTATAAAAGTTGCTGTTATTTGTATGGGATGTGATTGCTCATACAAGCCTCATCTGTCTTCATACACCTACATCATCAATGGTAACACGTCAGTCTATGAGGGCGGGACACGCATCCAAAAACCCCTAGAGAAAGGAAAAGAAAAGAGAGAGAAGAGAAGCAGACAGACTGAAGCAGACATTGTCACGTCATACATGGCTGAGGATGTAATCAAAGCAGTATATTACCATTTAATATGGATTTACCACTACACTGTAGCATAACTGTTGACATTTAACCTGCAAATGAGCAAACAGGTTTCAAATCGGCTTTTTGAAATTTATATATTGTCATGTTTAAAGGTTTAGTGTGTAGTAGGGCTGGGCGACATGGAAAAAAATCATATCATGACAATTTTTTTTCATATCAGACAATATCGATATGTATCGCAAAAAAAGGGCGAGTCCGTCGGTCCATTTCAGGTGGAAATCACAAAACATAAAGAATAAATCAGTGTTCCGCTCATGGCGACAACGTGAATACAACTAGTTCTCTAATTTAGGTTTAGTGTCAGACTGTTGACCAGTTAGCATTGGGTTAACCCAACTTTTGACTACACAGCTGGTGCAGCTGACTACTGTTACAGCATGGAACCAACTAAACAGTGAATATTTATATGATACACATACCATTGGTTTGTTCGGCAGTTGGATCATCTGCGACCGTTATGGTCCTTTAGTTTCTTATAATCCTGCATACGTTTCTTCAGTGTTTCTTGTATTTCTTTAGGCATGTGTCTTACATTTTGCTCCGACAGCTTGTTGGCTAATTTTACTGGAACCTTGCTCGTTTTGTGTCAGCAATTCAAAGTCCATATGAATTTCCTCCTCCGCACAAACGCTAAAAAGAGCCTGGACCTCGTCGTCCTTCCACTTGTCATAGCTTCTCTTTTGGTCCATTTTCCAAATTATCAAAATACAAAGCTTGTGGAAATGAAATACAGAATGAATTCAATTGTGGCGGGTGAATGGAATGTGGAAACGCTGCGAGTGTAATCCAACAGTCATCGTTCTCCAGCACACAGCCCCACCCCTAAGACTTCCTGGTAATCTGAAAAGTACTACCTCCCTACCAGGAACTTCTTTTGCTTGGGCCCGAGGGAAAGTTATTTACCCGAGTAATTTGCACCAGGGTTTTTCAAAGTTCAGGGTAATGCTCAAAGTTCCTGCGGTGGAAAAGGGCCTAATCACTCTCACATTCCCACCTCTGGGCAATTTAGATTAACCAATTAACCTATCAGTTCATGTCTTTGGATGGTGGGAGGAAGCTGGAGTATCCAGAGAGAACCTACACAGACACAGGGAGAACATGTTAACATCACACAGAAAGGTCCCAGCCCCAGTGACTGGTGTTGGAATCAAACCCAGGACCTTCTTGCTGTGAGGCACTGCACCGCTGTGTCACCCCTGTTCCAATTGCAAGTTCACATAAACCAAGAACACACAGAATACCTGGATGTTGTTCTTGTCAACTAGCTTAAACCAAGTATGCACTGGTTGGTGACTTGTGTAGACTTGGCTAGGAAATAATTCCCAAGATGCAGTTTGCGCCGGCCTGGCTGGGAGCCCACCAGTTTGACCAGGTCCGGTCAGCTGCGCCCGGCTGAACTGATGAAATGTAATACAGTTTTGAAAAATGTACAAAATGTATAAATGACATGTAAATACTAGTACAGATGTATTGAAATCAAATCAAGTGACGTCGTGGTGATTTGAGGGAAATACGTCAGGGAGTAGATGGTGGAAATCACAGCAGAGACAGGGAGGAAAGTTGTGTCAAATTTCAGTTGGTAATCACTGAAGTGCCCCCTCACCGTCATGGCAGCTGTAAACCAGGTGGAAACCCCTGTTTGCACCAGTGTTTGTTTTGCCTGTGCTGGGCTTTTAAGTTAATGGGAAATTAACCCTGTAATTATGGTGACAGTGATGAACCCCAGCCCACTGTAGACAAAACAGGGTCAATCTAAGGTAACACAAACAGAACAATTCTTATTTCTGAGTGAAATTAAGGTGTGAAAAAATTCAGACTCTTCTATTTTAATATTATATTTAATTTTTGCTGTTTAATCTTCCCACAACCACTTACAATGTAAGAGGAGATGCAAGCCACTTCTGACACAGTGTTGGTATTTGTGCTCAACACCAAAACCAACACAAACCCCTCTATGTACGTAGAGCTTTGTTTATTATTATTATTATTATTATTATTATTATTATTATTATTATTATTATTATTATTCCAAGTCATTTCATTATATTTATCATCAGGAAATACTCACCAAATTCAACAAAAACAGTAATGGATTAGAATTACTCCACCTTTAATGCAAATCATTTGTCTACGTATGTAATTATCAATAATGTATATGTATATGGCAGCACATTAAATTTAGATAGTTAATTATGTTGTTTTAGATCAATACAAAACAGAGCTAAACAATTAAAAAGTGATGCCTTTGCACAACACGTTGCATGTGTAAATTTAGTAATTATCTGCCCAGACAAAGGTCATGACTTTTACTGGCCCTTGTGGTGATGTGTTTTTCCTCCCTCTGGGACACATTTTGAGTACTCATCAATATAAACAAAACAACATGTTCTAGCCTGTGTTGTCTACATGTCATACAATATACATATTGTAATGTGCATTAACCCTTAAAGACCCACTGGTACTTCTGTGGCAGCTCCTAAATTAATTTTTCCTCTTTATTTAACCTTTCTTAAGTGATTGATCACCATGTATTATAGTATTACCTTGTGTAATTTTGCATTTTTTCTATAAAAATTTGGTATTTTCCTGTACTCAATTCACTGATCATGTAGATGTTCATAAAAGCCCAGATTAAAGTTGAGGGTTATTATATCAAAAACAGAGAAAACTGAAGAAAAAAGTGACTTTTTTGCAAAGATATCAATAACTGAACATAAACCCAGTGTTTCCATTTATCCAACTCCATGGGTTTTACTGGTGAATTAATGTTGTAGAAGATGACAGTGTTTCCATGGTAACTACGGAGCCTCTGATCATCCAGATAGGTCACATCTGATGACCATGAAAAGATGACAAACTGTATTTTACACCAATTATTTACATAGATTGGTAGAATTAGTGGATCAACAGGTATTAAACAGTTTAGATCAGTAGGTTTTGATCGATGGTGGATGTTTGGGTCTTTATGGGTTAATTCAAATTGGCAAATTTATGCCTACATTCATGTCTCTTCAATGGATTATGTGTCTTTCCACAGGATTAATATAATAAAAAAACTTCTGCAGTGTTTTTCATGAAACTTGGTGTATTGTTTAAAGCCTTTCAGTTTTCACAATCATAAAAAAACTATGGCAAGACAAAGTGCCCTTGAAGTTCAGAATGAATCCTTACTTCTTTATTATTAAGTTTATAATATTTCACACATTTCATTATTACGGAAGCGTATTGCATTCACAAAAAAAAATAATTTCGGCTCTGTTTTTCTGAATTAATGAGATAATTATCTCATAATTACGAGAAAAAATAAGTTAAAAAAAAAATCGGCGCTGTTTTTCTGAGTTTATGAGATACTGTTTCCTGAAAAAAAAAAAAAAAAAGCTCTGTTTTTATGAGTTTATGAGATACTGTTTCCTGAAAAAAAAAAAAAAGCTCTGTTTTTATGAGTTTACGAGATACTGTTTTCCGAAAAAAAAAAAAAAAAGCTCTGTTTTTATGAGTTTACGAGATACTGTTTTCCGGAAAAAAAAAAAGCTCTGTTTTTATGAGTTTACGAGATACTGTTTTCCGGAAAAAAAAAAAAAAAAGCTCTGTTTTTATGAGTTTACGAGATACTGTTTTCCGGAAAAAAAAAAAAAAAAGCTCTGTTTTTATGAGTTTACGAGATACTGTTTTCCGAAAAAAAAAAAAAAAAAGCTCTGTTTTTATGAGTTTACGAGATACTGTTTTCCGGGGAAAAAAAAGCTCTGTTTTTATGAGTTTACGAGATACTGTTTTCTGAAAAAAAATAAAATGTGGCTGTGTTTCTCTGTCAGTGGGACAGTGGTCCCTGGTCCAGGCAGGAGTTCCTTCTATCTGTGCTGCTGAAAGCCTCTCGGGGGAGCGTGAAGTTGTTTCCGTTCTCGTAACCGGTTCCGATTACGGATCATGGAACTAGTTTCGTTCACAGAAATCAGAACCAAGCCCCGCTTCGTGCACGGATCAAGCCCTTCAAGCACACCGGCGCTCGGAGCCTGTAACCCGGCTTCCTGACAGGGCACGACCGCGGTGATGGGATGTTGGCATTAATGAAGTCAAATAAAATGACATTCACCAGCATTAAAGAAAATATACACAGCAGAAGAGTGCAAATGTGGATTCATTTATTTGTCGGACCTGATGGAAAGCATTAGTCAGAACTAGATCCATGGAGGAGCGGCTTGGTGTACCGGTTCGTCCCCCCTCCAATAACTTTCCATCAGGTCCAGGTGGACAGCTATCCGCTCCCCGGTGTGTAAGCCGGACTGGAGCGGGTGGACGGAGCAGCTCAACTCGACAGAACCCCGGCGTTCGGAGCCTGTAGCCCGGCTTCCTGACAGGACAGGACGCGGTGATGGGAGTTGGCATTAATGAAGTCAAATAAAATGACATTCACCATGATTAAAGAAAATATGCGTCTTGGTGTCCCGGTTCACCCCCCACCCCCGGACAGCTTTCCATCAGGTCCAGGTGGAAAGCTATGGGGGTGGGGGGTGAACCGGGGCACCAAGAGCTCCTCCACGGATCTAGTTCTGACTAATGCGTTCCATTAGGTCCGACAAATAAATGAATCCACATTTGCACTCTTCTGCTGTGTATATTTTCTTTAATGCTGGTGAATGTCATTTTATTTGACTTCATTAATGCCAGGACCTGGAGTACGCTGCTGACACCATCCTGCTCAGCACATCCTACAGTCAGCTGACAGATGCTCTGGGCAGTTACAGTGAAGAGGCACAGAAGCTTGGCCTCCAAGTGAACTGGACAAAAACCAACCTCACGCATGTCAGTGATGGGCCAGATCCACCTCCCTTGCAGCTTAGTAATGACATTGTAGAACCTGTCAAGAGCTTTGTGTATCTGGGGTGATGACAGACAACGGGGACCTAAAACCAGAGATTACCCACAGAAGGGCCCTGGCAGCATCAGCTCTGATGTCTCTCTGGAAACCACTGTGGCGGAACCAGACCATCTCACGCAGGACGAAGCTCCGGATCTACAACTCTGCCGTCCTCTCCATCCTGCTCTATGGCTCGGAAACACAGCCCTTAAACCAGACTCTGGCTGCCAGAATAGGTGGCTTTGATAGCAGGGCTCTCAGAACCATCGAAAACATCAGGTGGACCCGGCGGGTTTCCAATCAGGTGCTTGGAGCCCGCACACGCCAGCCCAAAGCATCCAGCCTGGCCGCGCAACGTCGCCCCCGCTGGTTCGGTCATGTCCTCCGCCTCCCTCCTGACCATCCAACAAGAGCCATCCTTCAGTTTGACCCAAAGGCCGCAGACTGGAAACGACCACAAGGCAAGTCCCGCACCCGATGGCTCGACGTCATTGCAGGCTACCTCCAACAACATGGAGTTACCATGGAGGACGCAGAGCAGCTGGCACAGGACCACCAGCCATGGAAAACACTGGTTCACCTGGTCGGCCCAATGCACCGGGACAGGACACCGCCCCATGGCAGGAGTCCTAGTAGTAGTGGTAGTCATTAATGCCAACTCCCATCACCGCGTCCTGTCCTGTCAGGAAGCCGGGCTACAGGCTCCGAGCGCCGGGGTTCTGTCGAGTTGAGCTGCTCCGTCCACCCGCTCCAGTCCGGCTTACACACCGGGGAGCGGATAGCTGTCCACCTGGACCTGATGGAAAGTTATTGGAGGGGGGACGAACCGGTACACCAAGCCGCTCCTCCATGGATCTAGTTCTGACTAATGCTTTCCATCAGGTCTGACAAATAAATGAATCCACATTTGCACTCTTCTGCTGTGTATATTTTCTTTAATGCTGGTGAATGTCATTTTATTTGACTTCATTAATGCCAACTCCCATCACCGCGGTCGTGCCCTGTCAGGAAGCCGGGTTACAGGCTCCGAGCGCCGGTGTGCTTGAAGGGCTTGATCCGTGCACGAAGCGGGGCTTGGTTCTGATTTCTGTGAACGAAACTAGTTCCATGATCCGTAATCGGAACCGGTTACGAGAACGGAAACAACTTCACGCTCCCCCGAGAGGCTTTCAGCAGCACAGATAGAAGGAGCTCCTGCCTGGACCAGGGACCACTGTCCCACTGACACAGAAACACAGCCACATTTTATTTTTTTTTTCGGAAAACAGTATCTCGTAAACTCATAAAACAGAGCTTTTTTTTTTTTTTTTCCGAAAAACAGTATCTCGTAAACTCATAAAAACAGAGCTTTTTTTTTTTTTTTTTCCGGAAAACAGTATCTCGTAAACTCATAAAAACAGAGCTTTTTTTTTTTTTTTTCGGAAAACAGTATCTCGTAAACTCATAAAAACAGAGCTTTTTTTTTTTTTTTTTTCCGGAAAACAGTATCTCGTAAACTCATAAAAACAGAGCTTTTTTTTTTTTTTTCGGAAAACAGTATCTCGTAAACTCATAAAAACAGAGCTTTTTTTTTTTTTTTTTTCGGAAAACAGTATCTCGTAAACTCATAAAAACAGAGCTTTTTTTTTTTTTTTTCAGGAAACAGTATCTCATAAACTCATAAAAACAGAGCTTTTTTTTTTTTTTTCAGGAAACAGTATCTCATAAACTCAGAAAAACAGCGCCGATTTTTTTTTTTACTTATTTTTTCTCGTAATTATGAGATAATTATCTCATTAATTCAGAAAAACAGAGCCGAAATTATTTTTTTTTGTGAATGCAATACGCTTCCGTACATTATCTTTGTTTCATGTTTTTTTTCTTTTTTTTTGTTGTAAATCTATAGCCACTAAATTGTGTAAAATGTATTGGTGGATTGAACCTACGTTGGACACAACATAATACTGTCATGCGTCGTCGTTTGTGTTAATTTAGTTCTGGGTTTTTGTTTCTTCCAGTTTTATTTTGGTGATGGTAGTCTCCTTCCTGTTTAGTCTGCACTCTGTCAGTCTTGTCTTGTCTGCCCTTCCCCTTCATTGTCTGCACCTGGTGTCTCCCTCGTTATTGTCCACACCTGTTTTTGATCCCTGCCTCCCTTATATATTCTCCCTGCTCCCTTTGTCTTTTGTCAGTGCGTCGTTTCTGTGATCTTGTGAAGACCAACCTCTGTTAAGTATCTTGAATCTTGACCCTTTTGTTATCTTCCTCAGGCTTTAGTTTATACAGAGTACGTTGTACTTCTCTTTTAGTTCATTTGGTTTTTTAGAGCACGTTGTGCTTCTCCTTTTGTTAACCTTTTTGTGATTTGAGATTTTTTTGTAAAATAAATCTTTTTTTTGACCACTGATCCCTTCGTCTCGATGCATTTGGGTCCACACCTTGTGAAGTGTCGTAACAGAACGCACTGACCAGAATGGACCCAGCCGAGACAGTATATACTGCTGTTGGAGAACAAGGACGTCGGCTCCATGAAGCTGAAGCACACCTCGCTGCTCTGAGCCAAGCAGTGCAGCACCTCATAGAGCAGCAGCGAGGAGACCACGAAGATAAAACAAATCAAATTTTGAAGATTAACCATACCATGCAAAGGATCCTGGCTCACCTGGAATCTGGGAACCACGTTCCTACCCAGCCTGTCAGGATGGTTCCTGCGGCCTCATCGATGCCTCCGCCAACTGAACCCACCGTCAGTGTTCCTCCCCGCTCCTCACCACAGCTCGCCCCCCCTGACAAATTCTCTGGACAATCAGGTGACTGCAGAACTTTATTTTTCAATGTGACCTTCATTTTAAACTGTTCCCCGTGATTTATGAGACAGAATATACCAAGCTGCCATTCATCATCTCTCACCTCACTGGACGGGCAGCGGAGTGGGCTACGAGCGAGTGGGACCGGGGGTCCACCGCCTGCCAGTCTGCAGAGGCTTTCTTCGTCGCCCTCCGACGGGTATTCGACCACGTCGCTCCCACCCGTGAAGCGGTCCGGAGGCTCGAGAACCTACGCCAGGGGGACCTCAGCGTGGGAGAATATTCCATCCGTTTCCGCTCAGCAGCTGACAACACAGATTGGAACGATGCGGCTTTGAAGGACGCATTCCGCCGGGGCCTGTCGGGAGTCCTTAAAGATCAGCTGGCGCCGCTGGAGGAGCCTCCAGACCTGGACTCCTTGATCACTATGGCAACCCGCCTGGACATCCGCAATCGGGAGAGGGACCAGGAGCGACAATACGAGGATGGCGGGAGCTCGTTTCAGTCAGCTCTCCCATACCCATCCACATCAGCACAGACCCTACGTTCCTTCGGCGCCTCCTGCTGGAGAGGAGGAACCGATGCAGTTGGGCCGCACTCACATCTCCCCAACTGAACGGCAGCGCCGTCGTCAGGAGGGGAGGTGTTATTACTGTGGTCAGCAAGGACATCTGAGGGCGGCCTGTCGAGTAAGAAAACCTCGTTCCTCTCCAGAACTTCATGATCTCACAAGCATACACCCCCTTCCTAGTTCACCCAGACGCACTCTGACTCCAGTTATGTTTATTGTACATAATAGCAGGATAGAGTTGGGGGCTTTCATAGATTCAGGGGCCGATGAGAACCTGATGGATGAAGCTCTAGTAAAAAGCCTGAACTTAAAGATGTGTGAGCTTCCCTCTAAGGTTACAGCTCAGGGTATAACTGGGGTGGAACTTTTTCAAGTCTCCCATCACACAGAACCCCTGCTAATGAACATAGATGACCACAGTGAACTGGTGGGATTTCAAATAGTAAAATCTCTTGCTCACCCCATTGTGCTAGGACTCCCCTGGCTAAAAAGACACCGTCCCTCCATAGACTGGGTCACAGGCAGGATCGAGGCCTGGGGAAAGGATTGTAATGTAAACTGTGTCAGCAATACACACAATGTAGCCTCTGCTTCCTTTCCCAAGCACCCCATGAACATGCAGAATCAGGGGAATTCAGAAGTTTCAGACTTATCCAATGTACCTTCCCACTATCACCACTTGAGGGAGGTGTTCAGTAAAACTCGGGCATCCTCTCTTCCTCCTCACCGGGACTATGATTGTCCCATTGATCTGTTGCCTGGGGCTCCCATTCTTAAATGACGCATGTACTCTTTATCGCAGACTGAGACTAAAGCTATGGAGGACTATATAGATCAATCACTTAAGTCCGGGATTATTCAACCTTCCTCCTCGCCAGCGGGGGCTGGTTTTTTCTTTGTAGCAAAGAAAGACGGTACTCTCCGCCCATGTATAGACTACAGCCCCCTTAATGAAATCACGGTAAAGAACCGCCATCCTCTGCCACTAATGGCGTCTGCATTCGACCAATTACAGGGAGCAAAATACTTTACTAAGTTAGACCTAAGGAATGCTTATCACTTGGTCCGCATACGTGAGGGGGACGAATGGAAAACTGGTTTTAACACGCCGTCAGGACATTTTGAATATTTAGTCATGCCGTTCGGATTAGCGAACGCTCCAGCCGTGTTTCAAGCCATGGTAAACGACGTGCTACGGGACTTCTTGAACCGTTTTGTGTATGTTTATCTTGATGACATCTTGATTTTTTCAAAGGATTTAGAGTCCCACAAGCAGCATGTCACTCAGGTCTTAGAACGGTTACTCGAGAACCAACTGTTTGTGAAAGCAGAAAAATGCGAGTTTCATGCCACCTCTGTAACTTTCCTTGGTTTTGTTATTTCCCCAGGAAAGGTGGAGATGGATCCCGCTAAGGTAAAGGCAGTGAGAGATTGGCCTGTCCCAGATTCTCGTAAGAAGGTGCAACAGTTTTTGGGTTTTGCAAATTTCTACCAAAAATTCATCAGAAACTTTAGCTCAATAGCAGCTCCCCTCCATGCATTAACCTCAGTGAGTTCTTCCTTTGTCTGGTCACAACGAGCTAACAAGTCATTCGAACGCCTTAAACTAGCCTTTACCTCAGCCCCCATACTCACCATTCCTAACCCTGAACTGCAGTTTGTAGTGGAGGTTGACTCCTCCAATGAGGGTATTGGGGGGGTTTTGTCACAACGTTCCCCCCATGACAACAAGCTCCATCCTTGTGCATTCCTTTCACGCAAACTATCATCTGCTGAGAAAAATTATGATATAGGAAACAAGGAACTGTTAGCCGTTAAGGTGGCCCTGGAGGAGTGGCGGCACTGGTTAGAGGGGGCCCGGTTTCCATTCATTGTATGGACAGATCACAAAAACTTAGAATACATTCGTAAGGCAAAACGTCTGAATTACAGACAGGCCCGGTGGTCATTGTTTTTCAATCGTTTTAATTTTACCTTGTCTTACAGACCAGGTTCCAAAAACGGTAAGCCGGACGCCCTTTCTCGTCTATATGAGCCAGTGCCCAGGGCCAAAGACACGGAACCCATCCTTCCACCTTCCCATGTGGTCGGAGCGGTCAGCTGGCCTATAGAAGATCAGGTCAAGCGGGAGGCCAGTGTGAGTCCAGCACCTAGCAATTGTCCACCTAACCGTTTGTTTGTTCCCTCTTCACTGAGGTCGCAGGTCATTCACTGGGCTCACACCTCTCTGCTGACTTGTCACCCTGGGGCTCGCAGAACTTCGTTTGTGGTTCGCCAGAAGTTCTGGTGGCCAACTCTTGACCAAGATGTCAAAGCTTACGTGGCTGCCTGCACCATCTGCGCCCGTAATAAAACCTCCTCCAGGCCACCACAAGGTTTGCTTCACCCTCTGCCTGTCCCTAGTCGACCTTGGTCAGACATTTCTCTTGACTTTATCACAGGTCTCCCTCCCTCTAGGGGTAATACTACAATATTAACTATTGTGGATAGGTTCACCAAGATGGTTCATTTTGTAGCCTTACCTAAACTGCCCTCAGCTAAGGATACGGCTAAACTTCTTCTTACTGAAGTAGTCAGACTTCACGGTATACCTAAAGATATTGTTTCAGACCGGGGGCCCCAGTTCTCCTCGAAATTTTGGAAAGAGTTTTGCTCTCTCCTAGGTGCCACAGCCAGCCTGACATCGGGATACCATCCACAATCGAATGGGCAGACGGAGCGCCTAAATCAGGAGCTCGAGACCTGCTTACGTTGCCTGGTGTCGCAGAATCCGGCATCCTGGAGTGAGCACCTGACCTGGGTGGAGTACGCCCATAACACCTTGCCTACCGCTGCTACCGGTCTGTCCCCTTTTCATTGTGCCTATGGTTTCCAACCGCCTTTGTTTCCTAGTGCTGAGAAGGAGGTGGTGGTGCCGTCAGCGCATAGCCTGGTAAGGAGATGTCATCGGGTGTGGGCTGCTGCCCGCAGGATTCTCATTCGCAATGCCTCTCGGATGAAGATGGTGGCTGATCGCCGGCGGCGCGCGGCACCGGGGTACAGACCGGGGCAGCAGGTTTGGCTCTCCACCCGGGATCTTCCGCTCAATGTGGAATCCAGGAAGCTCGCTCCCAGGTTTGTTGGTCCATTCCCAGTCTCCAAAGTGGTTAATCCTGTATCCGTGCGCCTCCGTCTGCCCAGGTCACTTCGTGTACATCCGACCTTCCACGTGAGCCGTCTCAAGCCAGTCATCCAGAGTCCACTGGTTCCTCCGGGCACGCCTCCTCCTCCGCCTCGGATTATTGATGGGGGTCCAGTCTACACGGTCAAGAGACTTTTGGCAGTCCGAAGGAGGGGCAGAGGTCACCAGTATCTGGTGGACTGGGAAGGATATGGTCCGGAAGAAAGAATGTGGGTTCCTTCAAAAGACATCCTGGACAAGCAACTCATCAGGGACTTTCATTCCGGACATTCTGCCTCTCCTGGTCCGTCAGGAGTCGGACCTGGTGGGGGGGTACTGTCATGCGTCGTCGTTTGTGTTAATTTAGTTCTGGGTTTTTGTTTCTTCCAGTTTTATTTTGGTGATGGTAGTCTCCTTCCTGTTTAGTCTGCACTCTGTCAGTCTTGTCTTGTCTGCCCTTCCCCTTCATTGTCTGCACCTGGTGTCTCCCTCGTTATTGTCCACACCTGTTTTTGATCCCTGCCTCCCTTATATATTCTCCCTGCTCCCTTTGTCTTTTGTCAGTGCGTCGTTTCTGTGATCTTGTGAAGACCAACCTCTGTTAAGTATCTTGAATCTTGACCCTTTTGTTATCTTCCTCAGGCTTTAGTTTATACAGAGTACGTTGTACTTCTCTTTTAGTTCATTTGGTTTTTTTAGAGCACGTTGTGCTTCTCCTTTTGTTAACCTTTTTGTGATTTGAGATTTTTTTGTAAAATAAATCTTTTTTTTGACCACTGATCCCTTCGTCTCGATGCATTTGGGTCCACACCTTGTGAAGTGTCGTAACAAATACTCCTGTTTGAGGAAAGACATTATTATTACTTTAACCCTTTCATGCATGAATTATGAGAACCTCGAATCAAGATTTTTTTTTTTTTTTCCTGAGAGTTTTTATTCCTCTTTAGGCATGAAAAAAAACAATGTGATTGAATTTTTTTTTAAATCAACCTATTTTTCATGGAGTTACAAAAATGTCTTCTCAGCTGGACACGTTTTAATTTTAGAAGCAAAGAAACATGTATTTACTGATATACTGTGTGAAAACTATTAAATAAAAACATTTTAATGCTGCTAATTTGATGTTTTCTCACATTTTAATATACTATAATACTAGTTATTAGGCCTGTTCGGTTCGGTACACAGCTGTACCAAAACGGCACAATATGATGAGAAAAAGAAAAAGGAACGAAAGACATCGTTCGTCGAACTTTAAATCCACACAAGTTTCACACGGACTTAATAAAGGAGCACACATTGACCCAAAATATGAAATAGCAGTTGATATAAGGTTAAAAAAAACAACAAATATGATGTGAACCTGGAAGGAAGAGACTGAAGACCCTCCACCATCATTACAGTCCAGTTTGGATCAGTTCAGGTTCAGGTGAAAAACAACAACGAGGAAAGAGACATTAATAAGACGGACGTTGTTTGGCCCCTAGGAACTACGGTAGTTCTAAAACACTGACACTAGCTCTGTCTGTCTGTCTGTCTATCACGCACGCTGTATAATAGAGGAATAAATAGAACATTGAAAGTATGTAAAGTTTCACTTTCATTTCACGACAGTGTTCATTACGTTAGTTATGGACCGCACCCCCAGGTATGTAACTACGCCCCCCCACCACCACCACCATCCCCCCGGCTTCGACAAAAAAAAAAAAAAAAAAAAAAGAGCACACAGGCACACACAAATACACACAGTGTCCTAAACAGTTTGTTCTCTGTCCTAAAATAAATAATTTGGTTCATTGTGTTGTCAAAGTTTCTCTTCAGTTTGTTTAAACAGAATACCAGTTTTCCCTCTTGTTAATGTTGCACTTCATGTGGAATTTTTATGTTATTTTTATGCAGAATGTGAACTGACAGAACTGTGATAAGATTTTTCTTGTTTGTTCGAAACTACCTTTCAGGGAAAAGTGCAATACTAATGTTTAAAATACATTTAGTAATATTAATAATTTATTTTATTTTCTATTTGATTTGTAGCAGCAGAATTATATTATTCCTGTTTTTCTATATTCTATTGTCTCCAAAAATTGGGGGGAAAATGTTAAAAAAAATTCATAAATGCATTAATAGACATTTTGAGGGATTGTCTTTCTTCCTGTACTGAACTGAAAAAAAAACAAACCGTGGTTTTGAAAACCAAAAACATACCGAACCGAAAATTTTGTGTACTGTTACAGGTCTACTAGTTATTACTTCATTGAAATAATATGCCAAAAGAAAAAAAAAAACTTTAAAAATGCAAAAAAAAATCCTGTTAATTACAATCTAATAACAATTTGCTTTTTTTTTTGCACTCAAACATGTTACTGCAGATCAGGATTATCTAGAACAGCAAAGTTACAGTAATGGTATGAATCACAATATATGGGATGATGGCTAAGTGTCCACTGTGTTGGCTGATATGGAACTAAAACAACAAAATCCATGAATCTACAAGAGAACAGCTGTAGAATAACTGTCCACTGTAGTGACCACTATGCATGAAAGGGTTAATACTAATGATCAGTATTATAAAACCCTTCTCTCACCCTGGCTCTTGCTATAACAATGTACAATCACTCTGTCTATGTACTTCCTTAAAATGTATAAGTCCATAAAAATGCACAGTGCGGTTGCCATAACTACATATCAATGACAAATGCCAGCTGGGTAGATTAGTGTGCAGTTTTGATCGCTGTCAAACCATTCCCCATCAGCGGGAGCAGAAGCTTTAAATGAGGCTCATTGTTTTGAGCTTAGGTCAGAATATGAATTCTGCATGATGTGTGCATACTGGAGAAGAAATCTCCCATAATCTTCACCTCGAGTTAATTACTGCAGACAAACATTATGGATCGCCAGAGACTCTTATCACTGCCTGCTTGAATACAGAGGAGATTTGCCCCCATCTGATATGATTTTAAACTAAAGTAATCTTTGCAACAAAACAATCTGTTTGCCCTATTGTGAAATTTATCCCTTTTTCTATGAACCGATCTGAAGGAGATGGGTGTGCATTCTCACTAATTACAGCAATTATTACTCGGTGATGAAATAACAAGCACTCAAACAATTACCCCTTTTCCCCTTCCTTTCCCGGTCTCTTCCACCCACACAGTCTCTGTAGACAAGTATTTCACTGCACAAATATATGCTGTGGTTTATTCTAACTCATGAGGAAAAACTACAAGCGTATCATTCGTTATATCTCATGGCAAGACAGAAGCTAAACAAGACCAGCACCAGGGAGCCGAGTCACTTCCTGCTGAGCACAAGATGTTGGAATGGTGACACTCCATATTATAGCGAATTTACAATTTACCGCTGACTAAACTCGTAGTTATGCCTTACATACACAGAACAATATCGTGACTGGAATGCAGGGAGGCATTCACCTTTAAGACTTTAGCGACTGTACTGTCACCGCAGAGGTAGCATGCTCAATTGACTGGAATTCGTATTCCTGATTTAATGAGGCATGTTGACGAAAAATACTTCCTTATTTACAGCTATTGTTGTGAGGAGAAAGTTATAGGCTTTGTGTACCCACACACATAGCTGGAAGCCACTAAGTACAAGCCGTCTTGGCCTCAGAGCAGACCCACAACTACCATTACACCTTGTCATGTTTAATGCCTTGCTCAGGGGAATTTCAGCGATAGTTGATGACAGAAGTAAGATCATTCATCTATTAGTCCCCTGACCAGGTTTTACACAGTTAGAAAAACAATAGTTGTTGGCATGAGGTTATTTTTTAACAACTCCTGCCACATTCTGTACAGATTTATACAGTTTATTCTCAATAGGTTGTATCACCGCTTAGATTTTTGTACATTTTAAAACAAAAGGAGATGTTTGGGAAACAATAGTAAAGAAATGATTTCTCTCTAGGAACATTTGGATTCTCATCAAAGTGCTCTCTTCCAGTTATACTCTCTTCCAGTTAGTCTCTGTCTCCAGCTCCAGCCAGCATTTTGTGTGCCACATGGCAGAGACTGTTGAGGGCCTGTGGGGGAGTGAAAAGTGAGTACAATGGACAAAGGCATGTGTGGCACCTCACATCCATTTCTTCTCTTCCTTGCAGCTATTATTGTATGAAAGTGCTGTCGACAGCTTTTGCACCACATTGTGCATTCTCAGACAATAAGGAACTTACCTGCCGTTTGCACATGGAAATTGTGATGCCTGCAAAATAACAGGAAAGATCTATATCAGCAAGGATTGGGATTTTTAGATAACTCTGGATCTCTAAACTTACTTTTTTCATTTGATTTATTTTAGTAGACAATACAACATAGTGGCATAGTGTGGTCCAAATGTGTATTCTGGCTTTCCACAATATTTATTCTATTGGAGATGTTCATTTTGGCTTCAGAATTGGACAATGGTACTGAAATCCGAAATGGTATTACCAAGTCATGGTCTGTTGAGTTGTAATTAGTTTTCCATGACCATAGAGCTATATGTATATGCGTGCTCATTGTGACTGCAACATATTAAAATTTGATAAATATTGTCTGACAGTACAAGCATACTAATGGTAGTTTGAGGCTGCAACTTAATCAGTTTTTCAATAAAATCAGCGAGTGTATAAAATGCTGAAAAAGCCAGATACAAGTTTCAAGGTGACATCTCTTGATTACATGTCTCACAAAAGTATAAAATCTGAATATGAATGAATAAAACAAAGATTTTACAAGAAAGAAAGAAAATGAAGTAAGCAACAGAAACCACTTTTTTTCTGATGAATGCATGCAAATTGGATTTTATCAAAAATTATATTCAGCCCAGACATGACTAACATTTACAGAATAATACAAATAAAATAGCAGTTCAGGTTATTTTGTTGTTGTGAGGGAAAAATTAATGAGTATTATTCCCAAGTGAAGATGATTAAGAATTCAATCGCAATTTCCTGAATTATGTTTTTTTCATTGTTTGTTGTAAACCTCCCATTCCACGTTCACAATATGGGGCATAAACTGGATTTATGTGCACAGCTGTTGTGGATCTTTGAACCCAGATGGACAGGCGGCCTTATCCTTTTGTCCTTAGTTTAGACTGTAGACCAGAATGTGAAGGATTAAAAGATTTGCAATGTACTCTACTCTAAATATCCAGGTTTGTGTCTTATGTTGTCAATTTTTTTTCCTCATGTTGGTTTAACTGTAATATCTCTCAGGCCCAGAACATGTTAGATATTAATGCTGCATTCCAGGCAACCTCGTGTTTTTCCAACCTTCTACCGGTGAAAATGCACTGGAATGGCAGTCAAACCCGCTGACTTCCCATCTGTGAACTCATACTAGATCGATATACTCCCAGTTCTGAGTTCTGACATCACGTAGCAATGGAGGCCCCCATGGATGTGGTGTTTATGCAAATTGTTTATTAACCCTTTCATGCATGATGTCTACATTTGTGGACACATAGTTTCAGTTCACTTTCCAAAGGGTTATAAAGGTAATATTCTGTAAACCACATGGGGGCAGTCTGTATAGACCCAAAGCAATACAATGAAAAAAAAAGTCTCATCTTAGTTTTACAATTTGGACTGCCCTGTGATCTCATAAAGTTAACCTCCTAAGAGCCAGATATGGGTTTTCTGTCCACATTTGAAAAAAAAAAACAAAAATAAAAACAAAACAAAAAAACTGTCTAACGCAAAGGAATTCTATAAAAATTTTTAAAATGGATCTGAAAAAACTGTTGCATCATGATGTCAAATACAGGCAAATATTTAATTCTGAAAAATCCCAAACTTGTACTTTCCTGGGTCTCAGAAGTAAAATATTTTCTTAACCCTTTCATGCATACTGGTCACTACAGTTGACAGTTATTCTCCAGCTGTTCTCTTGTATATTCATGGATTTTGCTCTTTTTTTTGTTTGTTTGTTTGTTTTTACACATATCTTTATTAAAGTTTTAAGACACTACATATCTTTCTGACATGAATTGCTAACATGATGTAGATCTCTCCTGAGCATAAACCCCCAGAATCACAAGCCCTCCCCATAGTTTTCACACAATTTATCAGTAAATACATGTTTCTGTGCATCAAAAATTAAACATGTGGTGTCCAGCTGAGTGGACATTTTTGCAGCTTCATGAAAAATAGGTTAATAATTTTTTTTTTTCATTGTCATTTTTTTAATGTATTTTTGAATTTTTTTGAATTCTTTGTATTTATTTATTTATTTGTTTATTTATTTAATTTAATTTATTTTTCAGAAGAAATTTTTCAATTGCATTGTTTTTTTCATGCCTAAAGAGGAATAAAAACACTCAGGAAAAATTTTTGATTAAGGTTCTCATAATTTGTGCATGAAAGGGTTAATAAAACCTTTTATTTTATTTTATTTATTTATTTATTTATTTTTCAAAAAATCAAAAAGCATTTCTACTTCAGCCTAATTTTGAGTACTAAAATCAACCTAAAAAAAAAAAAATCAGATACCTTTTTTCATAATTCATGCACGAAAGGGTTAAAACAAGGTATTGGTCTGACATTATTTATCTGTAAATGTTCTGTATAATTAACAGTTACTCTCGCGTTAGCTAGTTTTCAGTCCATTGAATGCAATAATAAATTAATACCAAATACATATCCAAATATACAAATAACATAACATAAAAGGTAGAACAGCTTCTCTTGCCGTATGCGCCATTTTAACTCCTCTGTTTCCCTCAAATAAGCAAAGAGCAAACACCTTTGACAATACACTGTAAAAAATGACTGTAGAATTAACACCAAGAAGTTGTAAAATTGCTGTAAGTGACAATACAATGCAAAGTTGTTTATTTGAAAAGATTTTTGTGTTAACAATTAAATCAAATATAGCTGTAGTTTTTACAGGAAGAGTATGTTAACAAAACCAGATTTGTGTGTAGAAATTATGTATTTCTATTGTTTTTAGAAAATAAAACTGTAAATTGAAAAACAATGCGATGCCGTTTAAACTGCAAGACCATAATGTTGAAATAACGGCCAATTTGCTTTTTTTATAATATAAAAAAGTTACAAAAAAGTAAACATTTACAGTGTAATATTTTAAACTTGTAAACTAATGGGTTGGTAGAGTTGGTAGAGCGGCTTGTCCAATAACCAAAGGGTTGGTGGTTCGAATCCTGGCTCTGACTGATATTTCAAAGTTTACATGGAAGACACCGAACCCTAAATTGCTCCCAGTCGGACCTGATGGTTTTGGAAAGCACTTTGGACACCATGAAGATGTATAAAATGTGCTAAATAAATGCGGTCCATTTACCATTTAAATCCAATGTTAAATCTACATGTTTAAAATGTTAAATCCACATGTTACTCCACAAATATGTTTACAGTTAGATATGTTTTTTACAGTATTGTTTTGGAAACCACAGCTGCCAGTTTTTTTCTGTAAAAATAACAGGATTTTTTTTACAGTGTAGAAATGATTGTAAATGAGCATAACATACGGTCCACCATGCTGGTTTGTTTACATCTAACTACCAGAATTCCTTGTGCTCAGGCAGTTTGGTGTGACTTGCCTGGAACGTTACAAAGTCGTGAGTCGTGGCTTGAAGTCGTGACTTACGGGCTAAAATAAGGGCCTGGAACGCAGCATTATATGCAATACTGTAGCCCTATGTGATAAAAGACAAACTAATACGGCATCATAAGGAACTGGCCACTGTAACACAGTACATGTTCTATGGTCATTGGATGCCAATATGTAAAATGCTGTCTAAGGCCTTGAGATTCACCTCCAGCCTCATCACACCATTAGTGTCCCCCCTTGTGCAAATGTGGCTGTTGATGGGCTGTCTAATGTGAGAGCTGTGGCCAGGCCTGGAAGAAGTCATCCACTCGCCTCATTTGGTCGCTTCATTGCACTCTGGGAAATATTTCATGAGCTCTAAGTGACTAAAACACACAGTGAGCATTTTTTATCAGATCTTTACATTTTAATATGGTTGAGATATTTAAAAGTTCCAAGTTGAGGAAACAAACTTGCTCCCTGGACACTTGAAACCTTACATTGGCAGAAGGACCTGCGGTTTTAGAATGGCTCGCTTATGACGGTGTACTGAATGATTTTATGTTTTTTCAAATGATATTGTCTCTGTTGAACTGTGTCTACTGTTCACATAGGCACAGTAATCTTCAGTCCTTATTATTTATTGTCTTTAAAGGACTGCAAAGACATAGAGGTACTTTTGTGGAGCCTTTCCTGAGTGATTCAACAACATTTATTATAATATTATCCTATACATTTTGCATTTTTCAGTAAATATAAGGTAAGTTTGTATAATAAACTGATCTTTTGATAAAAGCTCACACTAACTTCAAAGGTTAATATATCAAATCAGAGAAAACTGAAGCAAAAGTGACTCTTTCTGCAAAATATGTCATTAAGGGAACATAAAAGCGAGCATCTACAACCGCTGCCATTTATCAAACTGCACAGTTTTTATCGCTGAATGTTGCAGAAGAGTTTCCACATTCACTATGGAGCCTCTGAACGTCCAAATGTGTCATATTTGATGCCACTGAAAAGCTAAGAAACTGTATTTTACCTGAATTATTTCAAAGCATTAAAAGGGATTATTGGTTCAAAAGGTATCAAATGTTTTAAATCAGGGGTGTCAAACTCATTTTAGTTCAAGAGACACACGTTCAGCTAAATTTGATCTGATGTGGGTCGGACCAATAAAATAATAACATAGTAATATATAAATAATGTCAACTCCAAACTTTTCTCTATGTTTTAGAGTAAAAAAAAAAAAGTAAAATTACATTATGAAAATGTTTACATCTACAAACTATCCTTTCAAACAAAGTGAATAACATGAACAAACTGACAAAAAAAGTGTAATTTTAACACTATTATGTTTTAGTTTGTCATTTACACATGTACATTATAACTTACAGATCAAAGTGGATCTACAAACACACAAAACATTTAATAACAGGTGGAATATTATTAAAATTGCACTTACTTCTCTTTAGACATTTCAGCTTGTTCATATTTGTTGAGGATATTCAGATATTTTGCGAAATTATACTTTGTTTTAGTGAAAATACATGAAAATATTTACATTCACAAAGACTCAAATTTGGAGTTGTGAGTATTTAGAGGTTATTATGAGATTGAATTAGTCTGAATGTGGAACCTGAACTAAAATGACTGTTACCTCTGCCAGGAGGTATTGTGATCACTTTGCTTTGTATGTTTGTTTTTTTTGTTTGTGTTTGTTTGTTTGTTTGTTTGTTTGTTTGTTTGTTATCAACTTTACAGGAAAACTATTAACCGTCTTTACCAAATTTCATGTCATCATTGAG
This sequence comes from Sphaeramia orbicularis, assembly GCF_902148855.1. Classification (NCBI taxonomy): domain Eukaryota; kingdom Metazoa; phylum Chordata; class Actinopteri; order Kurtiformes; family Apogonidae; genus Sphaeramia; species Sphaeramia orbicularis. The sequence continues at coordinate 24,050,362 of NC_043970.1, read as the reverse complement.
CAATTTTCGAAAATTCATAAAAAATTCAAAACGACTCCGATTAGCCTCCAATCTGATACACCCATAGCTTATAACAATATCTTGTTACCTTATGTTTTTGCAAGGGTTTGTTTGTTTGTTTGTTTGATTGTTAGCAAGATAACTCAAAAATTTACAGACGGATTTTCATAAAATTTTCAGGAAATGTTGATACTGGCACAAGGAACAAATGACTAAATTTTGGTGGCGATCAGGATGGGGGTGGGGGGGGCAGATCTGCCTTGGCAGAGGTCTGCGCTCTCCAAGTGCTTTTCTAGTTAATATCTTAGTTTAATTTTTGCATTTCACAAATTTATCTCAGGGGCCGGACTAGACCCTTTGGTGGACTGGATTTGGTCCCCGGTCCGCATGTTTGACACCTGTGCTTTAAATTCTTTATAGATGCTTTTGGTCACCAGCAGTTGTCTAGGTTCTGAGGGTTAAAGATCCATGTAGCAACAGATCTACATCTTGTCTGCTTGAGAATAAGTCTAATGGATGGAAGTTATGTTGGTAAGTATCACATTTGACATTTAGTAACTACAGACCTGTGTGCTGTCATCACATTAATTCTGTCCTTGGGCAACAGAGGTTATTTGTCGACGCAATGATGACCCCATTTGACAACCTTATCACCTTTGGGGGTGCCCCTCTGTCAAGAACAAAATGCATGGATGTGTTCCGTCATTAACTGTGCCAGTTCTTGCCGTAGTGCATTATGTGGGAGATTCTGCCCTAGTAATAATGACACGTGTTGTACCACAAAGCATGATAACTGCGAATGCACATGCGGCCCCATAATGCCTTCCTCTCAATGACTTAAATGCCAATTCATTCAGAAGCTATGGAAAGAATTCCTGTACAATAGTTGTTCATCATGTGCTTCTGAATACATGAGGTGGAAAAAAGTGTTGCTTTATTACACTGGTACCTGAAGCATGATGCAGGGTCCACAAGCCCTTCACATTTAAGTGGTAATCAGACTGCTCGGATGAAGCCTAAGTAGTAAAGCAAACTGCTGATCACTGGCTGATCTCACCCCTGATCTTACCAAATGACGCATTATGGATCTGCTGCTGGGGATAAAATGGCAAACTGAGGACAAATGACAAGGAAATAAAATTAGGTCGTAATCTGTTTATTGCTGAAGGAACAACTATGGTATGAATGAGAACATGTCTCGAACATGCTGAAGGTTATCTTCTGTCACTATGAGCCAACCTTAGTCTGTTAAAGGCCTTGTCCTTAAATAGCGGCAGATGCTGCCTGTAAAAGAAGAGGAAAAATCACTGAAAAAGAATTCAGTTGTGTCCTTGTTGGAGGAAGATATGAGCTTCAATTACAGACAGAATAGAATTTTATAGTCTATGTTCCTATGTGTTTAGATAAAGGGTGATATTAGGATTTTGGAATAAAAAGGAAATGGTTTCTGTTATTTTAAAACACATTTTACTTCATAGTTTATTGGCTTTCTTTCATTTGGCTTTATTCCTTTTTCAGCTATCAAACAAATAGCAAATAATTGCAATCTATACTCAAAAATATTTTCTTCAATCTTCTAATGATTTCAGATGGAAGTACTTGACATCAGCAAAATTGCAAAAATGTTAGTAATTGCGTTTCATTTTAAAGATGGGATTACAAAATAATAATGACCTTATTTTATCAGAAACCTGATTAAATTAGAACATGAAGAAAAACTTGAGGAAAAAGAACTTCAATGAGAAATCATCAAATTTAAGGAGCAGAAATATGGGGCATTCATTACTGCAGTGCACTGCTGGAATGTGACTTTGATGTGTATATGATGTTCAAGTAGAAAGGGAAAGAAAAAGCGTCACTGGAACGGTACCTACTTTGGTAACAGAGCTGAAATCCTGTTGAGAGAGCCATCGCTTTTCATACACTCCAATTACATGACTCTCCTGCATGGCCATCATGAATCATAGAACAGATCATGATCCTTTAATGGAGACACTGAATTACTGACAAGTTGGGCTCGGGGTTTTCCTGATCCTGTTATTCTGTGTTCAGTGGTGGAAGGAATGGGGAAAATGATTTTCACTTTTCACAAATTTGATAGGTGAATTGAAGCATATTAAATCATGCTTTTATTGAAGGTATAATTACAGAAAGATGAAGGATAATGGATAATGATGAGAAACTCAGCTGCTAATGACATGGAAAGAAACTGTTGGGCATTGTAAGATTGTCCCTGGATAAATGTAACAGTTTTACATTTTTACAAGTATCGGGTAATTTACAGTAACACAAGTGACAGGGTTTTTGCCTAATCTTAACCAGTGTGTATTCTGGCTGTCTACAATATTTCATTTTGGCTTCAGAATTGGACAATGGTACTGAAACCTAAATTGTTATAACCAAGTCATGGTCTGCTGAGTAGTAATTACTTTTCCATGTCTATAGAAATATATATATGTATATATATATATGTGTGTGTGTGTGTGTGTGTGTGTGTGTGTGTGTGTGTGTGTGTGTGTGTGTGTGTGTGTGTGTCTACTCATTGTGACTACAACATATTCGAATTTGATTTAATAATCCTAGCCAAAACTACGACTTTCAACATCCCAAGCACTTTTGGCCTATTAAGGTTTAAAAAAAAAAAAAAAAAAACAGAATCATGAAGAACAAATGAAATTCACATTATATGAACTGTATCTGTGATTGGTTAAAATATTTGCAATTTGCGATTTCATTCCAATCTAACACATACATTCCACATTCATATTGCTCATATAGTATGCTTTTTATTCTTGTCAAGATTATTACTTGTAAACATCCCCAACGTGGCACAAATAAACTACATATATATATATATATATATGCTGTTTAACAATTCATATTTTTAATTAGATTAATCACAGGGCTGCTGTAGATTCATTTTGATTAATCTCAAATAAATATCATTCATTTTTAATCTATATTAATCGTGTTTCATTTTGCATGCGCAAACACACTCAAGAAGGAAGGCAATATATATGCACTTAACGTTTTATTAAACACCTTCAACAGTTTCAACAAAACAACTTGAAACAGCTTTTCCGTTTTGGGTTTTTTTTGTCCCCAGTTTCCATCCAGAGGACCAATATACTGTTTAGTGTCTTCCATCATATTGGTTGATTCAGCTGCCTGTCATAACCAGATCAATTGCACATTTACTCTTGCGCAATGGTAAATCTACTTGGACAAACTGCCCAAAATGCGCTGCCAGAGACATTCAGAGTCATTCTGTGTTGCAGATGGGTTAATTGCATTAAAAATTTATATCAGATTAATCATGATGATGGATTTATCTGCGTTAACACGTTAATTTTGACAGCCCTCAAATATATGTGTGTATGTATGTATGTATGTATGTGTATGTATATGTATATGTATATGTATCATTATTTTGCTAGCCATCTGATCATAACAGGTGGGTCAATATTTATAATATATATAATTCTGTTTTTTGTAACATTAACCCTATGTCTGTTCATCATGAACGACTTATGTCAGGTTTTTATCACTGTCACGTCACAGCCGCAAAAGTCCTGGCTGCTTGTTTGTGAGTATACCGGATTGTAGATGTTTTTGTTTTTCGAAGTGTTTCCCATATCCTCTACTGGTCAGCCTTAATTTTAACTGTAAACTGTAAACTACTCACAGGTAAGCATATCGGCAGGAATATTTCATGTTTTTTTCCTGTGACACATTTTCCAGAGTGTTGTAATGGGTGGATCGATACTTGAGTGTCAATACTTCCCTTCCAAATGCCTCCTGTTGACAAAAAATATCAATACATGTATTTTATTTTTAACAAGTATTTGAATGTTTTGTGAAGGTAAATGCATGACTACTGCTGCAGAGAAAGTGTAAAACTGTCCTGTCACTGAAAGTAGCAGTCAGGGTTTGCATCTGCTTTTACCGGTCTGCACAGGTGCACAAACAAACAGTTAAAAATCTATAAATAAGAGTCTTTTTGGTATTTTTAAGGGTATTTTAAAAGTTTTTCATTGAAGGTTATCTCCAAACCTTTTTATAAAGGTCACATATTCCTTATCTTAGCTGCATGGAACTCCTTTTAGACTATCCTTATCTTCTGCTAAAAGCACATCCTTACACGATAGTGGTTTTGTTTTTGTGTTGGATTCAGTGCCTTCAGGTTATCCTTGCTTTAACTGTAGCTTGTAAAGTCTGTCATTTGACTGAGTGATATTTTTTTTTTTTTTTTTGTGGTCAAGTTTCTAAATGGATGCACCACATTTTGTCATCCTGACATGTCCAGCCGAGCGTGCAAAAGCCTAACTGCAGAGTGAAAATTGAAATGCACAGGAAAAAATTTTGTTGTGGGTTTGATGAGTTTGGATAGAATTTGAAAATTTGATGAGAAATGAATAGTGCTGCAGTGATTGTTTGGGCTTTGGGATGGCAGATTTTGTGACAATATTCAAGTGAGCTGAAGATGTAACAGGTACCTTGTGCTTATCCCTTTCTATTGTATTGCTTGAATGTTGTAATCATCATTCAAGTCAAATATTAAAATAAGTTCTTTAAAGTACATTTCACTACAATTTGGCAGTCTCCCTCTCTGAGTATTTTTCATTCATTGTTAAAAAAACACAGTCAGGAATAGACAACATAATAGACAATACATCTTCTTTCAAAAACACTTTGAATTGAATCAGTATTTCTCCGACCAGGTAGAAAATAAGGTGCAGATTAAGGAATGCATATGAATTGGTGACACTTTGTTGCACACAGACACACTGTTTTCTCTGGCTACATCCCAAATGCAACAAAATATATTTGTTACTCTGCATCAGAGTGCTCCAGTCTCTGAAAGTTCACTCACTGTATGAGTTTTAAGAAGATGAGGGACTCCTTTGACGGAGTCACTCCGCCTTCAACACTTTAAAAACATCAGGCTTTGACAAGTGAGTTCGACTGTAGATGTCCTAACCCTGCATAAAATCTATCAAAGTCATACAAGCAGACGGAGCAAATGAAAAAACACACATGGAATTGACACTAGCTTGTTAAATGTGTTTGATTTAATAAGCTTTTAATATGAGTAAATCCTAAAATACATAATAGAAGTTCTGTTACCTCTGTTCATGCCACCATTTCATTTTTTGCAGCTATTTTTTTATGATCTTACCACCTTTGAAATCAGGGTCATTTTGGTATTAGTAAGAATAACACATACCTTCACATCCTGAATAATTTAAGGCTGCTGCTCAGCTTTGCTATACTTCACTCTAAAAAGATATTCAGTCAGACTGCTGATGAAGTTTTTGCATATAACCTCGAATTTATGCTTTGTCTGTAATTGTAAAGGAAAACACTTTAAAAGAAGATCTGTTGACCACTTAGCTGTGGAACATGAAAAACAACCGCAAAATATACAACACTGATAGTTTTTCAAAACATGTTCTACTACTTCAGCAAAAAGCATCTCTTCAAAAAAAAAAAAAGTTTTTGCAACCATGTACTGTTTTATAAAGTTGAATATACAGACCACAGTGAAAAAAGGACATGTCAGGACACATGAGCTGATCATAAAATATTTTTGTACATCTCGGTGGATGCCTAACCTCATCCAACACCAGCATGTTTCCCTAATGTGTCATCCCTGCTACCAAACACTTGTTTGCTGAGCTTGTTTCCTTACAGTGTGCCAGAGGAGTTTGTGTAGAGACAGTATATATTAACAGTTCTGAATGGGGGAATCTGTTATGCACCACCGACAGTGTAAGACATGCAGTCAGCAAAACTGGCAAATCTTTTTGTGAGTGTCATAAAATCTCCCAGACATATTTTCAGGGTCACACAGCCACAAAACTAGTGTGTATATACAATTTTTAGGACAACCCACACCAGTAGATGAAATCTGTGCTGCAATAGACTGGCCTGAGTAAATGCTGTATTTTTCCTTGATAAAATGAAGTCAGTAAATTAAGAGATTTAAAGTATGAAGTAATCCCGCTGTTTTATTGCATGACGTGGCAATGAAATAATGATTCTGACAACACTGCTGAATTGCAGACAGCATTTTACCATAGTTTTTGTTTATACTGGTAGACTGAACTCTAATATGAGTCCCAGTACATGAGTAAGGCCACTATATAATTGTGTTTGTTGTCCTTTGCATTGGAGCTGGTGTACGTCTACCTCTCATAAATTCAGAGAGGAATTTACCTTTCTTAATGGCCTTCATATGAAAAGCAAATATGCTGCATGCGGTTCCTCCTTTTGTTGTCTGCCTTAAAGACCTTTTGTGTTTGCACAGGAAACCACACTTGAGTTCACAAGAAGTGGAGAGAGGAGGCAGGTGTAAGCTGTTTGATGGAGCCATGTAATATTTCACAATTTACCTGTCAGCTGTCAGAGCTTTAGTAGACATCAGTGGTTGCCTGTGTACAGGCATTTGCACCACTTTGCACGTCGAAACTGCCTGTCTGACATTTTGTTTGGAGGATTAATCTGTTTAGCTCCTTAACCTCTCAAAATGTTTACATAAAAAGAATAGAAAGCTGTGAATGTTAAGATAATGTCTAGGAGTGTGTTTCTTTTTTTTTCTTTTTACATTTTGATTTGTACGGTGACGCATAACTTAATATATCGCCACTTAACTGTGCATTTAATGTGGGAATAATGCATTTCAAATTTTAGATTGTGTGTCAATCAATAAACTATTAGGGCTGAAATTACAGCACGTAATGTGCTGTGAAAGCCACATTACAGGACATACATGAGACCAAGCTGTGCCTTTTTTTTTTTTTTTTTTTTTTTTTTACTGTGTAATGTTTTCTGCAAGCTGCCTATTTGCTGGTGTGTAAACAGGCATTTGGCCCATGCATCATGTGCAAAACACAACAGCAGCTCATATGCATATTTTTCTTTTGTGCATTACAGCCTTGGAACAGCACACACTGTCAGTTCAGCTTGGCACAACAGCAGTAGAAACAAGGTAATGAAGAAGTATCCAAACATGCCATAGCTAATGTTAACTGCATGCATTAATGGGAAATTTAAACTGAAGTCAGCATTTGTGGTAGTTTTTGGAGAGTCAATAATATAGCACAAAAAGCAGAAGAAATCCATTTTTAATTATCTGATGTGATTATTCAGTTTAGACTCGGTTTAAATTGAACATGATTTGATATTTTAAATTGTACCTACATTTAATTGGAAGACACTCTAAACAAATCAATACTTGCTTGTTTTTGAAATACACAGAAAACACCGAGCAGAAATATACGGAGCAACTTTTTTTTTTGCAGTACCCAATAAGCGGGTACATTTGTTTACCTCAGTTCCAGGGTCAGTGCAGGTGTTTGTGAGGAAAATCCCTGACTGCTTCGGTTATTGCTTTCAACTGGGAGAAGTTAGCAGCCAAAGTGCAGCAGATGTGTGGTTAACACGCCTTAGGTTCATACTGGTGAAATTTACATCAGTGCCCAGTTCACAACAACATCATGCCTCATACCCTGTAATATAAATAAAAAATACTGCTGGAATAGATATTAGATACAAGAAAAAAAAAATACACATTTGAAGTCAACGATACAGCACCCTAGAATAGCCTTGGGCTTCAATCAGGAATGATGTTGATTGGAATTTTTCATATTAGAAAAATAGAGAGCAAAAATAGAGGTACAAAAATAGTCTGAGAGACACTCAAAGAGACATATTAAAGCACAAGGATTCAAGAATTTGTTTTAGAACATTCATAAATTGAACACTTTGAAACAACTGTCAGTGATTCAGAACTTTTGCCTCAGGGAATCAAACTCTGAGATTTGAGCTGAATTTCTGACATTACAGGCACGGTGTTCAACAATGTACACTGGCAGTAGAAGTAGATTAGACAAGGCAATAAATAGTGTGAGTAACAAACGATGACTAGAAAAAAAAAAAAGCAGCTTGTTGGCGTATGTACAGTCTCAGTCTCCAAGTTTATCAGCTGAAGAAGTGAGTTAGACAAGGTGGGCCTGCAGACCTGAATTGTGAGGTACCGGGGGAGTGGGGTGGTGGGGTAGTTTGATGTTCGACAATGTTTTTTTTCCCAAATAATGCACATTCCTCTCTAAATTCCACCTATCACTGTTTTACTAAAAAATATATAAATCTAACGTTGTACCTAAACACTAACTCTAAACCAGTCATCACACGTTGCTTTTAAGAAGATTATTTTCAGGTGTTACGAATGAGTTATTAACTACATTTCATGCGATGCCTTTCCATATGATTTAGTTTCTCCATCCCTGTGCGTTCTGTGGGGAGCAGAGCATCATGGGGCTGGCTTGACAAGCTCATCCATCAGCACAGCATGTTCGAGTCCCCATCAAATGCCTGCACCGCTCCATAAAGTGGAGGAGGAGAGGTGTCACTCCCTAAACAGGATATATGGTCTCTCACTGAGACACAAATTAGACAGTAAATACTTTACAGTGGAAGTAGCCTCTTCCACAGCAACATGTTTGTGCTGCCTGTGAGCCAAAATCAACACTGCAGGACTATCAGAGCAGGTTGCATGCTTGCCAGAGAGACTTACATATATCCGTAGGATTATCCAAACAAGTCAAACTTTAGCATGGACAAGACAAAAGTGAATGTTAACATATATTAGCATTTGTAAAAAGAACTATTTACCACTGCCAGTTGCCAGTTCTTTGATTTCCTCAGTATCTTAACCCTTTATTAGACACTTATAGGAATACTCTGAAATTCCAAATTTCAACCTTAGTGAGTTATTGGGGACATAACAAGACTTTATTACTTTTGTAAATGTTTTCCTAATTTTTTTATTATGTAGAAAACCAAGGTCAATGAGGTTAATGAAGTTGCTCAGTACAAAACTTCAAATCACTACTTAAAACTCACCTGTTCAAAGTTGCATTTTCTTGAGCCCCTTTGATCCCTTTGTTCTTTTTGTTTTGTTTGTTTGTGAAGCATCTTTGAGTGTCCATAAAAGTGCAATATAAGTGTCAGTGGCGATTTGTCATAGACTGCAAGGGAAGCTCAGCTTCCCCTAAATTAAATGGTTAAATATGTTCAGTTGTGTTGACATTTCATTGACTACAAATGTGTTAGAACACGTTCATCTCACAGACGAGTTTGTTCAGAATCAGCTTTATCACAAACCAACAGACTCGATGTTGTTCACTTCTCATGCATTCCTGTTGCGCTGTTTTCTCATACGATCTCTGCTCAGTGCATTTGTCCGTAGACGCTCAGCGTCCATGCACTTCAATGGGACTGAGTGGAACAGTTTTTTTCATTGCCTCAAAACTGGACGGTAATTGGATAAATGCCACGATGTTGTCCTGCCCCCGGACGCTCAGCGTCTCTGGGGGTGAATGGAGCTGTGGGCGGAGCTCGGCTAGACTGGACACCGGGCTTCCACGTGCTGATTGGAGGATCAGTTGAAAGGCTGATTCCCGTTTGATTGACAGCTATTTTGAGATCTACTCCTTCGCTTGACAGAGTTCTATTTAATACCGTCGCACATTCTGCTGTGAAATCGAGACAGAAACCACGACGAAATTACTCGTCCATTTCTTGCACTGTAAATAAAACACACTCATTGTACTTCCTTGTTTCAATTTAACATAATTTCAATGTTTTCTTGTTTACTTGGTACGATAAGGTCACCGACCATTTTCTTAAAAAGGAACGGAGGGCCAAATTTATGTTTAAATAACTTGACAATTTTTTTTTTTAATGTAAGCCAACAATGAGCTTCCCCTCTCTGAAAGACAAGCAGCCACCACTAAGTGTGATGTATTATTATTATTATTATTATTATTATTATTATTATTAATTACCATATTTGGTTTCTTACCCGTAAGTGGACAAAAAAAAAAAAAACACATAAACTAAATTTAAAAAATACAAGAAAAAATCATGTAAGGTGAAAGGAACATGTATTTTAGAATATTAGAACATCACTTTTACTTTTAGAACATTAGACCAACATAAGTGCTGATCCAGACCCCTGTCCACATCCACATTATCCCTTTGAACATCATTCCTTACATTAGTACCATTACTTCATGGTACCTAACAAAGCAGGTACACTCACTGTTCATGCAGAGGTGGACCTTACAGACCCTGTAGACCACATTGGACCTGAGATTGTTGACTCACTGTCCTCACTGGAACTGTTACTGTCACTGTCTTGTAATGAATGCAGAAATGACCAAAAATAGTCACTTTCCAGATAAAGGGTTAATACCAACCAAAGGCAGTCAGAATTTCGAATATTACGCTGCTGCTCACATCCACAGATTGCTGACAGGTTGAATGTGAATTGTTGTTTGCACTTGTCCATTACACAATTAGGCCCAATGATCTTGTCTTGTCACTGTCATCACTCACTTATCCATATAGTTATGATAGTGTTGATTACATAGTTCCATAGATGGTAGAAGTTTCTATTATTTGTACTAACTGTTGTAGTAGTAGTAGTAGTAGAACATCCACTGTTACTAGTTGTATTTGTAGTAGTAGTATTAACAGTCATGGACCTTTGTCGTGGACCAAGCAGTCAAAGCACAAAACACAGATTTAAAGTTCTGGAAAAAGGGATTTCTTTCCAAGAAAAAAATCTTTACAAAACAGATAACTGAAAAGGGAGTTATAGGGCCCTTAAAAGAGGTCAACAAAATATAACTCTACTGACGAAAAATGCTAACAAAACTATACATCAACTCAGCTAACAGACCTGCCAGACTAAGACTGGGGCAGTATATATACTAATAGAGCAAACCTCAGTTAACACACAGGGGGAAAGTAAACAGACATAAACTAAAACTAACACAAAGAAAGCCTAATCCCCCCTCTGATGTACATGCTCTTGGTCTGGTCCATGGGAGGGACTTGCTCCGCCCTCAGCCCTATCTTTTGTCTGCAGCAGGAAATGCCACCCAGCAGCCAGGTAACTCAAAGAAAAGAAAAAATTAATTAATAGCAAAATGACAAAAAAATCTAATCTAAATGTGCATGTTCCAGTGTATTATCAGTGTATTATCAAAGTGCTAATAAACCAGTTCTAAACACAAAACAATGAGTGTTGTATGTATACTAAGTGACTGTAGGTCAGCATAACTCAACATGTGGTGGTGTTTGTGAGTGTGGCTGCTGCAGCCTTTAGTGTGGCTGTGGGCACGGCCATCACAACCTTTGTTCTGGTTTCTGGTAATTATACTAACACCAGCTGATCTACTTTTGACAGTTCTAGTTCAGTTATCTGTGCATCAACTGCATCCATGTGTCTCCCCCTACTTCCCCCCTTCTCCCCTTCTCCCCCTCTCCCCCAGTCTCTCTCTATCTCTCTCTTTCTCACCTCCTTTACCCTCTATCTCTTTAACCCCAACTGGTCAAGTCAGACGACCATCCTCCAGGAGTCAGGGTCTGCTCCAGGTTTCTGCCTGTTAAAAGGAAGTTTTTCCTTCCACTGTCATCAGTCACAAGTGTTTGTTCCTGGAGGATTCTGTTGGGTTTCTGTAAATTGGCTTGAGAGTCTGGTTTCGACCAATTCGATATGTAAAGTGTCATGAGATAACTTTTGTTATGATTTGGCACTATATAAGTAAAATTTGATTGATTGACTGATTGATGTGTTGTAATGAATGCGGAAATGACCAAAAACAGTCACTTGCCTGATAAAGGGTTAACACAGTGTTTTTCAACCTTGGGGTTGGGACCCCATGTGGGGTCGCCTGAAATTTCTAGTAATTGATAAAAAATAAATAATAAAAAAACGTACAAATAAAAAATATATGGTGAGTTGACAGAGGCAATCCCAATCCATAAAAGACATGACAAACTGTGAGTCTGAAACTGCAGCATTATGGTACTGTTTATCTGTCAAATGTTCATTGTGGTCAGTTTCAGATGCTGCAGCTCTTTCATAATTCATAGTTTGAGTTATTGTTTGTTCAGTATTAATTGTCAGCCTTGTAAATCCAAGCTGGACTGACTGTACATATCCTGACCAAGGAAAATCAAATTCTCACTTTGTGCAGTAATCTACACCTGGATTTAGTCTCTCCGTCATAATAATATACATTATATAGACTAAATGTCCTCTAAAATTAACATTTATTTGCAACATAGTATAGCAAACTATTACATGATCAATAACCAATTAATTTTAGCAAAAAAAAAAGTTTCTGTTTTGAATGTCTGGGGTCACCAGAAATTTGTGATGTTAAAATGGGGTCACGAGACAAAAAAAGTTGGGAACCACTGGGTTAATATAAATGATAATGATATTCATCTACCTGCATTGTATTTTTAGAGCATTATCATCTTTACTTCACTAGGAAAGTACATTATTCTGGAGGCAAAGGTAGAATATCAACCATTCCAAATTGTGAGTTGGGATGTACAGGCCATAAATTTATGATGTCAGTCCATTCTGGTCTGTCTACTTACTGCACTTGTCCCAGTTGCCACACACAGCACATAACTGCACAGTGAAAACTAAACAGACATTGCTGTCATACTGTCCAGTACACTTTATTTACTCTAGCACTTTTTTTTTCTCCTTAAGGTATGTGCAGTTCCTAGTAGTGCGAGCCAACTTTACTCAGCTTTATGTAGTCTTGCCAAATACAATTTACACCCAAAGGTGAACAGTTACAACAGCCGAAGATTCATGTGAGTCTCCCAGATTTGACCCAACATAAGGAAACATTTTTAACCACAATAAACATGATCCATTCATTCTTGTCAGTGGTCAGCGTTGTCAATTTTTTTTTTTTTTTCCTCTGAGGAAAACAAGATGATTGCTGAATAAAATCTAATCTTTGAGGACAATATGAAACATAAATGAAATCCAATCTGAACTCATTACTTTGTGTAGATACAAACAATTGATTCAACCTTCAACTAACATTCACTTACATGCACCTAAGCTGTACATTGTTAGATCTGGGAGCTTAATGGAAAATGATCAGCAAAAGCGTTTTGTTTCCCTTTGCTCACAGAATGTTCTAATCTCAACTCATACAATGTTTTCTCCATCTATGACCCAAACCTTGACATACAACCGGTTTGAGTTTGCTCATATTACACAGATACAAAAACGCTTTCATCTACCATTCACCCTCTAGTGTGTACTTTCTCTGCCCAAACTCCTTAAAATCACTGGACCCTCTTTACTCTTTGTCCCACACCATACAGACTGGGTTGCACTCTGTGTGTCTGCCTGACCTTCTTGTAAAAATAAACCACCCAAAAGCCGATTCTGACTCTTAGTCTTTATCTCAGAATCTCACCAAGTCGACTTTTGACGACGGGGGAAAACGGAATTACAGAAAAACAGACATACAGATGAATTTTACATTTAACCCATAAAGACCCAAACAGCCACTGGCAAACAAAAGCATTTACTGATGTAAACTGTTTAATACCTGTTGATCCACTAATCCTATCAATCCATGTAAATAATTGGTGTAAAAAACAGTTTTTCATCTTTCATGGTCATCAGATATGACCCATTTGGACGTTCAGAGGCTCCATAGTGAACATGGAAATACCGTCATCTTCTAGAACATTGATTCACCAGTAAAACCCATGGAGTTTCATTAATGACAGTGGATGGAGACACTTGTTTTATGTTCAGTTAACCCTTTGATTCATGAATTATGAGAACCTTAGTCTATATTTTTTTGAGTGTTTTTATTCCTCTTTAGGCATTAAAAAAAACAATGCAAATGTTTTTGTTTTTGTTTTTTTATGAACCTATTTTTCGTGGAGTCACAAAAATGTCAACTCAGCTGGACACCATGCATTTAATTTTTGAAGCAAAGAAACATGCATTTAAAACTCATCAGAAAGTGATAAACTGTGTGAAAACTATGAAATAAAAACATTATATTATCCTCTTGAGACCCAGGAATTTGACAGTTTTAGCTTTTTTACAATAAAAAATTGCCTTGATTGGAAACTGCATAATGCAACAGTTTTTTCAGATACATTTTTAAAATAATTTTTATTTATTGATGGATTTTTTTAATGGAATGTCCTTTGTAATGCACAGCATTTTTTTTTAAAGTAAAACTGTCAAACTTTTGTCCCCTACAGAGGACAAAATGCATTGCTGGGTCTCAGGAGGATATGCAAAAAAAACTTTTTGTTTCAGAAAACTGTTAATTACAGTCTAATAACAATTAGCAACTGATTTACGCTAAAACATGTTACTGCAGATCAGGTTTATCATGAGCAGCAAAGTTACAATAATTGTATGAACTGCAGTGTTTGGGAGGATGTATAAGCGTCCACTATGTTGACTGATATGTAAGTGAAACAACAAAACCCATGAATATACAAGAGAACAGCTGTGGAATATCTGTCCACTGTAGTGACCACTATGCATGAAAGGGTTAATGACATATTTTGCTGATAAAGTCACCTTTTCTTCAGTTTTCTCTGTTTTTTATATAATAACTTCAACTTTAATTTGAGCTTTTATGAACATCTACATGATCAGTGAATTAAATATAGGAAAATACCAAATTTTCAATTTAAAAATGCAAAATGTAGAGGATAATATTGTAATAAATGGTGATAAAACACTTAAGAAAGGTTAAATACAGAGGAACATTCATTTTTGTGATTGGGTCCTTATGGGTTGATGTTATTTGATGTGTTTGCTGTCAATGGGAAAAAAAACAAACAAAAAAAAACCTTGGTAAACAATATGTCCTTGAAGTGATAATTGCGGTTGAAGCATCCCAAAATTCATGCAAAGATAAGCAGCGGGCCCAAAATCTTTTCTCGCGCCACTTTTTTTTTTTTTTGATCCATCTATTCATTTATCTGCTGAATTTTACATTTCTGGTTATATTGTACAACTGTGGATTTATTCAGCTCAGATCTAGTTGACTGGAACTAGTCTAAAACTATAACAGCTGATGAACATAATACGTGGCTGGCTTTTGTCAAAAAAAAAACAAAAACAAAAAAAAAACCTCTGATTAAAACCAAGTCAAAAATTGCTATGGAAATTATCACTGTTGTCAGGATGGTTTACTTTCATCATTCAAATCAAGGCATTTCCACAGAAATGAACGTTTGCTAAATCTGCATTGGTATGACTCCATGAAGTGATATATCTGGCTGTAAACCCAACCTGAAGGCAGCAGAAAAAAGACAGATGCTGAGGACTAACAATCGCAGAGGGGCGTGAGACATGTGTAAAGGAGAGAAGGCATGGAAAAACCTTAGTTGCAACGACAAGTGCCGCTCAGATTGTGTGAGATGTGTGAGGAAATTACCCGTTTCATGGCCTGCAAGAGAAATGTTGTTTTGGAGCCTGTGAATGAAAGGCACGGCGACTTGTCTTTTCTGGGTGATGTAACAGAGTTTTTCAGTGTCCCAAATGCCCGAATGCGAAACTGGAAGGACACAAACAGGCATTCATGAATATGCATGCTGCAGAAAGAGACCATTCAAACAAAACTAAATTTGTCAGAGAGCCAAAATGCAACAGGAAAATACAAATTTAGGTACCGGTTTAAAGACCTTGATGCACACAAACAGAGTTTTGAAAGTTTAACAAATCCATTTGCAGTTGAGGCAGAGAGTTTTCCAAAATACTGACACATAGAACTGAATTAATTACAGCGGAACAGCCCACTGAGGGCCAAGTTTGAATCTCTTGAGGCAAAAGAGTTTGCCCCTTTCATCTCAGACACAATGCCACAACTCCGCCTTGAGGCTGCCTGTGTGCCGAATATGTTTGGAAGCATTTATTTGTGTAAACAAATGTTCTCCGTGATGAGGTTCAACAATCATCTCACAGGTCCGCCTGACAGACAAGAGGAGGTATCTGCTTCTTCTTTTTTTTTTTCTTTTTTTTTTCTGTATGCAGCCCAACTACAACATATTATTTCAGTAACAGCTTTCACGTTCTCCCTGCTTTTGTTTTCGAATGAATAATCACAGTCAGGTATGTGCAATCAAACTGTAAATGACACACAATAAGTAGTATCGGAAGCAAAATAAAAGCTGAAAAGAAAAAAAGAAAAAAAAAGTTTCATGGAAATGAGCAGTGCAGATTTCTTTTGCAAGGAAAGATACAAAACAATTTGAATTTAACTAAATATTACAAATATAAAGCTCCAACTGTCAGAATGCGAAAAAGGTCAAAGACATGATTTGGGTCTGCATGTTCAGCAAAAGGTTAGTGGCTGTGGCAGAATAGTTACTGGCTGTCAGTCGACAACAAAATCTCTGGCCAAATTGGAAATGTCACAAACAGGCTTTAATACACTGACATTGATATTCTGCACTTCATAAATCTAAAATATATGTTTTCATCATTTACTTTTTTTGCACATTAGGTCGGTGTCACATTCTGAATAAAGCATTTCTTGTGGTAATTAGCAAGTAGAAAAAAAAACAAAACAAAACAAACAAAGCAGGTCAGGAAGACAAATAATTAAATAAACAGACAATGCCAACTGCAGCCAAATGAGGACCATAACAGATATTATTAAGGTTTAAATAGAAAAAAAAAAAAAAGTGGCACGATCAGAACAGAATGTTTATGACTAAAATACAAACAAAAAATGTTACCTTTCAGCATTTTTTATTCCCTCATTAATCCCATGGACACAATTGCTTTTAATGTTCATTTGTTTCATGAGGTGAGAAATAAGCATAAGCCTTAACTAATAACGAACAAATGTCAAGGGAAAAAAAAGGAGGATCTTTGATATATTAACGTCATCAAGTTTTAACACATTTGTTTCGATGATTGAGAGTATTTTACATAAAGTCAATAAAACTAACAGTTCATTTCACACCACAGTTGCGCG
Source organism: Sphaeramia orbicularis (assembly GCF_902148855.1). NCBI lineage: Eukaryota > Metazoa > Chordata > Actinopteri > Kurtiformes > Apogonidae > Sphaeramia > Sphaeramia orbicularis. The sequence goes on along the minus strand of NC_043970.1, from coordinate 24,033,506 downwards.
CTCACTTTATTACACTGCTGACAGTTTCTGATCAAAGTGGAAGCATTTCAATGAGTACCTTTATTAAATCGAAACAGCTGGATGCAAAGTATGATGTACTGTCATGTTACCAGTGGCACACATCAATCAGTTTGAGCACAGTTCTACAGAGAATACTTACTAAATCTGTGTAGAAAGAGATTTTGTTCTGATTTCAGATGAGTGTGCCCTAGTTTGTTCATTAATATCAATGTGTCACAGAATAAATACATGGGAGGTACTAACAGTGCAGTAGTATCACATTACATGTATTTGTCTATTAGTAGGTGATTAAAGTTCATGTTCATGTGGTCTACTAATCTATTAATATATGGCTACAAATAATAATATCATAATAATATAATTACAATTATGATTTAAAGCAATGTGTTTATGTTGCATTTAATTAGTGTTTTTGAGGTGTAAACCATGTTATGAAAGGGAAAACACAAAAATAACAATGGTTTTTGTATATTTTTTACTTACTAACTCTGTGTAGAATGGGATTTTGTTCTGATTTCAGATGAGTGTGCTCTAGTTTTTACATTAACATCAGCGTGTCACAGAATAAATACATGGGAGGTACTAACAGTGCAGTAGTATCACATTACATATATCTGTCTGTTAGTAGGTGATTAAAGTTCATGTTCACGTGGTCTACAAATCTATTAATATATGGCTACGAATAATAATGTAATCATAATATAACTGCAATTATGATTTTAAAAAAATGTGGTTGTGTTGCATTTAATTAGTGTTTTGGAGGTATGTAGAAGCCAATAATGTAATAACAGCCGATAACGTAATAATGGCCGATAACGTAATAAATTTGCCATTTTTAAAATGTAATAAGTCAGTAACGTAATATCTGGCCAATAACGTAATAAAAGTCCTGAACCGATAACGTAATAACTTTTGGCCAATAACGTTCAGACTTATTGGCTGGTTATTACGTTATTGGCCTGGTAAAGAAAAATTCCTTGCAAATGTAATAACTGAGCCAGTAAGATAATAAGTTATAACATTATTGGCCAAAAGCTATTACGTTATTGGTTCAGGACTTTTATAATGTTATTGGCCAGATATTACGTTTTTGGCCTATTACATTTTAAAAAAGGCAAATTTATTACATTATCAGCTAGGGCTGTGCAATTAATCAAAATTCAATTACGATTTCAATTATTACACGCAACGATTACAAAAATTATGTAATCGAGAAAAAACGATTATTAATTTTGAGTTGTTTTAATTCACGCGCACGCAAGCTACCATGAACTGCTCTGCCCCGCCCCCCTCTAAGCTACTGCTGCCAGCTAGCCGGCAGGTCCACCCCAAGAGGAAAGTTGTACCTAGCGGTCTGGAAAAATGGCAAGAGGATCACAGCAGAAGTGCTTGGTAAACAAAAAAGGCAAGTCAGATTCAATTGTATGGAATCACTTTGGGTTTGATGAAGAAGATGAAGAGCAAAAACACATCACGTGCAAAAAGTGTTTCGTAGTTATGTCCACACCGACCGCTAACACAACAAACCTTTTTAACCATCTAAAGTTGAACCACCGCCACCTTTATCGTAATCTTATGAAAAACTAAAACGCATGAAAACAACTTCATCCGCAATGCAATCTTCAGTCTCCGAATCTCTTTATGCTGTAACTTCCGTATTAACCTAACCTAACCCGTATAACCCTAACGTACGTATTCTAGATGGCTGATGTATACAGAAGGCCTGAACTGAAACCTCACGGCACGCCACTGAATTTACTGTTTCATACTACATTGAACATACTTGAATTTATAATTTGCACTTTACGTGAGGTTTTTTTTTTTATTGCTACAGTTCTATGGCAAGTCTATAGCAGTTTAATTACAGTGCACTATTTATTTACAAAAGGAAACATACTTGAATTTACAGTACACTTATTTGCATTCAAAGATTTTTTTGTTTCATACAAAAGTGAACATACTTTGTTTTAGTGGTTAAAAGCTTTATTTATGTTTAATGAGTATATTTTACATTGCTTTGCAAGAAAAAAATAAACAACTTTAAGGTTAACAAATAATTGTTTTTAATAATCGTGATTTCAATTATTGCTAAAATAATCGTGATTTTTTTTTTTTCTATAATCGAGCAGCCCTATTATCAGCTGTTATTACATTATCAGTTGTTATTACATTATTGGCTTCTACAAGGTATCAACCATGTTATGAAAGGGAAAACACAAAAATAACAAAGGTTTCTATATATATTTTTAAAAAATGGTTGCAACATGCTTAACACGTGGTTTAATAAAGTGGTTTTGTTCTGTTTATTTGCCCCAGTATATGGTATTGATTTTTGCTTTGGAGTGTCTGTGTTTTTAGAAAGTTTCTTTTTTTTCTTTCTTTCACAGAGTGAGGTTAGTCCCTCTGAGACCTGTTACCACCTCCTCATGTTACCTCCTCCTCTTCCGTTTGTTTTTTTTTTCTTCAGCTGAAGTTGAAAAGAAAGCATTATGTTATCCAGTAAAAGAGTATTCAGCAGCACCATCTGTAACAACGGGATTCATGCATTCAGTCAAGTCCATCCATTTTGTCTTCAGTTTCATTACCACATGACCATACTGTCTCCTTAAACATGGTAATAAAGGTACTTAAAGCTGAGTGCCTGATAGTTATTAATAATTACCTTTTGGCATATTGTTATTCAAGTGGACTGAGAGGACACGGAGCTACTGAATCTACATTTTATCTGTATTTTCAGGCTGTAGATAATCTACCAGACTGCAGCTGATCACAGGTGTTTTCAGGCACGTAGGGGGTAAAATACATGATTGACAGCTGTAATTACCAATTGCTGATCAGATACTGTCAGATGTGACCTGGATGCTTTTTTTTTTTTTTTTTTTTTTTTACTGCTCTACTCCACATGTCAACCAAGCGGCCACCCCCAGGGCTGAAAAGTGAAGCCAATCTGAAAGTGTCAAAATCTGCAGTAACTCGAATGGCCATTGGGTTCTGGCTCCAAAAGCGAATAGATCCCCATAGACCCCCAATGTGAAAACGACCAAATTTACAGCAGGTACTAAAAATGGTTGTGGTCTCTAGAGTTCATTTCACATATGAAATACACTCACCTAATTTTGACTCTAATTTATGAAAAAATGTAAGGCTGTATATCATTTGATTTGTATTTGATGATTTGTAATTTGATTTGAATATTTATTGTTTTTACTTTAGATTATTATTTCAGTTCTATTGTATTTTAAATTTTAGTTTTTCTTTTCTTGTCTTTTTCCTGTGTATTGTTTATTAAGCCTTTTTGGCTTCTATCCTCTCCTGCACAATGATGTTACTTGTTTGAATGTTGTTGTTTTTTTTCTTCTTTTAAATTTTTCTCTTGCTGTTTATGATGTGCAAATAAAAAAATTAAAAAAATTAAAGGAGAGTGCCATCAGTGTTTTCTGAACTGTTAATGCTGTTTTAGCATTAGCTTGGCTGCTAACTTATGCAATATGGAACTCTTTTCACCCTGACTGGCAGCTTCTCCTTAGTTGTGGATTCTGTCATGAATTGTGCCAGTACATAATTACAATAATAACCAGTGTGATTTAACGCATCAACCTTAATTTGTATTGAATTTAATGGTCTGTCAGCCAATCAGCTAATTACCTCAGCTAAAGATTTTAATGTGTTTTCTACATTTTATGACTTTGACATTAGCGTAAGGACATTCATGAAGTAGCTTAAGCTATTAGATGGTATCTATTATTGTCTGTTAGTCAATGTGGTAGGTGTCATCAGTAAGTTCCGGTTTCATGGCATTGCTCTTCTCCAACTTAAAGGTGGGGTATGAGATTTTAGAAAAACGGTTCGAGCAAGCTACATTTTGAAAATACTCAATTCAAAGTGCAAACCCCTTTCTTCAGACATCCCCCCCGAAGCCACACCTCCAGAGTCTGAGACTGGTACGTGCAATGCTTGTTCTCAAGGGTTCATGTGCACTGCACAAAAACAATTCGCCCGGCTCCAGCGGCCCCAGCTTCGATCCATGCATACCTCATTCAGTCTCCTCCAACACCTCCGCTCTTACAGAACAGCCCCAGTTCATACCTATCTGACTAACGTTACCTTCCCTAGTAATTTATGTTAGTGACAAAACAGTTTGCCAGTGAACTTTCCATCCTAATAAAATCTAATATAGCCAAGCTCTGGCTTTGTTTCCTGAACAAGTGCTCCAAGCCTCTGAGAACGCACAATTCATGCATGAAGAGGGGTACGTGAGAGGGGGAGGGACAAATGGCAGTTGAGTTTGATAGACATATCATCGTTCAATCATTTCGATTGGGTGCTAAAAATAACTGAATGGTGTTTTTTCACTCCTGTCCATTCCACAGGTGACTTTTTTTTTTATTTTTGTGTTAGAGCATTTAGTTAATTGGTTGTAATCGGGGTGTGAAGCAATACAGTAAAAAATCCACCCATCCATCCATTATCCACCGCTTATCCGGGGCCGGGTCGCGGGGGCAACAGTCTAAGAAGGGATGCCCAGACTTCCCTCTCCCCAGACACCTCCTCCAGCTCTTCCAGGGGGACCCCGAGGCGCTCCCAGGCCAGCCAAGAGACATAGTCTCTCCAACGTGTCCTAGGTCTTCCCCGAGGCCTCCTCCCGGTGGGACATGCCTGGAACACCTCCCCAGGGAGGCGTCCAGGAGGCATCTGAAACAGATGCCTGAGCCACCTCAGCTGGCCCCTCTCGATGTGGAGGAGCAGTGGCTCTACTCCCTCCCTGGTGGCTGAGCTCCTCACCCTATCCCTAAGGGTGCGCCCAGCCACCCTACGGAGGAAACTCATTTCGATCACTTGTATCCGAGTAAAAAATGCACCAGGAAAACATCTCACACCCCACCTTTAAATCATTTGCTTGGATTAAACCAATATGGCGCATCTCGAGGTTTCAGAGTTGAAGTTCACAAATCAACGAGCGATGTCACACAGAGTACAGTGTATGATCTCCACACAGAAACTTAGAGAAGTGGTTACAGTTTTCCATAACGGCATGAAATTACTTTAGATTGACTCTACATATGTTTAGTTTTTTGGACTGAGTGGAAATAGCTGCAGATGGAAGGTATATATTTTCAAATTCTGCTGTTTTTTTCCTCTTGATTTTGGCTCCAGCAGCTTTAATGCACTGAATATATCAAGATGTACATCAGAATATATGGCAGATATGATTGGAAATATAGCAGAAGTATATCACCACTCAGACAGCATAGTCTGTAAACAGGCACTATCTAACAATCTTCATGTACTTTGCACTGATCAGAACGCCTTTGGAGGAGAAAAAAAACCCCAAACATTTGTCTCGGGAGCAATTTGACATCAGTAATATGTTTGAGACGCTGCAATAATTTTCCTAACTACTCACAAAACCGTGAGAGGGAATGCTGGGAGACAGACGGATGATATGCAACCTGCTATGAACTTCAAAACTCTTCTGCTTCTCTGCTGCTTTCTTTCACTGCATCCCCTCTGGCTACTTCAACACCACACCAACACACAAGAATGCAAAAGAGGCCATTTTAACTTTAGCCTGACAGAGTCAAAGGCCTTGAGGCAGTACATTTCATTATAAATCTACAGACATCATTATTCTTATTCAAACTACATGTAGAAACAAGGTAGATAGTTTTAATATATCCAGCAGACCAAATCATAAATATGTCACTCTGCAATGCAGTATTAATCCAACTCTTAGTATCACTTGAATAAAAAGCACACAGCTGATTTGATTTTATCTTTTTTTTTTTTTTTTTTTTTTTTTAAACACTCATTTATTCTTGCTTTGTGGATTAAATCAAGCAGTGGTGTCTGGAAGAGTAGGTGTCATTTTCCAAACGGTTTATTTATAAAATGGGTCATCTTTTGCTTGTTTTTTTTTTTTTATTTTATTGTGATCACACTTATTTTGCCATGGGGGATATGTTCTGTAACATTTAAGTGGATATTTCTGTAGCACTTTTCACTGCTGATTTTCAGAAGCAGCCATTCACTTTGGATATGAATCTCATTTTGGCAGAGAAGCAGCACAGCTTTGCATGATTGGCTGTATTGCTGTCCTCTCACACTCCCACAGACATGCATTTGATTTGTCACCAGCATCCAAAGTCTTATCTAAACACTGCAAAGAATCTCTGAGTAAATGTTCCCTGTTGGCACACTTCAGCAGCACAGAAAGCAGCTATTCTGCAAAAGGATCTTCTAAGTACCCTTTTTTTTTTTTTTTTTTTTTTTTTTTATGAAGGGAGATTAGAATGCACTGCAAAATAATGTGAATAAATGATGTGAAGATGGGTTAGTTCATAAAAAAAAAACGCAGGAAACAATATATTATTACTATATGATAAAACTGCTGGAACTTTTTCATTGAATTATTTTTTTTTGTGAAGGGAGAATGAAAGGAAACGGGAAAAAACTTGAGTAATTGGCTTCAGAAGTTGCAGCTTTCCCTTCGTCCAGTTCGAGGCTGTGTTGAAGAAACCTGCCATGCTTGTCAAATCTTCTTGACTGTAACTGTGATGGCCAAAGAGTGCAAAAATGGCTTCCGTCTCTTAAGAGTAGAAGAGGAATGCAGGTTTAGTCAAGTGTGAAAAACGTCTCGTTATGAAAGTGAAATATGTCATATTGGCTACTAGTAAATTGACATTTTCAGAATTCAATTCTTCAGCTCACCGCGTTGTAAATCATGAATTATGAGACTAGACATCGTTGGTGGGTTTACATCTGTGCTTTGTTAATTTCTATCCTCTGATCAAAAATGAAAAATGTTATGAAGCAAAAGCGGCTAGCCATAAAACTAAGTTTAGTATACCGATAAATAAGTTTTGTCTTCATTCATCTTAAGTGTAGTTGTAGTTAAAACAGATCCAATTAGACAATATAGGTTTATGTTGGTGAGGTGTACATCTCTGTGTATCCTTTCATCAAAAAGAATTTAAGAGAAAAATATTAAATCATCTTTTAAAAATTCTGGATGTATTATTTGTCAAATGAAAAGAAAAAAAAAAAAACTTTACACAGTTACTGGCAGTAAGCTAGCATTCATTAAAATGTTTCCCTTGCATGTGTGGCATATTGCATGCACATTGCATTGTCCTTTTTAATGAGACGTACTGTATCTTACTGCAGTTTTCCATGAACACACTAGCTGTGGTGTGCATTTCTGGATCCCCGCATGTTTAATACATACCTAATAGCTGAAATACAGGCAGAAATGCTGAGTATAGCTAATCATTAATGAGGTTTGGAGGATTAACGATGCATTTGATGCAATATGACAAAGAAATGCCATTCTCTTTATGATTTATTGTGAGAAATACACATTAAAATTTAACTAGTTACAATGTAAGCAGAACTTGTTTCCTTCCAGCTCCATAAAAATAAATAAATAAATATATATATATATATATATATATATATATATATATATATATATATATATATATATATATATATATAAAGATATATTCTAGATTTGTCCTCCTATTACTTCTTCAATGTGAAAATATCTCTCACTTACATACCATGTGTTTGCATTTAAGACATTTTGCTCAAACTTTGAAGCAGGATAAAGAAACAACTGAATCCAAACAACACACTGTAATCCCAGTAAACAATGGCAGGTATTGTGGTGAAATCTCCTCAACTAAACTCACGTTTCAGGACTGTTTTAAAATTCCCTTAAATGCAGTGTAATGAGTTGTCGTCACTAGATTATACAAAAACGTCAAAATTCTGGTCTGTTTTTCCAGAGATACTTATCATCACCATTTCCCCAAAGTGATTAGCTGCTGTCATTCGACATTTGGCAGGCAATGTTCCCAACTGTTCAGAGCTCTAGCTCATGTCTCCTTTTTCGCGAATTTTTCTTCAGAAATATCATGAAACCTCCAAACGTCTTTAAGAACCTTCAATCGCACCAAGATGTCTTTGAAAAAGGCTTTACAAATACAAAAGCAGGATGTTAAGTCAGGCTCATTAAACAGGACCAAATCGAGTCATCCTCATCTTCAACATGTCCCCTGGGAAACAAGTTTAACTTTAATTCTCCGTCTACTTATTGGCAGCTAGATAGGGTAAAACACTTTCCTGAGATACCTGCTGCTCAGTAGGAGATGGAGACTGAGGCTTCAGTACGTGAGCAGGTGTTCGAGTCTAACATTACATCCTGCCCCCCCTCCCACCCCCAATCAGCCCACCATGTCTCTGCAGCATGAAGCACAAGCCTCATGGGAAAGGGATTTAAGTCTTAAACAAGGAGCACTTGTGCTTATGAGCAATTTATTTATTTTTCGATTTCTTTTTTTTTTTTGTGCATGCAAATTGCACTGCTTACAGACAGTCCATTTTCTGCCTGACCATTTATATCGATTGTGAGATTTTGATAAAAATTAGGCCTTTTATTATCTCTGCTTCTTCTTAGTATAAGCAGGGCATTTCTTACAGGTCTCTTTTGGCTTAATAGTTTGGTTAGTGATTTTAGTAAGTCTTGTACAAAAGTATACAGAAAAGGCAATGCAACACATGCATGGATGGAATGAAAAAAAATAGATAATTTCTGTCTTAATAACCATATAAACTTTAATCATGCTGATTAATCAAATCTCACTTCAAAGCCATGAATTCCCTTCATGTGAAATTAAAAAAAAGCATTTGTTTTCAACCGCACAGTTTGCTTAGAAGAATTTTCAATTAATTTGGATACAAATTAATATTATTTAGCCAATTTTATTAGATAAATATTGAAGTTTTTACAGCTTATATGCACAATGTCTCTTAATTATACAACTGTGTTTCCTATGATGTATGTATGTATGTATGTATGTATGTATGTATGTGTGTGTGTGTGTATGTATGTATGTATGTATGTATGCATGTGTGTATGTATGTGTGTGTGTGTGTGTGTGTGTGTGTGTATGTATGTATGTATGTATGTATGCATGTATGTGTAATATGTGAGTTAATTCTACTCTCAAGTCATTTGTTCATAAATAATATGGGAAAAAAACAATCCAATCAATAATTTTTTCATATCTAACAGTAGTTATAGAAAGGAAGAATATACTTTTCTTTTTTTTTTTACGTAACATTTTATTTATATATAATTCCATACTGATACACTTCTCTATAAAACATGCATTTGTGTCTCACTCTGAGACTGGTGTTTACGGTGTCTGTGGATATAGAAATTGCAATACTATGTATTACAGAGCAGCTCAATATTTTTTGGGAGTTCATAAATTTACTTCAGTTTTGGCCATTAGCGCAGATATAGGATCCAAACATCAGACATAAATGTCAAAACCTTCAGCTCTGGAACAGACTTGTGAGGGTGTCTCATAAGAGATTGACTGTTAGTAGGGACATTTCACACAGTCTTCTCTAGGTCTAATGAGATGAAATCCTTCCTTTGTATGAACAATTTGTCACTCATTTTCCAGAACAGGGTATTAAGTAGATCAGAAGGAAACTTTCTTATGTATAGGAGAAGATAGCATAAATACAAATGACAGAAAGAGCAACTACAGAACCTTATGTGAGGTATAATTTAGACATAAAAATGAAAAAAAGACCCCTGTGTGTACGTTTGCATTCAGGAATATTAACATTTGCCATTGAGCATTTTTAATGCCACTCCAGAGGGGGGCATAATTTGTTATGCAAGCTTTGGAAAACTGGAAGTGAGGTTCATTTTTTGTATAAGCCTTGTTTATGGGAACATAAGGGATATATTATTTAGTAAAATACTCCCCATTTATGTTGATTTCTATTGTAAATGATTATTAATAATGTGTGTTGTGCTTTTCAAAGGGAACCTTTTTTGTTACAGACTTTGCATGCCAGGCTTGGGTGAAAACAACATTTTGTTTGGACATAGCTATAAAGAAACTGATTTTTTATTTTTTTTGGAAAATGTAAAAACACTGTTTTAACCCATAAAGACCCACTTTTGTGGCACTTCCCAAATACATTTTTCTCCATATTTATTATAATATTGTCCTCTGTATTTTTTTTGTTTTTTCAGTGAAAAGCATGTATTTTCCAATATTTAACAGCGCTAGACACTAATACAAGTGTGCTACTGCTAAATGTGGTCTATGTGCATATGATGATGTTTTATTTGTTTTTTATTCTTCCAGTGACACTTTTTCTGTGCTGCACTTTGTGCTTTTTTTTTTTTTTAGATGTTTATGCCTTCCAGGGTTTTTCTTTATATTTTCAGCTTTCATACTTTTTTATATACTATTTTTACTTTTATGGCACCTAAAGAGGATTGCACCTTCAATTTCATTGTACCTGTAAAATGACAATAAAGACATTCTATTCTATTCTATTCGATTCTATTCGATTCTATTCGATTCTATTCGATTCTATTCTATTTACTGATCTTGTAGATGTTCATAAACGCTCTGTTTAAAGTTGGGGTTTCTTATATAAAAACAGAGGAAACTGATGCAAAACTGACTTTTTTCAGGAAAATCTATCATTAACTGAACATAAACCCAGTGTCATTGATCAAACTTCACTGGTTTTACTGATGAATCAATGTTGTAGAAGATGACTGTGTTTCCACGTTCACTACGGAGCCTCTGAACGTCCAAATGGGTCATATCTGATGACCATAAAAAGATAATAAACTGTATTTAACACCAATTATTTCAACATATTAATAGGTTTAGTGGCTCAGAGGTTATTAAACATCTGAGATCAGTAGATGATATTGGTTGCCGGTGGCTGTTCGGATCTTTATGGGTTAACCACTGCAAATATGTCAGTGATGATGTCATAGCTAGAGGGTTGAGTACCTTATGTGCAAGATAAACACTCGATCAGTACACAGCAACTGAACCTAAAGGAAATGACATTTGTTCAGTTTTCGTTGCTTCACATTAAATGTCAAATCTAAAAGAATTGCACATTTTACTACAGCAGTAAGTACAACGTCGCAGAGAAACTGTAACTTCCATGCCACTTAAAGACATATTTACAATTTGAAAACACTACTATATGTAATATTGAAGGAATAATACATTTTGCTTTTACTCTGCTGTTGTGCAGACTGTAAAACAGGAAAGAACTATGGAGGAGATAAGATGTGATGCTTGCCTCATTGAACAGATTTGTGTCCCATATGTCTAGACCAACAAAAGCGAGGCGTCCTGAGAGGCAACCAAAACCCTGAGCAGTGATAGAGGAAACAGACGAAATGTTGAGAGAGGCACATCATAAACATCTAACAGAATAGACTCCTTTCCAAAAAAGAGCTTTAGAGTTTGAGAGAGGAAGTAAACAAGTGAAAAACCCCATTGGCTGAGAACTGAGGTGAGAGGTGCATTGTAGGAGAAAACAGAAAGTGTAAAAAGCTAAGGAGAAGACCGCGATTGAATTACTATTTTCTAATTGACTCAAGATGTGAATGCAAGGGAGACAAAAAGGAAGTGGTTTTATTTGGTCGGGTGCAGAAAGGAAAGGGTGAGAATAAGACCTTTATTTGACAAGCACGAGGCACATGAGGCGAGAGGAGGAATGAAAGACCTTTAATTAGATAAGATCGACAGTGAGAGGTTGTGAAGTCTAATTAGGTGTGTCTGGGAAAAAAAAAAAAAAACAGATTTGAGTAAGAATGAAAGACCTCATTACAGCTTAAAAAACACAAAACAGGTGATGCATAGTGTATTTTCTCTAAAACACTATGGGTAACATTTAAGATAATATGATTTCTCCTTTTGTCTCTTTCATTAGTGTACTCTTGTCAATGCAAATTTCATGATCCCAAGAGCCCTAATTTTGTACCTGAGTAGATCGAGCTCGGTGACCTTGTGAAGTGACAGTTTCATTGGGCACAAGGATGTATCTTTGTGCTTGCTCCCATTTGGTAATTTCCTAGCAATTTATGATATCGCGGGTAAGAAAATGCAAGAGGGAACACACTAAAGGAAAAGAAAGAAATGTCAATACAAATGTACAATTTTTGGCATCTCAAATTATGCTGTATTCGGCTGTCAGGCGTGTCAGCGCAATGGCTGTCTTTGTGTAGTTGTATCACGGAAATGCAACAACAAAAATGTCTAAAAAAGATGTCAGCGACTCATACAAATCTCTGACATTTTGGCAATGATATTTGCAAATTGTGATAATTAGATATGTCAAAATATGTTCTAGTTTATTGTAATTTAATGTTATAATATATTTAAAAAGCACATACTGTAGCCCTATACTTAGGAGATATTTCATGTAAGGACTGGACTCTGAAGGATAAAAAAACTGTTGTTTATGCTTTTGGCAGCGAGTAAAAAGACTATCACTAGAAAATGGTAAAAGCCTGAAGCGCCCACAACGGAAGAATGGAACAACATCGTATGGGACATTTACATTCTCGAGAAGTTGACATTTTGCTTTAAGGGTCAAAAGGAATATTTTTTTCACTATTTGGTCAAAATGGACAAACTATGTTAAATTTGTAATAGATGTGAAATGAATACATCGGTGATGTGAATACTTTTACATGTGAAACATTTCTGTTTAGACTGATGTAAACATACACACCTTAAAGCAGGGGTGTCAAACTCATTTTAGTTCAGGGGCCACATACAGACAAATATGATCTAAAGTGGGCCGGACCAGTCAAATAATACAAATAATAGGATAAGAACTTATAATTAATATCAACTCCAATGTTTCTTCTTTTTTGAGTGAAAAAACTCAAATGTTTACATCTATGAACTGTACTCAAACATATCACAAACAAATATGAACAACCTGAAAATTCTTTTAAAAAATAGTGCGATTTTAAGAATATCCCGCTGTAGTTTATCATTTTTACATGTACATCACAGCTTACAGACCACAGTGGATCTACAAATACACAAAACATTTAGTAAAAGGCAGAATGCTGGTACAATTCCATATAATTCTCTTAAGAAATTTCAGGTTGTTCATATTTTTTTGTAAAAGGTTAGTCTGTAAATGTACATATTTGTGTATTTTTACCTTTTTTACACTAAAACAAAGAGAGAAATTTGTGGTTTTCTTTATTTATAGGTTATTATGATAGTATTTTACTGGTCTGACCCACTTTAGATTGAATTGACCTAAAATGATTTTAACATCCTTGATTGTTCAGTGTAAATTTTGCATTTCACAAATTCATCCCGCGGGCCGACTTGGACCCATTTGGTGGCCCCCGGGCCGCATGTTTGACACCTGTGCCTTAAAGTGTCTTGTCTTATTGATGAAGTAGTGGAGTAAGCCCTCTCCCCAGCCCACTTTTCTTTATTTATTTATTTTATATGTTCTATATATGACAAAAAATCTTGGATAAGTATTTTTTCATTTGATGTGTAGAAATTGAATTGTACCTGTAATAGAAGTTTTGTAACATGTGCTTTTCCAAATAAACAAAGAATTAAAAAAAAAAAATGCACCTACTGTTGTGTAAAGATGCCACAGATACACGACCTTTTGGTGAATGATTCTGCACGTATCGTGAATTGATTAGATAGAGACTAACTGGATATGTGCCATTCATTCATTTTCTAAACCGCTTAATCCTCGAGAGGGTCGGTGGAGTGGTGGAGTAGGGTTGGGGGGGGGGGGGGGGCTTGGTGCTGAAGCCTATCACAGCTATCAATAGGTGAAGGTGGGGTACACTCTGGACGTGTCGCCAGTTCATCACAGGGCTGACATAATTATGACACCTATTAAGTGCAGGTCTTTGAATGGTAGGAAGCCGGGGTATCTGGGGAGAACCCCCACAGCCATGGGGAGAACCAATCGTTAGCTTCATAGCATAATTGCCTATGGGCGAAGTCAAAGGAAGGTTAACATGTGGTCGAAAAAAATTAATTACAATAATCTACACCAAACTTATATTTTTGGGTAGGTAATTACTTATATTTTCAGGAAAATGTTTTGAAATGAGAAAAAAATTGTGAAAAAAAAAAAGAGGAGTTTTATGAGTGTGAATGTTTGGAAAGTGACAAAGTTTTCTGCTGTCATTCTGGGTTCATTTTATAAACTCTCATAAATAAACTAAATTTATTCCAAATACATTGATATTTGACTATTATATTATTTATGTCATATTCTAAACACACTATTTTAAAAATTAATGAATGCATATATATGCAAAATACATTTGAATATAATGCTAATATTATTTGTATGTTGTGAATATTGTTAAAAAATGTATATGATATTGATAACTGAAATAAAAGATATGTAATTTGATATTTACTTTTGTTGTCCATCCTTGACGCTGCCATTTTTCAAAACTCTTGCTATTTAGGTACGATATAATATTTTTTTCCTCTAACCAATTATTAGGTTGTATAATAGAGGGTTTAAGGTATACACTGAATAAATTTTAGGATGAAAATGTCAGAGGAACTTCACTTTTGAGAACTTTGTAATTCTTGCAAAAAACAGATGTAAATTTTTTTGTCCATCCTTGATGCAGTAGTTTTTGTTATTTTTCATTTGAAAATATTTGAAACTAAATCTTGCCCTTTGAGTATGCTTAACCCTTTCATGCAAGAATTAGGAGAACCTTAATCAAGATTTTTTTTCTGAGTGTTTTTATTCCTCTTTAGGCATAAAAAAAACCACTGCAATTGAATTTTTTTAATGAACCAATTTTTCATGGAAATGCAAAAATATCCACTTAGCTGGACACCATGAGTTTAGTTTTTGAAGCAAAGAAACATGCATTTACTAATATTCTGTGTGAAAACTATGAAAAAAAAAATTAATGCTCCTAATCTGATGTTTTGTCACTTTTTAACATACTCACTTTATGGAGATAACATACACAAAAAAAACCCTTTTTGTTTAAAAAAAAAACAAAAAACAATAATAATAATAATAATAATCATAATAATAATAATAATTACAGTCTAATAACAATAACAAGAAATTGACTTACACTCAAACATGTTACTGCAGATCAGGTTTATCAAGAACAGCAAAGTTACAGCAATGGTACGTCCATTTTATTGGCTGATATGGAACTAAAACAATAAAATCCATGAATATATAAGATAACAGCTTTGAATAGCTGTCCACTGTAGTGACCACTATGCATGAAAGGGTTAAGATGGCATTTAGACCTTTCCAATTATGTGTAATATTTGCCTTAAAGTTGTTTTGTTCAAAAGTTATGAATCAAAAAGTAGTGGGCTGTCCATGTGTGATGCCCTTGACCTCACCCATATGTTATATTAATTTCTGGTCATAGCCAATGATGTAAAATGAAGCACCAGTGTTAGGAAAGTAAAGTGAAGCAGATATCACACTTCGGCCAAAAATGACTTTGGTAATTATGTTATGAGACTAACGGAATGCAAACTCCACACAGAAGAGTACCCTCCCACTGGCCAGTGTTGGAACCCAGGAGGGCCGTTTCAAGATATCTGGGGGCCCTAGGCAAGAAAGTAAAGTGAGGCCCCTAATACGTGAAGATGTGGTGGTCGAATCACCAAAGAAGAAAAATAAAATCCAGATGCGATTTCCTGTTTTCTGGTGCATTTAATGAGTCATGAATTACTCTGCATTATGCAACAGAGTATCCACCAGAGTGTAGTAAAGGACACAGTGTCTTCAATTAGGCATTTTTGATGGGAATGACACAAATTGTCACTATCATTTGGCGCTGACAGAAATTTAAGCAAAGTGCCTAAAAAAGAAAAAAAAAAGGCATTTGGTGAGTAGGCTTACTTTTGTCCTTATTCTAGAAGTATATGATTAAAGTGTGGAGGATTTAATAGTAACTTTGCAGGAGAAGAACTTCACTTCCCATAATGCACCAAAATGTAACGTCAGACCTCATCGGCAAAACTACCTGAGCACATGGTGCAAAGTGTTGTGATGTGTTGATGGGCAAGTGTGGGAAAAATAGATAATTACAGAGTTTAAAATGTAGGATTGTGATTACATGGTTGACAGACATGGTTCACAGACACCGCCATTCATTTTTTTTTTAAATGTATTTGAATATTCTGAATATTTGACGATTTTGAAAAGTCTTGTAATTTCCTAATTATTCTAATTGTTCCTGAACGCCTCATGAACTGTTTACGTGTGCTGCCTTGAACGTGAAGAAAAAACGCAGTGAGGGCACAGAGCTGATGTGAGGGACTTTAACAAATGTTGGCTTGAAAATCCAAACTTTTGCTGCAGTCCTACTCTAGTCCTCTTCTGTGCCTAAACCAGCTGACACACAAGGAACATACGTATGGATGAGACGGACAAACGCAATGGAAAAGGGACATTTTTCTCCTAATGGGATGGACAGATCACCAACGGAAATTGCTAGCTAACCGAAAATGTCCATTGAACTGGATGGATTATTTGTCCAAACTGGATGGGATTCATAGGACCAGACGATTTTGTTTGGAATACAGTTGTGTGGGTGACCGCAGCAGGAGCAGACAACCGTCCAGAGTAAGTGAAAACACTTCAGTAGGCTTAGCTTTGGCTTTTCATGACTAAATACTTTTAATGCTGTCGTACCTCGGTCCTCCACATCCAAATTATTTAGCTCCAAAGAAGTTTTGGAACGCTGTACAACAGCAGAAAATGGCGATGGAGAAGTTGTGTTTCTTCTCTCCTTAAATTCTTCCAACAGAACACAGTTGTGTTGTGTGTATATGATTAGTTCTTGAACTGAATCCTCTCCCTCTCATGCTAACATCTATCTGTGTGTTTGGTCACTGATGTGAGGGCTTTTGTTCGCACACTTTCAAACATATCACACAGTTGTAGCCTATTTGGAGAAAACAATGGTTTACTTAATACTTACCGCTGTGTCGTTGGCGTTTTTCCTCTTCTTCTTTCTTGTTTTTTTGTCTTTTTGCAAACCCTGAAGGGTAGGCGCTTCATTATTGATGTTCTTTTTAAATGCTCGCGCCTCCATGCTTAGTGTGGACAGACCGTTTGTTCCACTGACAGCAAGTGGGGGGTGTGATGGGGGGTGCGCGAGGGCGGACTTCTACATGACCCTGATAGCGTTTGTCATTGCATAGGGGGTGTCCCTCTAGTCTGGGGGGCCCAGTCACAAAACAGTACAGGAGAGGGTTAGCGCTGCCTCACTGTGGTGGTGTGTTTACAATGGATGGTTTTAAATTAGTTGTACAGATAAATGACCATCAGGGGCCCTCTTCAGTGAGGGGGCCCTAGGCAGCTGCCTACCTTGCCTACGTCATCCCGACGGCTCTGGAACCCAGTATCTTCTCCCTGTGAGGTAATAATGCTAACCACTGTGCCACCGTGCTACCATGGCTGGTATCTTTTCTTTACTATTATGCCAAGCAACGGTTAGAATGTAAAATAAAACAAATATATAGAGGGAATGCACATACGTCACTTCCCCCCTGGGCCACGCCCCTCTAAGTCAGACTGAGTGGCAAAAACAAACCGGCTCAACATGGCGGAGCATAGCAGTAACTACAGCGAGACTGCGAAAAATGTGGAATATAACATGAAATTAAAGACAACTGGACTGGACATGGATCCATACAAGCTACCAAACAACAAGTGGTCTATGAACATTGATATGTGGCCGGAAATCACGTATCCTGACATTTATATGAACCTGATTTCAACGCCGGGAAAATCCACAATGCAAAGGCTGACAGCATACAAAAGCCAAAGAGCTGTTGACGTCCTCGTCATCGTTAATTAGAAGATTACAGCTAGTGAGTGCTTTCAATTCAACATACTATTGTTTTTGAGGTTTTCTGTCAGTGCAGACGTATTTTCTTGGCGGTGATTGCCAAGGTAAAGGCCCAGCAGTAGTGCTCACAGTTCACTACTGATTTACTGGAGTTGAACCCTTAGTACTGACCCAAGTGAGTGGATGATCTACTGATACTGTGGAGATTTAACTAGAGTTTACATCAAATACTTGATACAACACAGATACAACAGCTTTGTGCTATAGTACCCCCTTATTTGGAAAACTAGGTTAGCCTCAGTTTAAGCTAGTTTACAAATCATGTAGAGCACAAGGTTCAGAATCACACAATTGAAGACAAAAACGTTTCAGTTATGAAATATAGAACTAAATGACAGATGCTAACATTAAGAGCTTTACTAAGAAGTAACGTTAGCCAATTTAAGGTATGATTTTATGCAAGAATACAGCATAAATTAACGTTACCTGACACGAAATGGCAACCACAAATCCAGGTTTCGTTGCCTGGATTCCAGTTATTTCTAGGAATTGCAGCGATCCATCTGCTTCTTCTGTCTTTGGCTTTAGGTCACCGCTAAAACGATAGCTCCGAGTGCTTTTTAAACCTATTTGTGCAATCAATGGCCCAACAGCTCTTCCCTGTTTTTTAGATTGTTCTAAAGTTTTCGCAGTATTCAAGCCAAAGCCGCTACTCATCTCCCTCTTTCTGCCACTCAGTGGGCATAACTGCAGTGACTTCCACTGGCGGTGACGTCACATGCATACCCTTTATTACCGGACCCAGGTCAGAAATGAAAAGCATGAAAACAACATGCATTTTAGTAAAACAAAATTTATCGTGCCATGATTATCAGTTATAATCATTATCTATTTAGAAGCTGACGTGGTGCAGACAGAGTCGTTAAATCAAATGATTTACACTCTTACCAAATGTCCAGCTGGCCAAAGTGCCATTCGACCAGCTGTCTCGTCCAAAGATGAAGTACCCAGACATTGGGCTGCCGAGCAGAGAGAACCTGAATGAGTATGAATATTTAACGCCTACAGTCTTCAACGGAATCATGAATTAGAAACAAAAACCTTTATCGCCAGACTATCACCGACAATTCACTGAAGTGCCTCCTTCACTTGGGACTCCTCTCTCAAATTGAGTTTTAATAGTTTTTGAGGAAGTCCAATAGACCTGGCTAATGATTTTATAATGAATGAATGTAGCCCTGATCTCCCTTGATACCATTTTGGAATTCTTATAAGTTATACCAATCATTATGTGTAAATAAAACATTGAAATCTTTTCCCATAGTGATTCTAATCTGAGGGTTTAATAAACTTGCTTACCAAAAGTGAGTATTACATTTTTGTTGATCAATAATTCTTTTTCATGCAGGGCCAACATCCATCCTACATGTTTTTACTGACAAACTGAAAAAGTGGAGCTACTTCTATCACTGATTACCCAGTGGTTTGTATTCTTGACAGAGATTCTCGCAGGGCCTCAAGGTGCTGCTGCCATATAAACCTCATATCTTTTTTCACTGGAGACATCAACCCCATCCCTATTCACAGCATATGCTACTGTGTACGTCTCTGTCTCTGCATTCAGAGAGCTGACTCATCTTCCCATGATCCCGCTCTGCTCCTATGGCTCCATTCAACAAGACTGTCCCACTCTAACTCATTTTGTAACCTCTCACTGCAAAAATGCATCTTTATACAGGGCACTTTTGTATTTGCACTTCTCTATCTCAGGTGCACTGGTACCTGAAGGAGTTCTTGCAATTCTATACTCGTAATTTTGGCTTTTTTTTTTTTTTTGTAAGTAGTACAGGAAAAATGTCCTGTTTTAGAAACAGTGACATGTAAGACTACTATATTTAGTTTATCCAAAAATCCATCAGTAGTATTTGTTCACTGTTATAAAATTATCATGACTTGATCAGGAGCAGTTTGTGGGTTTTACTGGTCACACAAGCAGCTGCATGAATGTAAATGTATTCAACATGAGGCAAACATAGGATAACATTAGCCTTTCATAATGTTAGTCTTTCATAATGTTAGCCTTTCATAATGTTAGCCTTTCATAATGTTAGCCTTTCATAACGTTAGCCTTTCATAACATTAGCCTTTCATAATGTTAGCCTTTTATAACATTAGCCTATCATAATGTTAGTCTTTCATAACGTTAGCCTTTCTTAACATTAGCCTTTCATAATGTTAGCCTACTCACACTATTGGCAACAAAAATCTCGTCTAAATGTGCAGTCATATGGACAGTAGTTTAAAAAAGTGACTCATTCTGAAACCACCTTAAAACTTACCTCAGAATTATGTATTCCATGAAAGTAGGTTCTCTCAATACGTGCCACTCACTTGAAATACGTTTATTTTGCCTTTCTCATTCATATTTCCAATAATCGCCCATCTTTCAATGAGACATGCAGTGACCTGTCAATCAACCGGGGTGGCACTGGCACCTGAGGTGTCCAATCAGGTTCCAGAGGTGGCCAGTGCTAGTTCGCAATCTTTTCCTCGGTATGACCCGCCCTACTCTGCCTCTGATTGGCTCTTCGGTCCTCATGCCTAAAGTTAACCAGTCTAATCAGTGAAGGTGCCAAGTACTAGCCAATTAGAGGCAGAGTAGGGCGGGTCATGGCTTCACCATCCTAGGAGAAAAAAATAGCAGTTTGGCTCAGATACTACTGAATGGAGCGCATCGGGGGGATTTAGAAGTAGGTATAAACAATGCTGACTAAAAAAAAAGTAGGTGTACTCCGTATATCGCTGTATACCTTGGACTACACCACTGGGGTATTTACTCACGTTGAAACTGTTTTTCCACATACTAAGCTCATATTCATATACCTAGTCCTAGAACAAACGTTTCATTCTTTCTATCTGTTTTTAATTTATGATCAAAGCCCCATTATTCCATTGGATTAAGTAAATGTGAAGCCAATTAACAAAATCAAGCAAAAAAAAAAAAAAGCAACAACTAATGGCCGTTGCACTGCACACCAATGTCCTTGAAACCAGTCATAAACCACTGACTGCAGCACCAGAAATAAATTTCAGATCATAGAACCAGAAGTAAACAGCTGACTACACAACTGGAAACAAACAAGCAGCAATGAGACCAGAAATAAATGACTGGCCCACAGAGCTGGAACTAAACTGGTGATCACAGGAGAGTAGATAGATCACCAATTATCAAGCAGTGAACAGGCAAAGCTCCAAGGGTTTGACATCCGTGCGCTGTGTGCGTATCCCCTTCTACAAGCTGGTGCCCTTTCGGCTGCCTCTTAAAAGACTGGGTCACTGTGAGTTTGCCATCTACACTGGCTGTCCCTGGGGAGATGGGTCGGTTCCTCCTAAAGGTTACATTCTGTCACTCTAGGGAAGGAGGGTCAGCTGTTCATGAACATTAGCATCAGGAATACTGTTTAGTGTAAGCAAGAGTGAACTCAGAAAGGTGGAATTACTTTAAATGCATGCAACCTAATAAAAAAAAAAAAAGCAAATGTCTAATTATGAAAATAACATTGACATATTTTGATTGAAAAAAGATTAAAAGCTACAGTGAGTGGGACTTGGGGCAATACTGTACGGCAATAAGCAAGTAAATAACATCTGAAAGGTTTTTAATAAATATGCCATGAGAATTGATACCATACACCATGCTACTATCTCATATTGATCCCATGCTGAAAGACTATCTCAACATGCATAGTGTTAGTCAATAAATGCAGGAATGTGGTCAATGAAATGCTAAGAAACTGTAACATTTAGAGTCTCTTGAACATTTTATCCAACACTAACAACACATGTTTTAGCCTAAGGTTAAAATTATGACTCATGTTTTAAAAGCCTGAAAGCTCATCACTGGATTATGAGCAAAATCAGGAGTGTTTAAACACTACTGTTTGTCAGTTACGAGATTGGTAAGCACAAATTAATTCCACAATGAAACCCCCAGTGAAATAATAGGTTGCTCCAACCAAACAACATAAAGTCTCATGCTGAGAAAATATGGAGTTACGGTAATGAGCCAATCAATTATTTGGATCTGCTCTAGTGACAGTTGGCGCTCTCCATTCAGCAAAGTTAACTTGCTGCTTGCAAAATGTCACTGGGTGTTTCTGTTTTCTACAAGAATCTACCGTCACCAGCACCAAAATACCCTGAGAGAAAAGGCGGCATATAAAACGAAAAGGAACTACAACATCTCCTTCCCAAGAAGAAAGTGAACCACAACCAATTATTCTATCACCTAGAGGCCTCTATAAAAGGTTGAAGGATTGTATAAGGCAGGTGATTAGTTTTAAGTGTCAGATGATTGGGCTGTGAACTCTGCACTTAGAAAACTAATACAAGAACTAATGGAAGGGGAACTAATATTCTTCCGGAAAACTCTCTGACAAGCTTTTGCATTTTCTTAGTTAAATATAATGAAACACTTTGGAAATTTGGAACAACTTTTCCTATCAAATAGCTAGAAACCTTTACATTTGTGTCAGTGCACCAGGCAGTAAATTGAATATTGTGTAAGTGAGCCGCAGTGAACATCAATTCTGTTATTTATACATAAGATCTATTCTAGGATGCGTTAGGTCAACGCTTATGCTTTGAATTACTATCCAAGAAAGCATCAACTAATTAGACTTAATATTTAATTGCAAATCATGGTCTGTAAGATATAATCAGCCAGGACTATCTCCCAACAACAGACTGTAGGCCCTCAGGCATTACAGTGTTCAACACATAGGCATTGTTTAACATTTCATTTGCTGTGAGATTTCTTCTGTTCGTACAGACTTTGAATGCGCCCTGCTACTTCACTCGCCACCGAGTCTTAATGAACGCACTCCTATACTGTGACTGTCTTCTTCTGTTATGAGCTGCCAAGCTTTCAGCCTCTTGCTATATGCGTATTTATTTTTTATTTACCTATTTTTAGTCTTTATTGGTATCGCGTTCATGCCTTACGTCATCTGGTTCAGGACAAACATGCATATTTCATGGCCCCTGTCTGCCCTTGTCTTCATTTACTCCATCTTTGTGAAGATCCTATTCTGGCCCGTTTTGTGGTTCTTTCCAACAGCTCATATAACCCCTAGTGCTAAGTGCTTCACATACTGTACCTCCTCATATCTATCCTTGCTTTATCTTCCAATCTCTACCTGGTTTGTATTGGGTAACATCAGCCCCAAAAATGTTTTTTGCTTGTAATTGCACTTGACAAACAACCTACTGTCTCAAGTAACTGTTTATTGACTTGTCTCTCTGCACAGTGGTGTTGCTCCTAACAGTGTGATGCCACCGTCGTTCTTTTCGGTGCTTAAAGTTCTGGCTTCGACCATCCCCACCCAGGTGCCACACTGTGTAATCGATTTCATTTTTTGCCCCCCCTCTGAGCAGCTGGGAACACTGGTGTTTACAAAAAACTGTTCCAAAACCAGAAAATGTAAACTTATGTCACTATGGTGCCGCTGGGAGTTGGATATTGCTAGCTCTTTTTGCACATGCAGTATGTGTTTTTCTGTAAGATAAGGGAAGCTGATGCAATGCTGTTCTTATGTGGCTGGTTTTGCACTCGAGATATGATTAACTTTGACTAATTTTGACTGCTTTCCATTGTTTTCAAAAAGCTTTTGGTCATTCATAAATATCCCATGGCGCTAAATGAAAGATAAATGAGTTTCTCGACCATGTGTGTATACTTCTAATATATTTGGCTGGAGTTCTAACTCAATATCTAGCAGAAATTCAAGTGGGCACTTGAAAAAAAAAAAAGAAACACCCATCCTGACCTCTGATGTCGAGAGCTGTTATTAGTTATTGCAGAGTGGCTGATATTGTAAATGCACAGCTTAGTCTGCTAATGGAAATGAGTACCAGAGAAGGGAGAAACTGCTAATGTAGTTTAGACATCTGAAGACATCTGTGGATATGCTGAATACATCTTAGGCAAATGCAAACTGTTTTAATTCCATTTGGACCTGTAGTAGTGGCTTATTAGATTACTACTTAAATGTCATGTTTATAAGGTTTAAAAATGTAAATGGAAAGCATTAAAAGTATCCTTACAGGCTGCATGTAAAGGGTTAGTAACTGAGCTCTCTTCCTGTCTAGCACAGAGCTGGTGTAGAGTGGAACAGAATTTGAGGCTGATTTAATCCAATATGGATTGCTACTGGCCTACAAGCCTTTGAGTACGTGGGTGGTTTACATTAAACTAAGTGAATATTTGGTTCTACAGACAGCCCAGAATGTATTTGGACAATGAAATACTGTTTAATATTTTGGCTCCATTCTGTTTAAATGTTCAATGAGATGCTAATGAGGTTAGTTGGTTTTAATTTTAGAGGATCTTCAGATTCAAATAAATATTCAATGAAGCGCTAGTTCTTTTCTATTTATTGTACTGTTAGAGTCATTATGTGCATGTGGTGCCTAGAGACATGAGTGGCTCTCATGAACAAGGGGGTTGTTGTGAACAGAGGCCAGCAGCACTGAAGCACCGCTCACCTGTTCAGCCCCGACAGCCAACTCAGCTCCGCTCTGCCCTGCCAAGCTACACCACAACCAGCTGGTGGCAATCTTCAATTACAACACCTGAGCCGCATTAACTCGTCAGCTCCGACCCCGAAAGCCAGCAGGTGCAAGAGGGAAGAGGAGCAGGGCTCACGGGTACCTGTGGACAAACCTGCTCATGTCAAAAGCAGAAAGACTCCTTTATTAATTCACTGGAGTGTGAATCTTTGGTATCCCCTTACATGGAAAAGAAAGATTTGTAGCGGAAAAATGGTGCTATCCACTATTAACCCTTTATAGGGTAGTCATAGAAATACTCTGAAATTAAAAAATTTCAACCTTAGAAAATAGATGTTGAGAAGTATTCAAGCCAATATAACTTACACTACCGGTCAAAAGTTTTAGAACACTCCAATTTTTCCAGTGTTGTATTGAAATTCAAGCAGTTCAAGTCCAATGAACAGCTTGAAATGGTACAAAGGTAAGCGGTGAACTGCCAGAGGTAAAAAAAAAAAAAAAGGTAAGGTTAAACAAAACTGAAAAATAATGTACATTTCAGAATTATACAAAAAGGTGAACAAGAAATGGGTTAACAACTTAAAGCAGTTCTGCAGCAATGGAGGTTGATCAAGCCTTGAAAGTTGGTGCAACCAATTCCTACAGGTGTCCCAATGTTTGTGAATTCCTTCCAACCCCCTCTGTCTGCATAAAAGTAGTGTTGGAACACACTTTGGTACCATACTGTTGTGAGCGTTATTTGAACAGTATTGTACTGCAGAAAGTAGTGTGTTACTGTAAAAATGGAAAAGAGGAAAAGGCAATTAACAATAGAAGAGAGACAGACCATCATAACACTTAAAAATGTAGGTCTTCCCTACAGAGAAATTGCCAAGAAAGTCAAGGTGTCAGTAAGTCCAGGTTCCTTCACCATCCAAAGGCACTCAGAAACTGGGGGAAATGCTGACAGGAAGAGGTCTGGCAGACCCAAAGCCACAACAGAATCAGAAGACAAGTTTATGACAGTCAACAGCTGGAGTGATAGGAGACTCACAGGACAACAGCTTCAAGCACAGCTCAATAGTGGTCGTAGTAAGCAAGTCTGAGTTTCAACTGTGAAGAGAACACTGAACAGTTGCAGGTTTGATCAGTCCAGAACACCTTCTTCCAGTCTTCAGTAGTCCACTGGCGGTGTTTCACGGTCCAGGCAAGCCTCTTTTTCTTATTCTGAAGTCTCAGCAATGGCTTTCTTGCTGCAACTCGATCCATCAAACCTGCAACTGGAAGTCTGGAAGTAGTGTATATTGTCCGTCAATTATTATTTTATGTTATTTACTTTCACAGCTGTTTCAAAATTCAGAGGTAGTCTTGGGGGCAGGGGGTCTGGGGACTTATTTTCATGGGAGACCCACACAATATTATCCTTTCATGTCAGAAAATGTATGTCATGTGTTAAAACCTTGATAAAGATATGTGTTAAAAAAAAAAAAAAAAAGCATGTCAACCTTAGTATGTTATTGGAGGACATAAAATTGTATTACTTTTGTGGATTTTTTTCTAAATGTTGTATTGTTATGTAGAAAATCAAGTAAATGAACCATATTTGATTCCTTTCCCATAAGCGGCAAAAAAAAAAAAAAAAAAAAATCCAAGTAGTATATTTAAACAAGTGGTTCCAAGCACAACTAACCCCGCCCCTCGCACATATTGTAGTTTATTTTGGCATCGATCCAGCTAATGTCATCATGTCTATGCGTGTGCTGATTTCAGCATATCAGTTGCCTCTATATATGTGCCAAGTCTGAAGTAAATTGAAACAAAATTGATGTTTTATAGACATTTGAAATTTTGCCCATTATAAGTAAGTAGGAGAAGAAAAAGATTTTAAAAATTCATGAAAAATTTGAACTCTGACCTACTTTTCCCAAAATGTAACCACATCTATTCAGGGTCACTGGCAATCTATAAACCCAATTTGGTATGAATTCAATCAATAGTTTTGCTGCTACAGACATTTGAAATGTTGCCCATTATAAGTAAATGGAAAAAAAAAAAAGACTTTAAAAATTCATAAAAAATTTAAACTTTGACCTACTGTTCCCAAAATGTAATCAGATCTATTCTGGGTCGCCAGCAATCTATAAACCCAATTTAGTATAAATTAAACTAACAGTTTTGCTGCTAGAGTATTAACAAACAAACAAAGAAACAAACAAACTGAACCAAAAACAATACCCCTTGCCTTGGGGTGAGGTAAAAATCCAAGAAAACCACATTCATAGTGAAAGGAACATGTACTTTAGAACATTAGAACTTTACTTTCAGAACATTACAACAACATAAGTACTCATCCAGACACCTGTCCTCATCCACATTATCCCTTTGAACATCATTCCTTACATTAGTACCATTACTTCATGGTACCGAACAAAGCAAGTACACTCACTGTTCATGCAGAGGTGGACCTTACAGACCCTGTAGACCACATTGGACCTGAGATTGTTGACTCACTGTCCTCATTGGAACCGTTACTGTCACTGTGGTGTAATGTGTGGAAATGCCCAGTCACTTGTCTGATGAAGGGTTAAATCAGTGACGTACCCTGTGAAATACATTGAGCTCGTTTACATGCATACTAAAAATCTAGTCATCTGAATTTCAGTTATCCGAATTTTGAAAGCAGAATGTGATATGCTTCATTATGAGAAATCAGATAAATACACAGAGTTCTCATCAATATCTCAATGTCTTTATGCATGTATACCTGTTAATCTGGTTTATTTTGTTCTTTTAAATCTGCGCATGTGTAAAGAAAGAAGAAAAAAAAAAATTGAAAATAGTCAGTTTACATGCACACTAAAACTGCATTCATTATCTGATTTCTGGAGTTATCAGATTTTTCTAATGATGATGAAAACAGAATAATGTTATATGCTTTATCAGATGACAGCAGTAATCTGATTAGATGAAATTTGATTAACACACTCTCTCTAGTGCCCATTAATTTCATTTATTACCCCACCCCCTGAAGGGAAGGCAAGGGGTATTGTTTTTAGTTTGGTTTGTTTGTGTGTGAACACTCTAGCAGCAAAATTATTGGTTAAATTCATACCAAACTGGGTTTGTAAATTGCCAGTGACCCAGAATAGATCTGATTACATTTTGGGAAAAGTAGGGCAAAGTTCAATTTTTTTATGAATTTTTAAAATCTGTTTTTTCCCCATTTACTTATAATGGGTTCAATTTAAAACATCTATAGCAGCAATACTGTTCGGTGAATTCATATCAAATTTGGTTTATAGATTGCCAGTGACCCAGAATAGATCTCATTACATTTTGGGAAAAATAGGTCAAAGTTTCAATTTTTTATGAATTTTTTAAAAATCTTCCCATTTACTTATAATGGATGAAATATGTGCGAGGGGCGGGGTGTGTTGTGCCTGGCACCACTTGTTTTGCTGTTTTTTCATCTGCACATATTTAAGAAAATAAATACATAACAAATAATAGAAATGGGAAAATAAGCCTGTTTATATGACCATAAAAATTCAATAACTAGGGGTAATCAGATTATTGTAATAATCAGATCTGACGCGCTTACCTGCACTTAAGAAATGTGAAAACCCTGGTTTAGACACTCCAGTCCATTATCAGATTTCTTTCAGAGTATGTACGTATATAGAGATGGTAGACTCAAACTTCCTGTTATTGTCTTCCATTCATGTTTGACTACATAACATCTGTTTTCTACGATTTCAATTATGTTTACACATGTGCAGATGAAAAAAAAGAACAAAATAAATCAGATTAACCTATATATATGCACAAAGACATGAGAGTATTGGGGAGTTTAGGTGTGTTAAGCCAATTTCTCATAATCAAATTACTGCTGTTATTTGATAAAGCATATCAGATTATATTGTTTTCATCATCACTTGAATAATCTGATAACTCCCAAACTCGGATAATGGTTGGAGTACTAGTGTGTTTGTAAAC
The DNA here is from genome assembly GCF_902148855.1 of Sphaeramia orbicularis. Taxonomy (NCBI): domain Eukaryota; kingdom Metazoa; phylum Chordata; class Actinopteri; order Kurtiformes; family Apogonidae; genus Sphaeramia; species Sphaeramia orbicularis. The sequence continues at coordinate 24,005,233 of NC_043970.1, read as the reverse complement.
AGGCTCAATAATAGGGAGTTAAGTTGAGTCTACTGTCACTACGTACATACCTACTGCGAAAGAAATCCGATAATGGACTGAAACATCTAAACAAGAGTTTTTCCATTTATCGCATTTCGGAAATGCATGTAAATGTATCAGATCTGATAATTGCAATCATCTGATTACTCCCAGTTATCTGATTTTTATGGTCATGTAAACGGGCCCAGTGTGAGCAGAAAACAATAACAGAAAACTGACTGTCACTCCTCCGAAACAATCCAATAACATACTGAAAAAATGTAAACTAGGGTATTTTGATTATCACATTTCTGCAGTGCATATAAATGCATCAGACCCGATTATTACAATTATCTGATTACACCCAGTAATTAGATTTTTATAGTCATGTAAATGTTACAACATTATTAAAACTGTTATCTAATTAAATATCAACCTTCATGCTAGATTAAAAACACACGTTAGGTTTTATTGCAGAGAAATATATCTAATTGAAATGTAATATTTTATGAGTTTTTTTTTGTTATTTTGTGACTCATACAATGAAGGTGTGCAACCTATTCAGCAAAAATCTTTCACCACCTTCAAGTAAGAGAACGAAGGTTGAAGATCAGTTTCCATTTAATTCCTTTTAATAACCAACGTATTTCTAAAGGATAGAAAATACAAGGTCTGGGAGTCAAGTGATGATATAAAAAAGCACTTCTTTTTTTTTTTTTTTTTACATGATGTTAGGCCAGTTGTCATTGATATTATTAGATTTTCACAAGCCAATATCAGTGGTAAACAAGCCAGAATCTGAAAATGCAGCTCTCTCCTCTTGGTCCAAATTAAAAGAATAAAATAATCTAACGCTGTGGAAGTGACATGTTTCTGTGGGAACCCATGGAACAGAGCGGCGGTAGAGTCGTATTTGACAGTCTTAACCTTGTAAAGCCTGAAACATTTAATCATTGACAGAAAATTCCAATTCTCTGAAACCGGAGCCTTTGTTGGTCCTTCTGAGCAACCCCCTTTTTTTTTTTTTTTTTTCCAAATATCAATTTCCATGTATGAGTTTCAGTTTTGTATCATATTTGATACATCAGGTCTCAATGCTCAAATATTATTTTTGAACAAACAAAAACATAATATAGCACAAACATGTCTAACAAATTGGTAATTCCTTTTCAAAACTGGCAAAGTTCTGCCTCCTTCCTCATTAATGACAGTCTTGTAGTGTCACTGGAAAGGCCTCTGGTGAACAAATTCCTCCCCCCTGGTGGATTATCTGTGTATTACATGTATTTAATTGTATACATCAGGCTTTTCAAAAAAAATAAAAAATCACACTGGCCATGTAGAGGGCTTCAAAACTCATGTATCAAATATGATACATTTGGCATTATAGTGTTAACAGTGACAATTACATCCATAACCCCTCCACCTCCCTGAAAAAACCTAATGAATGTCCAAAACCTCCATTCACCTAAAAACAGGGAAAATTCCTCTTTTGACTCAGACCACTTGATGTACAAAATGCTGAACGATAATTATGTGATTTTTGTCCAATGACATAAAAAAATAAAAATCAAACATTGCAGCTTTAATTGTAGCCACTACTGAAAAACCACCCTTGAATGAAATGCTTTTTGCTGACCTTTTATCTCCTAGTTATTACATTTCTTTCTTGTAAAGCAAATAATATAACACCAAACTACACTCTATCTCACTCACTGCTGTGGCATCATAACAAGTCCTCGATCTTGGTGGCAGCATGCCTCATCATTTGAATTAATTTTGAAAGACTCTCAGCCACTGACTCTATTTAGACAATGATTTATTGAAGTGAAGATATTGACTATGAAATTTATTTTCTCCTATTTTCATCGCAGAACTCAGAGTGACGGCTAAATTTGATGACTTGTGGGCTGTTTATATTTGTAGTGTAGATACGGCAGAGTGAAAATTTCCCGTCTGTGCTGGTTTATCTACACTGCTGGTCAGTGGTAAAAAAGGATCCGATGGATGGGCCGAATAAAATATATTTAAAATGCTCTGATACTGTGAAGATTTTATGGTCGACTGCAATATTGCAATCGACCATATAACTGTTCCGAAATCTGCAATCACATTTGAACTGCATTTGTTAGAGGGCTTGTCGCCTTATTACAAAGGGTCTGTCAATGCAAATGGATAGCTTGTAGGTAATTCAGTAATGAGTGAGAGTGTGCTCAGGTGGGAGGTAATAGAGTGTTAAATGAGTGATGCAAAGCTTCACAGACTCAGCTGAAAAGGGTGAGGCTGCACTAACAGCTTTCAGTGCTGGGTGATGTAAAAACACCGCTGTATGTGTTTTCTCTGTTTTTAGTATGTGTGAGAGCATCCAATGGGCAACACTCAATTAATAATGATGTTATACATGAAACATAAAGTGCACTACTTCAGAGTACTCATTCACTTAAAGCAAATGTCCTGTGATGATGACTCGCTTACTTCATCAATTTTAATGCAGCAATAACATCGTCAGTTAATCAAAGTTAGTGACACTTAAAAATCTGTAATCCGCACACTTTCCACTTATATTTCCAAAATCAATCATTTATATTTGTCTGTTTCTCTCAAGTACATGAAATAGTAGTGCACGCACAAGGATGCAGATTTGGATTGATCACTCAGGCATTTTTCTCCTCCTGTGTGAACCAACCGTGACAATGTCTAGAACATTGTTTTGCTTATTTGAGCGCAGGGCAGACTTGAAAAAACATCACAGTAACAAGGCAGTTTCTGATCCCCACTGTACGTTTGTATTCACAATACTAAAAGACATGGATTTTGAAGTCATTCGTCAGTATAGCTACCATAGTACAGGCTTTTAGAAACATAGCTCCCAGGTGCATGGTTTATTATATAGAGAGCAGATGTAGCTTGAAGAACCATTGCTATTTCAAAGTGTTTAATTGGAGACTGCATTTCAAGACAGCCAGCCCTGCCGCTGGTTTTATTCTAATTGCCAGCAGCAATGCACTTAATGAAGCGAGTGGTGAAGAGTGTGGGTAAAAGAGTGAGAGTGACCAGGTTTCCAAGGCAACAGCAGCAGTAGCCGAGTAGTGTTTTCATCTTGAGGAAAGGGCTACAGGGGAGCAGTGTTTCCCTGCAGTGCTTCCTGCAGCTCTATAATGAATATCTATACGGTAATAGATGTATTTGTGGAAATGTTGCAGAAGTGAAAAATGCACCCAAACCTGTAGAGTAAGGCTTTTACCAACCAACATTTTTTCCCCCAACCCTCAGAATTAGACTTGTGTAAACCAATTCTGAAGTACAGTAGTGGACTGGATTAAAGAATCACTGCAGGGAGAGAGCTTTAAAAGCTTTCTTTTCTCAAGGTTTGAATAGAGAAATACAAAGATCAGTGTTTGATATATATTGATTTACGGCTGATTGTTTTTTTTTTTCCTGCTTGTCTTATAAATCAGTGTGATTTCACAGACACCCAGGTGTCTGATGCACTACAGATGTACATAACAATTGCTAATGCATCTGCACTTCTGTTGTACTAAAGGCAAATTCTCTTCAATAAAGTATAAGTATTGAGAGTTTGGGACAGCTTCAGGCTCTTGTTCACATGTTGTTTGCTGCAATTCCAATTTATTAAGAAATTGCTTTCTTTGTTTCCTTTCTGCCAATGGTCTGCATCCATGTGTGTCATGTGTTCCAAGTAGGACACATTATGCCCAGCAGGAAAACACAAAGAGAGACAGAGCGTAGCCAATGTGTTGCATTAGCCTAACGGTCAGTAATGGATGAAATAAAGCAAAAACTAGCTAAAGGGGACCTTCTTCAAATCCCTAGTGTTTCACAGAAGATGACTCCATAGTAGGAACATTGTGACCTTGCGTGAGCCTTGATTATCGTCAAACATTTTGAAGTTTAGATTACAGTTTACTCCAGCATTATTGAAAAGGTACACTAAAGTCTGATGTGAATATTTAACTTCTATTCTATTCATGAGCCATCCTACATTCAGTAAAAGGAATGAGTACTTAGAGAAAAATATTACTTTTTGTGCAAGTTGGGAAGCAAGTCTAAAGGCTGGACACTTCACATCTTCCTCATATACACCCTCTTTATGCTGTGCTGCAAGGCTATCCATACTTCTTCCTGACACTGTGTAAATCTTAGCTGCTAAAAGCAGTTTAGGCAATCAATGCTTTAAAAAACAGAAGAGACAATCCTCACACAAAGGGGAGGGCAAAACAGTCCATGTGCAATATCCATTTTCACAAAATGTCATTTCGAAATATAAATTATTCTATACAACATACTGTTTCCCATGCATTGTCTACTCTATGTGCTATTCCAGGATATGTCACTGCCATGACACATGACTGAACTATATTCAGTGCATTTTCTGAGCTAAACCTTGATCGCAAGACTCAGGTAAAATATTGAACACATGTAACAGTTTCACATCAACCCAGGCCTCCGTTCTGCTGGTCCTTAAAATATCTCGTCGAAAATATCCTGTTCTTGTAGAAAGAGTCCAAGTCGCTCTACTACACTGTAAAAAGAATATGATCTGCAAAACTACATTATAAGTCAGGCCTCTCATGAGATATGCATGGTGTTATTGACTCAATTTAATATTTTCAATTCATCCTGTTCCTGGTCTCATTTTTATTGCACTGTCAATTACCGAACGGTCCGGTCCGGTCTCTCTTGCCAAATTCTAGGTGTCTCTCCTGAATAGCAAAACACTTCCATGAGTCAAAAGCAGTTAATAACCATAATAGGGAGACAGCACATCCCTCAAATAAGAGTCTCGAGCAGAACATAGAAACATTAATAATTAATCGACAGACAGCCAACCTTACACGGCGATTGTGTAAAAGCCCTGGCTGCCACAGGAGAAATTTTCCAATAGCAAATCGGTGTTGAAGGTGCCAGTTATGTCATCTTTCACTACAACAGTGAAGTGAAATTCTGAGCAAATCTAATAGACTAATAAATTAGAAAATGGAGCCCCTTACCCTGAGTTAAAATTCATTTGGAAGTAGGAGTGGTGTAATGTTCAGGTAACAGTTTAAGCGGTGTTACAGAGATCATACAATATATAAATGGTAATCCGATTAGCCAACTCCACAAAGCCAGGTACTGTAAAAATATGGCTGTAGAACACACTTATACTTTACAGTTTCTCCATCTTTTGTGAAAATTGATCTCATGAGTTTACATCACTGCTCCTTCTGGCTTTTGTTCTTGTCATTTCAAGACTGCATATTGGATTTTGTTTGGACAGCAAACTGTATCGGTCCAGCAGTGAATGTGCTGTCGTTAATATGACAATTTTACAAGCTTGAACTTTGCTTTTTCTGTTTGTTTCAGCCGAAGATGATATACTATGCACAGCATGCCCGCCGCCCCATGTCCAGCGTTAAGGCTACTTGATATTGATAATATTGGCTTCCTCTCATTCCCTAGCAAACACACTCGGCTAAAATTAGCAGCCTGTTAAGCATGGTATCAGAGCTGATAAACTCAGGAAAATTACTCATGCGAGTTCCTTTTGCAAAGAGGATACTGTAGGAAGGTTAAAGAACCATGAAGTCAGTCACTCTAAGCACTAACAACCTGATCTCTGCTGCTTGTAGTGAGAAGATGTGATTCTTAAAGTGATGAAAAAAAACAGTATACATCCTGAAACCTTATGGGCCTGATCACAATCAAGGGTACCAGAAAGGGTGTACATATAGATAAAAAATAATAATGCTCTATCATAAAATCAGACAGGCCATTTTATTTGTCTGATATTTCTCTGTTAAAGTCCAAAATATTTTGTATTATGGTGTCTATTAAAAATTTCGCAGGCTTGTACCCCTGTCAAATCAGAAATTATTGGGTGTACAGATACTACAGCCTAATAGCCTCCATATTTAATACCTACAAAGATATACAAATGTTTCAGCACTCAGGATAATCATGCATTGTTTATTGCATAGATGTCGTGTCCAAAGCATGCATGCTGAAAAATTCCATATATTTACAGAAAAAATAAAATTAGACCCACATATTTTGAATATGGTGTATGGACACTACAAGATTGGAATGGAAATCTGGTTTACCACATGGTCACATCTCTGTTAGATCTTTAACTAAGTCTTCCTCGTACAGGAGGAAATAAACATTTGTGAACAAGTTATAACAATATATCTATAAGGCATATATGCGACATTATTGATGGAAGTATATTGGTGTACGGACACTACATGAATTTTGGTGAACAACGTGTCATTGAAAACATGCGGTTCGACGTAAACATCCGTTTGCCAAATTTTCTGCAGCCAGGGAGCATACCAAAATCTGTCTAGTTATGCATATTTAGTCATAATAATACTTAAATAACAGGTTCCCATTCTATTATTACAATTAAAGGACTGTAAAAGAGGGGTTTTCAGAACAAAATGGTTGATTGTCTTAATACTGAAAATAAGAATTGATAATCAAACAGCTGTTCAACAAAAATGATCAATAAATGAAAGGCAATGTGAGTATGTATTTTTGTGTGTATTTTGTAATGAAAAAGACACAGGAGTTGAGTAGTAATTATTTATTGTGTTACAAAACATTATGTACAATAATGTTGCCCTCTTATAACAATAAAATTGTGCACGTTTTCACGCTCATTGGGTCGCCATTTTATCAGTTTTTATCCGATTTTCTTCAAATTTGGAGGATTGCAAGATCTAGTAATAAGATGGCCACAGAAACATTTTGGGAATGGTTTTGGGTAGGGATGCACCGATACCGATAGTAGCATCGGCATCGGCTCCGATACTCAGTGTGTGTACTCGTACTCGTAAAAGATATCCAATACAAATGCACCGATACCACTTATGGCCATTTGACATTCATAGTTCAGTGCAGCAGGTACGAGGAGGAGGAATAATGTGTGTGGAGTGTGAAGAGTGTGGACATTTTTCAAAATAAATGACGGTGATAAAAGTAACGCTGACTGCAAGTAACGTTACAGATACAGACGCAGCGTTCTGTCCGTCCTCTGCGTACATTCCATCCGTTTTCCAGGTGCTGGTGGATGCGTACACAGAATGAGAATACCAGCGGGTGTACGGAGCGGTGCGGACCGTGCCGCCAGCAGAAGTGAAAACGAAACTTCTCTCTCATATATCTTTTCTCTACCTGCTGAAGCTAAGCTTTTAAACCTTACCAGTGAAAACGCTACAATATTAGTATCACATTAGTGTTGCCTCTGTCATCTCCATGTTTATAATTACTGACTTTCTTCTTCTTCTTCTCAAAAAATTTTACTCTTCTTCATGGTATTTGTCCAGTATGGTTAATTCAGAGCGGCGCCCCCTGGTGGATTAATTGAGAAACACTCATTCCAACACATTAAATGTCAGTAGCAGCACTTTTTTCCAGTCAGACTAATGACAACGACAATAAAGCCCATTTACAAAAGGACTAAGAACTGGAATGGGATTATTAAGTACTTGTATTGGTACTTGGTATTGGCAAGTACTCAAATGTAAGTACTCGTACTCAGTCTGGAAAAAAGTGGTATTGGTGCATCCCTAGTTTTGGGGGTACCTTTTTGCAAAACTGATTAATAACCGATGCAAATATACTTGTGCACCTTGACTGTGATCAGGCTGTTATGTATGTATCATATTTTCAGCGGCTCCATAGCAAACAGCAGCAGCTTCATATCTTGAATGCTGGCGTAATGGCGAGTGGGAAATTGGCTAAAAGGTCCCAGACCAGGCAGTTACAACAGCAAATGATAAATGATTGACAGCCAGTTGACGTCCTGTCTTGTAAAGGACACGCAGTTATAAATCACATCTCCCAAATGAAAAACACAAGATAGCTTGACCTGCTGCGGCAAAAGTTGACAGCCAAAGCAAGATCGCAGCAACAGCATGTGTAGTCTCAAAATGTCCGCTCTGAACCAAGGTTCTAATAGTTTTGGATTTTTCATTATAGTTTAGTTTTATTTAGTTTTGACTTTTTTTTCTCTAATTCAGTTAGTTTTAATTAGTTTTTAGAGCAGGTTTGCTAGTTTTTATTAGTTTTCATTTTGTTCTAAATGCTTAGTTTTAGTTTTGTCGTATCATTTCTCTTCTTCACTGTCGTATTCAAATAAATCCCAGTCAGGACTCTGCTGCTTTCTCCCAATTTTAGTCTCTGTGTTTCCAGGTAGAGTGGGGACCAGAAGATGACTGAAAACCACAAGTGACCACAAGTGACGGACCATGAAGTGTCGTATGGTGCCGCCAGCTAAAATTGCTAGAGCAAAATAAATTGTAATTTCGTATCAATCTGATGTTGACAAAAACAAAAACAAAGGGAATTTTATCCATAATTTCTATATGTTTTAGTTAGTTTTGTAAGCACACAATACAGTTTCAGTTAGTTATGTTTTTTTCTTTTAAACCCTTTCATGCATGAATTATGAGAACCTTAGTCAAGATTTTTTTTTTTTTTTTTCTGGAGTGTTTTTATACCTCCTTAGGCATAAAAAAAAAATTGCGATCGAGTTTTTTTTTTCATGGAGTTACAAAAATGTCCATGCATTTAATTTTTTAAGTAAAGAAATATGTATTTAAAACCCAATATCAGAAAGTAAAATGAAAACAATGAAATAAAAACATTTTTAAGGCTGCTAATTTGATGTTTTTTCATATTTTAACATACTCTAATGCTAGTCATTACCTCATATAATATTCAAAAAACAACTCTTTTAGTCTAACAAATAACAACTGATTTACACTTAAACATGTTACTGCAGATCAGGTTTATCAAGAACAGCAAAGTTATAGTAATGATATGAATTGCAGTGTATTATGGGATGTTGTGTAAGTGTCCACTGTGTTGGCTCATATGGAACTAAAACAACAAAACCTACGAATATACAAGAGAACAGCTGGAGAAGAACTGTCCACTGTAGTGACCACAATGCATGAAAGGGTTAATAACACTGGTCAACAACAAATTTATTATTGAAGTTTTTTGAGCTGATTTAGGATAATTTTTGTGTGCTGAATCCAAAAATCACATTAATTTTGCTCAATCAGGTCAACTTTCTGAACTATGCCAAATATGGGCTTTTTAACATTTTTGCTTACATTTATGGGCATTTTCACATCATATGATACAAAATTCTTTCATATTTCTTGCAATAAACGAGTTCTGAAGATTTTACTTTTGCCAATTTATGATTAATGGTTTTTTCTAATATTACAGGTGAATGAAATGGCTTCGACTAGAAGATCTTGCAAAAATAAGCCTGACGTATTCTGCTACATCTGCGGTGAATACACCATTGTACCTAACAGGAATCAAGTGATCAAATGATTTTTTTTTCTCTTAAAACCTATTTTGGGTGAGAACTATATCAAAAATCAACTGATGAAGTCACAAAAATGTAATCAATTTTGTGAGAAGATCATATTTTTCAAAATCAAATTAGCAAAAAAACTTGACCTGATTGAGAGAAACAGATGTCATTTTTGGATTTAGCGGTGCAAAATGGTCCTAATTCAGTTAAAAAAAAAACAAGACAACTTGCAAAAAACATTTTTTTGTAACCCAGTGTTATAGTTTTTATTTATTTCAGTTAACGAAAATGTTTTTACAATTCTAGTTTTTGTCATTTCGTTAGTTTTCGTTAACGATAATAACCTTGCTTTGAACAGATACATCGATATGATTGGATGTTATCACCGACACAGCTGTGGAGTCAATCATGCATATTACAAACAACTGGTGTCAAATAGTCATTATTAGTGTAGACTTCAAAGCTCCTCCTGAACTTTTTTTTTTTTCCAGAAATCAAAACAGCTACCTTAAACTCATTTTGCAAGAGTATGTGTTTTGGCTTTTTTAAATAGAATTTCTCTGTGTGTATAAACACCTGGTGAGTCTAATGCAATTCAAAACAGCGGTCTCTTTTTCTAACGGGAACAGTTTAACTTTCTTAGGCTCTTGTTAGTGATATTATACAAGACCTGCTTCATACTGCAACTTCAAAATTTCCACTTCTGTGTGTATTTGTTTGGATATAAGTCGGTATTTAGAGTTCCCTCCCTGCATGGTGTCCCTCAAGGCACTCACTGGGGAGTCTTCAACTTCAGCTGAATCCCTCTCAAGCTGATGCCTTTTAGAATATAGCCAATGCTTGCTTGAACATCAGTAAGAAAAGGTGAGGGACCTTTGCTCTCTTGTTGCATCCAAATCCATAAGTGGTCAACAGCTGAGGCTGAAACTGAACTTCATACCTGAAAGCATTTGAGCTTCTTCTTTTAGATCCAGGATGGTCCACTTGGATGGGTTTCATCCTCCATTGCACAAAAGAAAAGAGAAAGGAGAAAAAAAAAACAAAACATCATAGTTACATCACATCCCTGCAAAACACAGGTGCTCTACAGTATTTTTTAAAATTTATTTATTTGTTTTGGTCTATTACGCTGTCAGTGTTCTGTCAAGCTCTGTCAAAATACTTGCTTTTGGTAGGGCAATATAATGTGAAGCGCATCATGCTTGTCATGCAGCTTATATATGCTGGAAGTGCCTGAGGTCTCGATAAAGGTCTGTTTTGAACTCTTGTTGATGTGACCTATGAGAGATGATCTGTTAGAAATGTTCTCAATACACGTCTCTTTTCCTTAGCCAATGCTGGGAATTTTGAGCAGGAGCAAGAGGTTACGCTCAGTTCCCATATACAGAAACATATAATATTCTCAAGAGACCTGAGGGCCCGCATGATTATGTGTAGATGAGTACTCAAGCCTTTGAGCCTGTTGAAGGGCTTTAAAGCTTGTGTGGTGTAATGTTATGCACTGACAGGTTACCCAATAGCCAACAGTTATATTTACATCCTGACAAACATACAAGAACTGTGCACAAGACGTATGAACCTGACCTTTATCCTAAACACAATAAAGACGACAAACCAGGTCAGATGTACACCAGGTTTTTCTCCTGAATTGTGCTCACTATCTCCACTGAACTGCACGATTTAATAGATAATTTTCCTGTGCTCCCTACGTTAGTGCAACTTCACATTTCTTAATGACATGGACCTATTGCTGAGCTGCATGTGGAAATGTAGGTGGAATTGATTCATTTATAAGGGGGAAAAAAAAGGTGATCTTTAACATCTGCGAGGTCCAATTAACGGCAATGAGCCATGTTTGTGAAACTGTTGTATACAAAATGTCATTTTCTGCCAGTGTTTGCTGAGATAATGTGTGAGAAGCAAGCATACAATTATTGACTGAGCAGAAATCTTTATTTAACAAAGCTGTACACTGACTGAATTCTTCGCCATAATGCTCACTGGCAGCTATGACTGAGGACGATGAGCCTAATGAATGAAGATTAACAGGCTTATACAAGAGAGATTGTTGCCTTTATCGGTTTCCAGAGGAGGTAATACCTCCAGTGATGCTGGCCAGTGCAGTTGTTTGGAGTCTCTTAATGCCCATAGCGTATGTTTGATCTTGGGAGTAAATATCACTTAGAGATACCTTGTAGCACACAGGTGTCAAACATGTGGCCCGGGAGCCAAAACCGGCCTGCCAAAGCGTCCAGTCTGGCCCGTGGGATGAATTTGCAAAGTGCAAGTTGGGGCATCAAACTCAAAAATAATATTATAATAACCTATAAATAATGACAACACCCATTTTTTTCTCTTTGATTTAATGCAAAAAACATTAAATTATGAAAATGTTTACATTAACAAACTATCCTTTAACAATAACCTGTGAATAACTTGAACAAAATGAAGAAAATTATGTGCAATTTTAACAATTTTCTGCCTGTTACTAAATGTTTTGTTCATATGTATAGATGATAAGTCGAGGCATAATACTGATAAAATTGTACTTTTATTTCTTTTCTTTTGTTCAAAGTGTTTTTATTACATTTCGACTCACAGAAAAATATAATAGTCATTGTTTTTTTTGTTTGTTTGTTTTTTTGTTTTTAAACCCAAACACATGAACATTCCCACCCTGTTGCACCAAAAAAAAAAGATAATTGACAATAAAAACAATAAATAAATAAGGAACACAGATATTAGTCACAGACTTGTATTGATAAGACTACTATGGAATAAGTGAGGGATCTACCTTTTTCATGTGATTTAGAACAGGTTGCCAGGTACTGAAAAACTTATTTTCACATCCTCCTATAGAATATCTGATTTTTTCCAATGCTAAATTTTATTTATTTGTTTTATTTTTTATTTGTCTCTTAATGCCCATAGCATATGTTTGATCTTGGGAGTAAATATCACTTAGAGATACCTTGTAGCACACAGGTGTCAAACATGCGGCCCGGGAGCCAAAACCAGCCCGCCAAAGGTTCCAATCCGGCCCGTGGGATGAATTTGCAAAGTGCAAGTTGGGGCATCAAACTCAAAAATAATATCATAATAACCTATAAATAATGACAACACCCATTTTTTCTCTTTGATTTAATGCAAAAAACATTAAATTATGAAAATGTTTACATTAACAAACTATCCTTTAACAATAACCTGTGAATAACTTGAACAAAATGAAGAAAATTATGTGCAATTTTAACAATTTTCTGCCTGTTACTAAATGTTTTGTTCATATGTATAAATGATAAGTTGAGGCATAATATTGATAAAATTGTACTTTTATTTCTTTTCTTTTGTTCAAAGTGTTTTTATTAAATTTCGACTCACAGAAAAATATAATACAGTCATTGTTTTATTTTTTGTTTGTTTTTTTGTTTTTAAACCCAAACACATGAACATTCCCACCCTGTTGCACCAAAAAAAAAGATAATTGACAATAAAAACAATAAATAAATCAGGAACACAGATATTAGTCACAGACTTGTATTGATAAGACTACTGTGGAATAAGTGAGGGATCTACCTTTTTCATGTGATTTAGAACAGGTTGCCAGGTACTGAAAAACTTATTGTCACATCCTCCTATAGAATATCTGATTTTTTCCGATGCTAAATTTTATTTATTTGTTTTATTTTTTATTTGTCTCTTAATGCCCATAGCATATGTTTGATCTTGGGAGTAAATATCACTTAGAGATACCTTGTAGCACACAGGTGTCAAACATGCGGCCCGGGAGCCAAAACCAGCCCGCCAAAGGTTCCAATCCGGCCCGTGGGATGAATTTGCAAAGTGCAAGGTAGGGCATCAAACTCAAAAATAATATCATAATAACCTATAAATAATGACAACACCCATTTTTTTCTCTTTGATTTAAGGCAAAAAACATTAAATTATGAAAACGTTTACATTAACAAACTATCCTTTAACAATAACATGTGAATAACTGCAAAAATAAAAGAAGTGGAAAATCTGCACTGTTGAATATTCTCTTGTAACAGCTTTTTACATCTTTCATTTAACTTATAATGCACTCCTCATTATTATCCAAAGGGATTTGATCTTGTCTGTTTACCCTTAATTTTTTTCTTGTATTAATTAGTTTCCGTGGGCAGGTTCACTGTACGTACCATCAACTACTTCTCCAAAATCTCAGATAACAACCAATGCATAATTGATCAGTCCAGGGAGAAACAATTAGAATGGCATGGGAAATATTGACCAAACCACTTAAAATTACATAGACAGAGCTAATCTGAGCTCCTCTTGCATATTATATATTAAATGGCTGAACTCTCCTGAACTGTTAGACATTTTGTAGATTTAGTTTCTGTGGAGAGTGAGTTTTTTTTTCTTCCCCCAAATCCTCATTTTAAAATTAATTTTTGTACTTAATGATTATATTACATAATCAGGTCCCATTTGTATTGTACCATTTGGCATAATCATGTTTCTCACTCACACTCTCTTTCTATTTTTAATTATCCATTTCAATGAATGTATCACATTTTTATGTTAAGTCTTTTTTTTTTTTTTTTTTATACCTGTAATTGTTGCTTTAAATATTTGGGTACTTCTATGAAACTGGATTCATTTTGGTATCTGGAACTTTGCCAGTTTTTTAGACCAAATAATAAAAGAGAAATTTAGACATATTTCCCCCCAGGATGATGACCTCAGATAAATGCAAAAAATTATACTCTTGCTCTGAGCCATCCCAAAATTAATGAATTTTTAATAAAATATTAGGGCCAGAAATAGGTGTCAGTGCATTTGATCTGGAACACATGGCTTGAAATGGTCTTATATAAAGACAGTGTGTTAAATTTGTCAATCTTAGTGGTTTTTCTAATCTAGACATGCAGGTTTTTGATGAATCTGCAGTCTCATTCCCGGTTTTGCATGTAACCCATCGTGTCCATTTGTGTTACACACAGAACCTGCCCATTTAAACACATATAAATCGCGAGTGATTTTACAACAGCAGTCATTTTTGTGCAACACTCTGCCTTGCATAATTAATTTGATACCCAAAATGTACCTGTGAGAGAATAAATACACTGTAAAAAAAATAGTAGGATGTAATTTTCGTGTCCTTTTTACTGTGTTACATGCGGATTTTTCTATAAAAATAATATAAGAATGTGTGTTATCTGAAAAATAGTTTCTCTTTTATCTCAATAAATATTTATATTTAACCCTTTCATGCACAAATTATGAGAACCTTAATCAAAAATATTTCCTGAGTGTTTTTATTCCTCTTTAGGCATGAAAAAAACAATGTGATTGAAAATTTTCTTCTGAAAAATAAATTTAAAAAATAATAATAAAATAAAAATAATTTAAGAAATATTAAAAATGTATAAAAAAAATAATGAAAAAAAAAAATCTTATGAACCTATTTTTCATGAAGTTGCAAAAATGTCCACTCAGCTGGACACTATGCGTTGAATTTTTGATGCACAGAAACATGTATTTACTGATAAATTGTGTGAAAACTATGGGGAGGGCTTGTGATTCTGGGGGTTTATGCTCAGGAGAGATCTACATAATGTTAACAATTCATGTCAGAAAAGATATGTAGTGCCTTAAAATTTTAATAAAGATATGTGTAAAAAACCAAAAACAAACAAACAACGAAAAGAACAACAAAATCCATGAATATACAAGAGAACAGCTGTAGAATAGCTGTCCACTGGAGTGACCAGTGTGCATGAAAGGGTTAAAATAGACCCAAAGTGCTTCCAAACTTGCTTCATTACATTAGTCTACATCTGGTTTTAATTTTTAGCCCCTATGTCCTGTTTTTAGGGACTAGTTTCATAGAAGCACCCACATGAAATAAGAGAAGTGGTTTCCCCAGAACATTAACAATAGCAAAAGTTTAACTCAGAGAAGCAGTGGCAGAAAAGCTCATTCTAATATGACGATAATACCACATTACCAAAGACTGACTAAAGACTTGGTTTAGGATATTGTTTGTGAAACAGGCCTAAAATTGCTCAATCATTTATGATACATTACTGTATTTCACACTTGATTAAATAATATGGTATCTGTGCCGCCACGATTAACTCAGTTAAATTCAGTGCAAATGCGCTAATGATCAAATGCGGGAGAAATGAACGGAGCATTAACATCAGGATGTAAGATGCACTTTTCTGTCACTGAATGCTTTCAACCATAGCTCATTGTCCATTTATAAAAAAGACCATTTCCGCTCTGACTTTGAGCAAAAGCACAAAGATATCCAAGAATTAACATCACAAGAAGGAATTCCTCAAAGTCTAGAACTAAATGTGTAGCTATGGGCAACTCATCAGTGCTTTAAAGAAATATGTTAAGTGCACGACTGAGGCTACTTCTGGGACATTGTTTTTCTAGTTGAAGTGGTGGACTAAGGTCCTGGGACTCTTCCACTTCATGTGCTGAAAAGCATCCCTCTCTGAATTTCAGGGGCTTCCTGACTAAGAAATGAAGCACTGGTCCCTACATAACAAGAATACCAG
Organism: Sphaeramia orbicularis; assembly: GCF_902148855.1. Classification (NCBI taxonomy): domain Eukaryota; kingdom Metazoa; phylum Chordata; class Actinopteri; order Kurtiformes; family Apogonidae; genus Sphaeramia; species Sphaeramia orbicularis. Next base: position 23,989,336 of record NC_043970.1, on the reverse strand, counting down.
AACATCTTAATGAGCCTGGGTCTTATGTGAGACACAGCTTACACAACGTAGCTCCAAGGCTCCAACCTCTTATGAAAATGGAATAATCGAGTCCTTTCACACTCTATGACCAACGCTGGATAGAAAACGATGAAAACACTGACAGCGTTCGTTTTTTCCCTGAAGTGATTTTATTACAAAGTTCATGAGGACTTACAGTATTACAAGAGAATTTGTCAACATGCGAAAACAGAACAAAGCAGAACACAGGAGTTTAACAAACTGATAAGATAAGACAATCCACTGTTCACAATAAACATAAAAACTGATTAAGTCCTCAGGAGGTGGGAGCCGGTGAATGACTACAGTGCAGGCATAGAACGGCCACATTCACACTGACTCAGCAAAGGTCAATCCAACCAAGGCAAGATGTGCACATCTCAAGAAAACATGTTACAATTTTTATATGCCATCGGCTTTTCTCAGAACTTTTAGAAAGCTTCACTTGTATGTACATAAAACTGTACAAAAACATGGCATCACAAGCATTTTATCCTATATAAATATACCAACAATTAGGATAACAACTAGATTCTCTCTTGCAAAGACATATTTTCAAGGCAATTGTCTTTGTTTGAGATGAACTGTGAAAAAGATGAAATGTTCAGTTAATTTCAGTCCATTTGGGAGAGGGCCTTTTGAATATGAACCAGCACTAACATTTCAGAAAGTAAAGTCAAAGAAAAAGAGTAAACAGTTTCTACCAATTATCTTTGGAATTCATGCTAAAATCGTCGCCTGCTCGACAGCAGACACAGGGCTGTGGAGATCTATGTACACTACACCACCAACAGATTTCTGTATTTTTTTCACACAACCAGTTTGTTAAGAGTCTGATCAGTAATAAACCCCCCCCCTGCCAATTTCAGTACAGTATTTTGTCCATCTGTCCACAGAAATGATCACCATACAATACACACTACAGAGAGGCAAAAGATACTCAAGTGAATTCAACATTAAATTAATGTTAAGTACAAATTAAACATTACTCAACGTACTGAGTGTATTTAGGTGCTTCATGATGTCCTCTTATTTTGATCAAGGAGAACCATTCTGTGTTTGCAAGAGTAAACACAGTTCATTCAGCATGAGTTCAAAAGAAAGGTCAAACCTTGTGATATATTGTTCCAGGGGAGAGGAGTAGGTCATTATCAGCTGGCATGAAAGAGTCCAACTCATCACGACAAGAGGGGAAAAAAAAAAGAAGGCCCCAGCTTGTTTTTATTTTGGAGAGGACTTAAATCAAACTCCTGTCATTTCATTCAGAGCAACAGCCGATGACTCCCAGTTATCTTAAAAGCTCCCCCTTTTAATTTATGTAAAAGACAAATCTGAAGATACATTGCAGATTCACTGAAGCGATAAGTGTTCTTAGGCTGGTATCAGGTTAAGATTTAACCCCAGAGATAAATCTTGACACAGAACAGCTAGAATAAGTGAATCTGAATTGAGTCAAAGCATTTAAATAGATAAAGTTGTGATTGAGGCTATGTGACATTGGCTTTATCACTCATTGCTATCTTTCTCACTTGTCATTAATTCCAGGTCAGTGATCCTACCCGCTGCTTTCAGTTCATGAAGCGGCTATCCACAGCTCTGAGAGGGTCGCTTGGGCGAGCCGTGGGGGTTTAATCACAGTGTATCATGGCTGTTGTTTGAATTTTATTTCAGTCGCTAAATGGCTTTGAAAACGGCATAATGTGCTTTCTCCCCCTCAAGGCAGGATAATCGCCCACCTTATTTAATCATGGCCATGTCCAGTAATTTCCATATGTTTTCAGTTTAATTATTCTAAACGCAGTTTTCAATGGCAGCATGATGAGGTAAGTGCAGATAAAAATACCCCCTTTAACTGATTGTAGCTCTGTGGGTGGATTTGCATTATCCAGTGGGTGCCTTGTCCTGGGGGTGTGCTCACACATGGCCTAGCTCAGGACTCATTACTCACCCTAATTAGGAAATGTCCATTCCAGGCTCTTCCACCCTTACTCAGAGACACAATCTGACTATGGAAATACTCTGCAGAGGTGAAAGGTATCTACAAATCTAATCAAATCAATGTTTAAATCAAAGACACCGTCTAGCTCTACGATGTTGTAAGGCAGGCTAGTGTAGTCATCATTAACATCCAATTAGTGACTAATACATAGTGTCCTTCAGACATATCCTTCAGATTCACTTGGAAAAATCTTTGTAAAGATAAATGAAGCCCACGGGCATGTCCTATTTTTTAGTCTGTTCAGTAGTCAAAGGAGGAAAAATGCTTAACAAGTTATTAAGCATGTTGTCCTCAATATAAAGGAAGTCAAATAACAGGAGCTGCAGTACATTGAGACTGACTCATACCATATAACCTTATGTTTAAGCTCAAATGTTCTCTGCTTCTGTAGAAGTTACTGAATTGAAATAAGAGTTCCAAATATGACCTTTTGATTTAATTTCAAATCTATGCATTGACTTTGAGGTCTATTTGGTCCATATAAAAAAAAACATTAATCCAGTTCGTGCATTATTCACTGAATTCACCTCTGGGGAAGTTAATATCATAATATATAGTTTTAAACAAAGAAAACCACCTGTTCTTCACCACTTCAACTCGTACTTACTTTTACCAGGATCTCTCAGTAATGTCGTGCCGTTTTCTGATCTCATTTAAGTAGCTTTTCATGCGTTCATTAGATCTATACAAGGTCATACAGTATATGGGGAGGTAAAGAATTTTCAGTTGCAGAGAAAAGGTTTTGTGAGTTAACACTATGAGCTGGTCTGATTGTCGCCATCGAGAGGAGCGTCTTAAACTGAGACACTAATATGATTCCAGTAACTGAGAGGGTAACAATGTTTGAAGTGAAAGGCCAATCAGAATGCATCTTGTAAGTACTTTATATTTGGTCATTGTGACTCCGGGGTACTGTGGCCAAATCAACCGTTTTCATGATGAACGATAGGTCACAGTGCTGAGAGTCAGTGGAACATAATGTCAGTTTAAATGCAGCCACACAGCCTTCTCCACCAGTGGCAAAGCTCTACAGGGAGCACAGGTAAAGGCCATTCTACTATGATTAGGGGTCAAAGGTGTGTGTGTATGTGTGTGTGTCTGTGTGTGATTGTGTGGAGCGGATAAATGCCTTCCACAATATCGAACTCCACATCTGGAGATGGTTTCAATCAAGTTTAAACAGCAGCAGCAAAGAAAAGCTTAAATATGCTAAAATTCTGAGGCAATCTTTTTTCAGCTTATGCCAGACAAAAATATATGTAGAACACACCATTCAAATGTATTTACAGCACTGTACATTAAGATAGACCATTTCATTTGATTGTTAATCAAAATTCTTATGCCTTCTGATAGGGCTTGACTGACTGTTGAATGATATCTAATAATGGCACAAGAGCACTGAGCACAACTTTCAAATTGAAGAGATCACTTCACAGAATGGGACTTGGCTAACTACAACAATAATTAGTTACTACTAACGTTGCAATTACCATCTGCACTTCCTTTTGATCTGTTTGAATTATATCCTTCAAGATTTTGTATAAATAATGAGTGCATCAATTAACTGTGTGGAACTCTTAATAAATATGCTAATAAATTAATAATTTAAGGAGAAGAATGACGAAAACAAGTGTTCATGCCAGTGATTGAATGAGTCACAGCCTATTGTTGCTGACAAAAAGGGCATTGGCTTTAGCGTGTGGACAGCCTGTTTCTCCTTCTGATGTAGGTGTTTCTTTTCTTCATTTGTGCACAGATCAGATGATGGTTTTCCTCACAGGTAGATTTCTCTTTTTGGAGTGTGGGCAGAAGGAGAAGTGGGTGGGAACTCGGAGGCTACGCTGAGGGGCATCTCCTCCAATGGGCAGTCTTGACTGGCGTCGTGACCGCTGCTGGAATAGGCACTGCGGGAGGGTGGCAGGCGCGACCGGTGCTCCTCGCCACCCAGCCTGGCGCTCCCATTGGCCAGGCGTCCCAGGCTCCCTCTCTCCTGGTAAGGCACGAAGGTAGAGAGTTTCGGGGGGTTCCTGGTCTTGCGTACAGGGGAAGGATGCCCGGGCATCCAGCAGGCGTCTGAGTGGCCCAATTCGCTGCACTCGGTTGTACAGTTTCCGGTCATAGCCACATCGGGGAGGGAGCGGATATCTGCAGACACAAGAGAGAAAACAGCACTATTAGAAAGCCTCAGAGTTATAGAGATCAGAACAACATCTTCAAAAAAAGTCATAAAAGGCATTTGTGAACAGAAATGGTGTCATCTGAAACACCCCATGAAACCCACCCCCCTCCTTGAGGTCTTTGCAGCTGTTGCTAAGCAGTCAGCAGCAGTTGCTATGTAGCTGTTGCTATGCGCTGTGTAATGAGCGCTACTGTGTAGTCTACAGATACATTCAGGAGATGGAATGCTGCATCTGTGTCATTTAAAGTATCCAACAGCAGTTTGTATGTTCAAAATATATCGCTGAGTTGTAAAGATGTTGAACAGCAATGCATTATTTCAACTTCCTATAATTCATGAGAAGTTTGGGTCTGATTTTCCTGTAATGGAGCTTCAAATATGTGTCTTTGTAAAAAAAAAAAAAAAAGGAGGCTCGGCTAAAGAAAAATACTACAGACACACATCCACATTAAGTGATTGGTTATTAGGAGAACCATGTATCCCTTTGGGCAAAACCAGTGAAAGAATTATTGATTGACAGTACTGAAATGAGTTCCCTGCCCTTGATTATTATCCATTTTTTATTCAACTCCCCCTAATTAAATAAATGGGTCCATGACCCAGTGACCTCATTTTAATGCACTAGCTAAGAGGGTTCTAAAATAAGTTCGCTTCAGCTATCAAGTATCACTGGGCTCTGAAAGTAAAAGTGCACAGAAGAACTCCTGTATTTGTTTACCAGACTGTGCAGCTGGCAGCCAACAGACTTGTTAAGCAGCCCACCTGTTGACAAGCTAAACATACAGCTGAGATTAAATGGAAATACATCTCAGTTTATCTTTGTTATCCCCTCAGATTCAGCCTAGGACAGCCAAATCAATGTCTGTGAAGAGAAGAGCAGACAACTAACATCTGAGGCTGTGATGTCACCCACATGTAAAGTTTTGATTGCTGTGATAAATGCATTACTGCAACGGCACAATGCTGTCCACACCATGAAAGAGTACGTCCATCATGGAGGCACCATCTCACTTGGCGGCAAAGGGACAGTGTGTGGAAGAGAGTAAATTTATTCGCCGAGAAAGCAGTGAGCTCAGTGCCGCACACAAGACGGCAATGATGCAACTGCAAGAGATGACGTATAAAACAGCAGCGAGAGTTCACAGCTAATAGAGAAAATGCCAGCTTGATAGTAAGCCTATGAGACATACCATCAGTATTGTACTCATGACCAGTGGCAAGATAATTATCCCACAAAATGTCAGACCTCTGAGGCTGCAAAAACTGCATCTGGCTCACCAAGCTTCAATCAATCAAAAGCCAACGTGAGACAGCTTGGGAGTCGGCAAGGCGAGATTTAAGAATTTAAACTGCTTAACAAAAATGTTTTATTTATGTCTGGAGTATATTTTACCAATTGGGAATTCTAAAACAATCGACCCATTGTTTATTAAATGATAATCATGAGACAAAGCAGAACGCATAGGCTGTCTATTGTTACTGTTAATCTTGCTTTTCCTGTAATCCTAAATTGGTAGATGTTTAGGCTATTAAATGCATTTATGCCACAATAAGCAATGCCTCAGCTTTATTCATGCCTAATTATACCATTCTCCTTAAGTGCCAAATTCTTCGTCTCTGTTTCATAAGCTAATGTCAGTGCAGATTGTTTTAAATAAATGAACTACACTTTTATACGCGATTGAGACAAAAAACAAAACAAAACAAAAAACCCTGAATTTGGAGCTTAAAGAAAGGGTTTGAACACAAGTGTATGTGTGTGGCGTTTCATGCATGATGATTGGAGTTTTATTTTCTCGGCTGCGCTAAGAGCGTTGTCTGTATGCATCACTGCAGTGAAATGGACTCTTGCTACAAAAGATGTTCATGGGAAGAGAGTTGGGGAGAGGGTTGAGAAGTACGCTTCCAAGCACAAGCACAGTCGTGTAGGCATCTACTCCAAAAGGATTTCACACTTGATTAAAACCTCTCCACAGCTTCCAGGAGGTTTACGCCACACCAAAGCGGCCTTGTGTAAAATTCTGCATAGCTCCACAACTAGAAATCACTCTATGGGGAAAAGTAGGTACATCTACACTGCTATCCCAAAACACTTTGCATGCCACAACTGGGCATGTCTCTTTCTTTATGAATAAGAAATTGTCATTATGTGCGCATTTAAATACAGCCACAAAACGTGCAAAAATATCCTATACTTTACTATTTAAGGGATAATTTCTCCTTTTGACTTCAATTAGTCGTAACAAAAATAAGAGATAAAAGACAAACAAAGGTTAACACTGATAACCACATCGGCACTGACGAACTGTCAGGTTGGTAATTGACTCTAGGTTGACTGTGTTTTGAGAAAATATCAACCAGAATGCCAACCAAAAGAAAACATGTAATGTAAAATGATACCGTGCACCAGTGACAGGAATTAAGGCACATTCTGAACCATGCTCATCATCATCAAGGGCCAGAAAATGAGCTATGACAGCTAAATACTACGTCTAGCTTGCCAAAGTCTGCCATTTTCTTCTAACGCTGCCAAAGCACATATTGAACGTCATCAAGAGAGAACATGAATGCACTAATGCCAGCTATTTAAGTAGGTTATTACCTTGTCTGTTAGGGTTTCATCAACATTCTATGTGGTTATATTTATAAACCTGCTTTGACACATTGTTTAGTCTTTACAGACAATTTAACAAATAACATCTATCTTCAGGAGCTGCAAGCTGTAGTACTAATGTCGTAGCTGCTTCATATCATCAGTGGTTTACAGCGTACATATAGATTTCAGTTCCTGATTCATTGTTGAGCAAACTCTAATGATAATGATAGTAAGAATTTCACTGTCATGTAGTTCTGACAACATATTATGATACAGTGTGTCATTTGTGGAAGAAAACACTTTACATTTGTTTTACTGACTTCTCTATCCCACTCAAATCTACTGCTAGCAAATAAAAATAAATAAATCAAATACTTCTGTGGCTGCCTTTTACCAGTGCCATTAGCCATCTGTATATGTAGTACCCACTTGAAATGTGGCAGAACACTGTCTGCTCTGAAGTTCATCAAATCGCACTCCCGCCCTTGGATGATACGATCATCGCTGGAATATTTGGTGGACCTCATGGAGCAAATGAGTCAACCATGAGGTAAAGGAGCAGCCAAAGGCACAGCGGGAAAATTGTATTTCTCACTCACTGAAACCTGTTTTCTCCTGAACCTATACCTGAAATAAATCTGCTCAGAGTCTGGAACAAACCCTTTAGACTTTATAGTCTTGTATGTCATGGATGGAAAGTCAAGGTGGACAATGGAGAACAGATGGGCAAACCACCACACTATTATGCCAGTGGCTGGAACAGGCTGACTGGAGTTAGAGAGCTTGTGATTTGGTTTTGAAGAGCAGTGACTCAATGACATTTTTTCTGTGCACAGCAGAATTCTTTTCCACTAGACTTGGAGATAGATTGCACCTGTAGCTTTTTCCTTTTATATTGGGTCAGTCCCATCTGCTTGCTTAAAGCAATATCGTGAAGAAAAGAGAGAGTAATTTCCACCTTATACCTGCAACAACCTTCAGTAGCACACCAGTGACTCACATTGGACCTTAGCAAAGCTTCTAAAAGCACCTCCACTGCAGTAGCATAACATGCATTCCACAGTGCAGTAACAGAGAGGGGGTACACACAGAGCTTAACCCCCCGGCTGACAGATACATGTGAGGGGTGGGTTTGCATGCTGCTTGCATCAGGGTGCCAGTGGGAGGTGTTGAGTGTCTGAGGCAGGCTTCCTCATCGTCTGATCCCTTGCCCACGGGCATGGGGGAAGCTGCCTCTTCCTGAGATTTCACACTGCTCCTCTCTGTTTGATTGCAAATGCTGCCTCTCCCCACCGGCAGCTTTCCAGCGTGTGTGCCATACCGCTATGATCGATGGCGAACAAATATGAGAGACCCAGAGCTCAGAGAGGGATAACAGGGAAAAAACAGCTACTATCATTTGGGAGCATATGAGTGATATTAGTGATATGTTTGCAGTCTCAGCAAACAGTTTATGTGGTAAATTATGAAGAAAGTTCGAAGAAACAAAATGAGCAAGAGGAGATATCCCACATCTGAGCAAACATTATTGTCTAGTGCTGGCTATCAGTATAATAACTGGGTGTGAATGTATTCTATGGTTGTCATACGCAGCAAAGAAAAACAACAAGAAACTAAGGTTTTGTATTTCTTTAGCTATGACATGTCAAGTCTTGTTATTCAAGTGCTCTGAACAGTTTCTCACAGTAAGCAGAAGCAACCAAAAACAGTCCTTTTCTTTTTTTTTCTTTTTTTTTTTTTTTTTTCCTCCAGAGGGGTGCATTTTTAAGAGGAAAACTCGCTACAAGCACACAAACATAGTGTTGACATGCACATTCTCCTTGCTCATTGTAATAGAATACAAAAGAACAATGGTGGAGTTTGTAACCCCCGACATGCATTTCACATCTCACAAGGAAAATTAGAATGTGTAGGCTTGGAAGCTTTGTCACCTAACCTGTACAGAAACTGACATGAGAGATAAAGCATTTGTTAACTGTTCACTTAGAATATTATGGTTTTATTCTCTAGATAATTGGAATATGCTTATTCTAAGAAATGCTTTGTGTACAATTCACATACGCAGAATTGCCTCCCTTTTTAGGTGGCTGTGTCGAAAAACTTACAATACCACTTCCTGATAAAGAGGCCTTTGTAAAAGGGTTTATGAGATGTAACCAAGAGGCAAAGACTTGGGCTTGACAATGAAACCAGTGCAGAAGTATCTGAAATACTGCTCACAGCTGCTGGGTCCTGCCTCCAAAACGCTCCTGCTCTCATAGACTGTCACTGAACTTCACTCTAAAAATAAGTAAGCCGTTTTTTTTTTTTTTTTCAGGAGTCATTCTGGGCTCATTTGTTTTATTCAAACTCTCTAATAAGTGATCCAGTGGACCATCTATAAATTATTGCTCTATTAATAAGATCTCAGGGCAAATAGAGGGCTTTGATCTGTCATGCCAGGTTTTATTGACAGGTCTGTATGACAGCTCACTTGCCTGCCAGGTTGGATTTACAGGGCTTCTGTTTGCTGAATAAAATGCATATTTTTTCCTGACAGACAGCTTGACTGTATGTGTAGTTAATGTTACGCTAAAAAACAAAAAAAAAAATCATGAAATAATTTTGTTAAACAAGTGCCATTTTGCTGAATTAATAAGCTACTGTTTAGCATTAGTTCACCCATGATGCCTCACATGTGGCTCTGACCCCTTGCACTCCTGTAGCTCCACCCTTTTTGTTCAAATATGGTAATTTCCAGCTCCATGCTGACATCTATTATGTATTTCCAGTCTATGGATGTAACTAATGGCCATATTAGATATTAATGAATAAAATAATTAACAATGTCTGCACAAGGACCATTTTCTTTCCTCGCTCTGTAATATGCATCTACTGTATAACGTTTACTTATCTCACTCTATGAGTCACCTTAAATGCACTTCAGCATTCCTTTGGGACCAGACATGAAAATCAATTGACTAACAATTTATCAATATTAACAACTACGGCCTTGTATTCTTAATGTGTTAAGTAAATAAAATGTATTAATTGCATGTCCTTACTCGCCCTTTATTGACTCAAAATCTATAATTGCAGGACGGACAACATATCATACCTGACCCAATGAAGACCAACTAGTAATATAATTACACTTCAGTGGAAAATGTTGGTAAATAATCATTGATCTAGGTATAGAAGAAGAAATAAGTGATTGATAAATGGTTCATTAGACTTCTGTAAAACATTCTATATAGATAAAAGTATAAATGTTATAAAAGGGCTCCTTATCAAAATGTTGTACCAAAGTTTAAATGTACTCTTGCATGTTCTCAAAGCCTATTTAACCCATACAGACCCAGTGCTACCTTTGTGGCAGTTCTCAAGTGAATTTTTTCTCTCTATTTAACCTTTCTTAAGTGATTTATCACCGTTTATTCTAATATTATGCTCTGTACTTGGCATTTTAAAGTATAAATCAGCTATTTTCCTATATTCAATTCACTGATCATGTAGATGTTCATAAAAGCTCAGGTTAAAGTTCAAGAATATATCAAAAACAGAAAACTGAAGAAATTATCACTTTTTTAGTAAAATAGATCATTAACAGAACATAAAAACAAGTGTGTTCATCCGCTGTTATTTATCAAATTGAATGGGTTTTACTGGTGAATCAATATTGTAGAGGATGATGGTGTTTCCACGGTAACTATGGAGCCTCTGAATGTCCAAATGGGTCATATCTGATGACCATGAAAAGAGGACAAACTGTATTTTACATCGTCTATTTACATCACAGGTGTCAAACATGCGGCCCGGGGGCCAAATCCGGCCCGCCAAAGAGTTCAATCCGGCCCCTGGGATGAATTTGTGAAATTGCAAAAATTACACGGAAAATATTAACAATCAATGGTGTCAAAATCATTTTAATTCAGGTTCCACATACAGAAACATACAGTCTAATTAGATTTCAAGTGGGTTAGACCAGTAAAATATTATCATAATAACCTGTAAATAATGACAACCCCAAATTTTCTCTTTGTTTTTTGGTGTAAAAAAAGTAAAATTACATGAAAATGTTTACATTACCCAACTATACTTTTACAAAAAATGTGAATAACCTGAACAAATATGAACAAACGGAAATGTCTTAAGGAAAGTAAATGCAATTTTACCAATATTCTGCTTGTTATTAAATGTTTTGTGCAATTGTAACGCATGTGTGTAAATGATAAACTGATAAACCAAGGTATAACATTGTTAAAATTGCACTTGTTTTTCTTAAGACAATTCGAATTGTTTATGTTATTCAGATTTTTAAGGAAACTTTGTAGATGTAAACCTGATCATAACAGAATTTTACTTTTTTTACTGTTATTATTTTACTGGTCTGGCCCACTTGAGATCAAATCGGGCTGGATGTGGCCCCCGAAGTAAAATGAGTTTGACACCCCTGATTTACATAAATTGATAGGATTAGTGGATCAGCAGGTATTAAACATTCTAGATCAGTGGACTCTTTTGGTCGTCGGTGGAGGTTTGGATCTTTATGGATACTTTTTAAAAACATTTTATTTAATAGCAATGTAAAGATAACCTGGGTTCTCTCTTTCTCTTTCAAAAATATAACATTAACTGTTTTGGTGGACACAAGTTAATGAATTCTCACTCCAACCCTCCTCTGAAACTGATGTGAGGAGAAGAATTACTATTGATGTTAATGGCACATTTGTCAAAGTCTTCGCAGATGTAAGATGTGAAAACCCCGGCTTCCTGCGAATGTGTGCTGACATAGGCTGATGAGTGGATGTGCCGGCCAGTGGTACGTCAGGAAGAACTGCTGCAGATACTTGAGTGGGTGATGCTATACCTCCTGTCAGTTCTCTCCCAGTCCACCATTTTGTCTCGGACCTCCTTTACTTGAAGACTGCCTTTTGTATCACAGCATTTGACAAAGCCTTAGCACCTGCTGACAGATCACGCTATGCACCAGCTCCCCCAATTGAGAAGTTGATATGCGGTGTGATATGTCAACCAACACTAAGGCTTTGTCAAACTGTGGCACACACAAGGTATCGTCAGAGAAAATAGATTCAAAACATCGGGGGAAGACTGGAGAGAGAGAAAACTGCAGTAAATGATGATACAGTTGGCTTTGTGGGTAGTAAAATCACAGTGCACAGAGGTGTTTGTGAAATGCATTCCTAGAGACCGCTGCATGGCCCTGAAACATAATGTCAAGCTTACTGCCCAATTACTGACTGTAAATAGCATTTTGAACCTTGACAACCAGATATTGATCCACAGCGGCTTAATAAATAAATAATAAATTATCATTATCATTAGCATGAGCGTTAGAGATGGAAGTGTGAGTATCATAAATCCCTTTTAAGATTCAAGACTGCTCCTCAATCTGTTTTTTTCTTTAAACAAATGCTGTTTTGTTGCACTATCTTAATCCATAAAGACTCAGTGCTATTTTTGTGGCAGTTTTCAAACATTGGTTTTTTTTTTTCTCTATTTTTAACTTTTCTTAAGTGATTTATCATCATTTATTCTAATATTATGCTCAGTATTTTTGCATTAAGTGAAAATCAGGTATTTTCCTATATTTAATTGACTGATCATGACTGATGTCCATAAAAGCTCAAATTAAAGTTGAGGGTTATTATATCAAAAACAGAAAAAATGGAGGAAAATGTAACTTTTTCCTACAGTATATCATTAACTGAACAGAAAAACAAGTATCTCCACTCACTGTCATTTATCAAACTCCACTGGTTTTTACTGATTAATCAGTAGTTGCTTTTCCATTGACCCTCAAATTGAGCAAACATAACTTGCGCATAAAAATTTGCCAAATGGAAGAACAACAATTTCGCTGTCATTTTTCAAAGCACAAGGTGGTTTTTCAGTTGTAGCGCAATTGGTACATCATGCAAAACTGCAATGGAAAGACCTTTTTCTGCAACTAGAGTCACGTGAACAAAAAAGACCAGATGTTGACGAACGTTACAACAAGCGAAGAAGAGTTTTAGAAGAAACACAGCACGGTATATGTGGACACACCAGGAAACCAAATCATTTTTAAATTTAGTACAGGATAGAGGGGTAATATATGATAATATTGAATATATCTGTATATCTGTAATATCTGTATTTACGTTCGTTGCCAGGTTTATGGAATGACTTTTCATGTCATCTTGCAATAATAAATAAACAAATTAATGTATTTGTGATTTAATGAAAAAAACGACATTACGCATTTCTGTTTTTTTTTTTTTACATTTAATAAATATCGGTAATATTTTGTGCAGATGTCCGATAGAAAAGCGCGACTAGTGTTGTAGAAGATGAGGGTGTTACCACGGTAACTAAGGAGCCCCTGAACGTCCAAATGGATCATATGTGATGACCATAAAAAGATAACAAACTGTATTTTTTACCAATTATCCACATGGATTGACAGAATTAATGAATCAGCAGTTATTAAACTTTTTATATCAGTAAATAATTTTGGTCACCAGTGTATGTTTGGGTCTTTATGGGTTAAAATCACATGCACACACATGGTCCAACATCCTTCCTATAAATAATATTCAGATACAGATTATACTAGATGTCATGTCAACAGACCTTTTGTTAGTCAGGTTGAATTTGCATTGACAGGAAATGAAGCCTACATCAACTTAGCTAAATCTTTTATTAGAGCAGTCAGAAAAGATGATAAACAGCAATACAATATATGCTGTGTTAAATCTCATATTTATGTATTGAGGGCTTTAGGGACTCCAAGTTAAATGTGCATGGAGAGTTTAAAGCATCTAAATATAGCATTCAGCATTTGCTCTTTAGGCCGATTCATGGAGCAATTATTAATGTTGCTTATTTTAATATTTATTGTGTCTACATTTGATGCATAGAATGTATTATTAAGTACATTAACACATGCTCCATCACACTTGTCTTATGTATAGAACTTGTAAAGTACATCTGTGTAAATAAATGCATGAAAAGGCAATAACAACATGTTGATATAGCAATGAAAAACACTATTACAGTATACTACATCATTCTGCTGCACTTCTAAAAGCAATGTACTATCCTATATAATAACATTTAGTTCCTCTTTACTTCTTCACTGACTTTCTCATTCTGCTGAAACAGGAAACCTTACATTTCCTATTCAGTTTTCAGTGTAATTTAATTAAAAATGCTCAAAGAAATGCAGACTAAATCCCTGTGGTGTGGGGTTGTGACTGGACACTCAATAGGCTGGTGATTTCATTAGTGTAACTTCATTGCAAATTCTGCACAGTTCAAGCCAGAGGAAGAAGCACTCGTCATCAGCATGAAGTGGTCCAAAAGCTGTAGATTACATTTGTTTAGAAGAACAGAAGCTGCTTGGTGCTACACAACTTGATTGACCCTGTGTCTGTCTCTTTCTAGAGCCGATTGCATAACAAAAGGAACAAAATTTCAGGCGTAATGAGTGGTGACAGCATCAAGGTTGAAAGCGACGATGGGGCTGAGAAAATATTCACCAAAAATATATTATTTTTTTTTTTAAAGACTAGTTTAATGGAAAATACTGTCATGATAATTAGACAGACTGTTTCATCACGCAACCCTACTCTGATTACTCTGTGACATTTACTTGAGGAGTCACTTGTCTATTCCTGTCTCACACACCAAATGTCTTTCTTCTTCTCTTGTCTGAATGTCTCTTTATTGGTTCCTGCTTTTGAAGCTTTCCTCCTGCTTTAGGCGTTTATATTTGCACTCTGTGGTCCTTTCAACCACAGTGGCAGCAATCACTGGGCTTGTGCTAGCAGGTAGATGCTGTCAGAGAAAAATAAGGCTATTTAGTTTTATTTTAAATATTCTTTACATATCACTTGTCACCTCCTGTGAACACGATTTTCCCAGAAACACTTAACAAGTAATGGGCTTTTACACTGAGGTCGAAATATGTAACTGCTTTTACCTCTACCATTTGTCGCCCCCATACTAATCTGTCTGTGTGTTTTTTTCAAGACCAAACACTCAGAGAGTATATTCTTGATTTTAGTCGAAAATATGGTATCACACCAATAAAAGTAGCTTTACAAAGGATTTGTACATTGTAACAGTTTATTACTTAGGCTGTAAACACTTTGTAAATCATGAATAAGCTTGTAATAACAAGTGGTGCCGGGCACAACAAACTCCACTCCTCGCACGTATCGTAGCTTATTTTGGCATCGATCCAGCTGATGTCTTAATGTCTGTGCATGTGGTGATGTCAGCATATCAACTGCCTCTATATATGTGCCAAGTTTGAAGTAAATTGAAACAAAATGTATATTTTTATAGACATGTGAAATCTTGCCCATTACAAGTAAATGGGAGAAAAAAAAGATTTTAAAAAATCATAAAAAATTTGATCTTTGACCGACTCACATCTATTCTGGGTTACTGGCAATCTATAAACCCAATTTGATATGAATTCAACCAAACATTTTGCTGCTACAGACATATGAAATTTCACCCATTATAAGTAAAGGGGGAAAAAGATTTTAAAAATTCAAAGAAAATTTAAACTTTGACCTACTGTTCCCAAAATGTAATCAGATCTATTCTGGGTCACTGGCAATCTATAAACCAAATTTGGTATGAATTCAACCAATAGTTTTGCTGCTAGAGTGTTAACAAACAAACAAACAAACAACCAGTTTTTTTTGCCAGATTGTGAGGTGAAGTCCAGTCCCATCTGGTGTACCCCATGGGACCTAACCTGACACATATGATTTTTGTCACTTGGACAAAAACAGTAAATAAACTTCTAGTTTTGTATTAAACAGTTCAATGGACTGAATGTCTCATCATATGTGATTTTACTTTTAGATTTTACCTCAATCTTTGAGCATGAGGTGAAAAAGTATTAAAAGATGTGAAACTTGTTAATGCCCGATCATGTTGAAGCTCCAAAGGTATTTTCAGTGACTCTGAGTAGATCGTGGAGAGAAATAATTACGATGATGTCACCTCAGCAACTTTCAGGTGTGTAGTCTTTATATTTCTGTATCTTCAGTTTGAGACTTCAACAGTTTTATGACCATGTGCAATTTTCTTGACTTGAACTTATCTTTTAAATTGACAAACATCATGTGTGCAAATGATGCATTATTCAAAAAGGATGAAAAACGTATTCATCTCTCTCCAATAACTGATGTTCACATTTATTCCAAAGTAAAGTCCCATGGGGTCCAACCAGAAGGGGGAGGACTTCAATTTTTTTCTATAACAACATTACATTTTCTAAGTCGATTGGTTACTGAGGTTCCTATGTCTTGATCAGCAGCATTTGTACCTGTCAGCTTCTTCTGAGATTTATCCATGTTATAAAACCCAAGTGGCCTCTGTATCCGTGCGTGCGTGTGTGTCCTGGGATTCACACAAAATCCAGAAAGAGCTGACTGCTGCAGTTTGGCATACTTATGTATTATTGGTCAAGGAACAGAGTAGCTAAAACGGCAAGTTGATAGGACCAATATTTTGGGAGATATTAGTAATTTTGGGATACAATAGCCTTGCAATCACATTGCTATGGCCACAGTGCTTTGGCGGTGACTTCTGGACAAATGCAGTACAACATGCATGAATACACAAAAGCATAAAAACCACCAAATCTAGAACCCATGGACCCCCGCAGGCCAACGCGCTAGTTAAATGAACCCTTAAAGACCTAGCATTACTTTTGCAGCCTTCTTTACATGATTTATCACCATTTGTTATAATATTATCCTATGTATTTTTCAGCATTTTTCAGTGTAAATCATATATTTTCCTATATTTAATTTACTGATTATGTACACATTCATGAAAATTCTGTGTAAATTCAAAGGTTATTATAGCAAAACCGAAAAAAAGTAAAGAAAAAGTGACTTAAAATATAAAATATATCATTAACTGAACATAAAACAAGTGTATCCATCCACTGTTATTCATCAAACTCCATGGGTTTTACTGGTGAATCAATGTTGTAGAAGAAGATGGTGTTTCCATGGTAACTACAGAGCCTCTGAACATCCAAATGGGTCATATCTGATGACCATGAAAAGATGACAAACTGTATTTTACACTAATTATTTATATGTATTGATAGGATTAGTGGATCAACAGGTATTGAACATTTTAGATCGGTAGATGGTTTTGGTTGCTGGTGGCTGTTTGGGTTTGTATGGGTTATTATTAGTTAAGCAGGCATCTGCACATTAGAGACTGGTTTGACCAACTCTAAATGTGTCATGAAATAACTTTTGTTATGATGTGGCACTGTATAAATAAAATTTGATTGATTGACACATCTTCACATTCAAATGCAGCCACACCCATATCATTGGGCTCAGTTTATCAGCTCTATACACTTTCACTGGACAAGTAGTAGTACATATGCAGTAATGTGTGTTGTATCATGGAGTGTGTGTGACCCTGATAATAACTTAGAATTAATATCAATTGATAAACTGTGAATAAACACTTAAATGTGTGCAGTGAAAAGGAATTTACCTTATGTTAAGACTTAACAGAGGGTTTTATGTAACATGTGGATAAGTTGTTTAGTAGCAGTGTTGTGTTTGTCCAATTTGTGGTAATAGTGCTTTAAAACTCTAAGCTAAAAATCTTCACTCTGCTTTACTGTATTAGTAGGTAGGTATTTTTCACTGCACCAAATACGCACAAACACACATACACACTGGATCAATAAAGGAAGCATAAAAGCAGGATCTTACAGAAACCACCTGAACTTGGTTGGCATCTTAAATATTATTAAATCATTAATAAATGGTGATGTGTTTTCTTCTTCACAGTAAGCTTCTCCCTCTCAGCTTATAAACTGTAGTAACTCAGTAAATAATAAGATCTAAGATTTAACAGTATAACCCCTTCAATTAGTGAGCCAGAACCGATGTATGAAACTGTTTTAACTTCTTCATGAGTGTAAACCAATAACCTAATTATAAGTATTTATGAATCTTTAATAAGGGCACCCTTATTGTTAGGTGTTACAGAAAATATTATCTTAATTGCACCAGGGAATTTCTTGAACAACTTTTTTTTTTCTTTTTTAATACCAAGCTACTTACAACAAAGTGGATAAATACAGTTAATATAGACATGTCTCTATTCACATCGGGATTCTAAAAGTGATCCACATCAAATTATCAAAAAAGGAATTGTTTCCATTTGAAGATTTTCCTCTTGAGTGAACTCCTACTCACCATTTCCATGTTCAGTATCTTGAGGCGATTGATCTTATTGACATGTAAAATGGATGTCTTCCATGATCTGTTTGTTTTCTTGCCTCCCCTTTCGATCATGGTGCTATCTCTGCTAATTCTACCTTTGATCTGTACAATCTACAGCATGAGACATGTTTACCCTGGAAGAGTTACCATTATCGGTTAATAAGCCTAGACCTGCACACAGTACAATCATGAAAAAGAAAACAAGAACATCCAACCATGAAGAAAACCTTTTTTTTTTTTTTTTTTTTTTTTTTTTAAACCTCTGTTGTGATGTATTCTCAATGCTTGCTGTGTTTTGTGGGCTATGTGGCCTTGCCTGCGGTAGTGGTTACTGCAGACAACTTTTATCTGTTCATCATACATCATATCGAACCGGAAAGCAAGTGGTTAGATTCAGATTGGAATCAGATACAACACTATGTAGTCTGGATGCAGTCCAGGCAGAATGTATGTAGTGTAGTGTACAGTGCATGCAAAAAATACAAAATATACACAGATTTAAAAAAAAAAAAAAAAAAAAGTAAAGAAATACTGATGGAGACATACTTTTCTGCTCATACATGGGCGAACATTAGCGTTATCTCATAAAATCCAATCTTTAAAATCACTCTTTGTACTGTACTTTGTACAGACCCTAGACCAGGGGTGTCAAACTCATTTTAGTTCAGGGGCCACATTCAGCCCAACTTGATCTCAAGTGGGCCGGACCAGTAAAATAATAACAGTGAAAAAAGTAAAATTCTATTATGATCAGGTTTACATCTACAAAGTTTCCTTAAAAATCTGAATAACATGAACAACTTGAATCGTCTTAAGAAAAACGAGTGCAATTTTACCAGTATTATGCCTCGGTTTATCAGTTTGTCATTTACACATGTGCATTACAATCGCACAAAACATTTAGTAACAGGCAGAATATTGGTAAAACTGCATTTACTTTTCTTCACACATTTCCTTTTGTTCATATTTGTTCAGGTTATTCACATTTTTTGTAAAAGGATAGTTTGGTATTGTAAACATTTTCATGTAATTTTACTTCTTTACACCAAAAAAAACAAAGGGAAAATTTGGGGTTGACATTATTTACAGGTTATTCTGATAATATTTTATTGATCTGACCCACTTCAAATCTAATTAGACTTTATGTGTCTGTATGTGGAACCTGAATTGAAATGATTTTGACACCACTGTTAATATCTTCTGTGTAAGTTTTGCATTTTACAAATTCATCCCGCGGGCCGGATTGGACCCTTTGGAGGGCCGGATTTGACCCCCAGGCCGCATGTTTGACACCTGTGCCCTAGACCAATGGTTCCCAACCTTTCACAACCCATCACAAATTTCTAGCTATCCCAGACATTTTTTTCTTTTTTTTGCTAAAACTAATTTGTTTTCGATCATGTAATAGTTTGCTATACTATGTTGCAAATAAACATTAATTTTAGACGACATTTAGTCTATATAATTTATATTATTATGGACGGAGGCAGAAAAGCCAGGTGTAGATTACTGCACAAAGTGAGAATTTTATTTTCCTTGGTCAGGATATATACAGTCAGTCCAGCTTGGATTTACAAGGTTGACAATTAATACTGAACAAGCAAGAACTCTATGAAACTATGAATTATGAAAGAGCTGCAACATCTTAAACCGACCACAATGAACATTTGAAAGATAAACAGTACCACAGTGCTTCAGTTTCAGCTTCACAGTTTGTCATGTCTTTTATGGATTGTGATTGTCTCTCTCAACTAGCCACATATTTTTCATTAGTAAGTTTTTATTTTTATTTTTATCCATGACTACAAATTTCAGGCGACCCCATTTGAATTCCAGGCGACCCCACATGGGGTCCCGACCCCAAGGTTGAAAAACACTGACCTAGACGGTGACGGCTTCATTTGACCATTTACTGAAGAGCGTTGCAGCATGACTGACAGTTCACTGGGAAAGCCACGATACTAACACAGTCAAATGGAAAGTTCTGTTCCCATAGTGATTTCCACAATACAGCTCTGCCTTTAGAGGAGGACAATTCAAATATATAGCATGATGAAATATGAAAATTGCTTTTTGTGTAGCGAAGGCAGCGGGAAAAGAACAGCAGTGCTCTCCCATAACTGCTTTACCCTCTGCCGTACTATAGCATTTCTGACAACACTTTGATTAGGGAAAGGGGAAAAACCTCACATTGAGTAAGAAGCTTGACTGAATATGTAATTATTAAGGCAAACTGTGAATTTCCAGCTCTAAATATGGGCATAAAGAAAGACACAGAGCACAGAGGCGGTAGGGGGCCATCATGTGAGCTTCTACAGCCAGCATGATGCCCTCTCCCCTGTTGTTCATAACTGATCCATCGCATTCACTGCTTCTGATTGACTTTTAAAGGTCCTAGTGAGTCGAGCAGGGGTCAATATTCATATCTTTTGACTAAAAAGTTAAAATCCTCCAAGAGACTTAATCATATAACCCAATAACACAGTTGAGCCAGCATACAGGGTGTGCCAAAAAGATGTATACATACTTTATATAATTGTAAAGTAGGTGTTTATTAAAATTCATTTAATTTTCAAAATGTAGTAGAATTTACAAACATCATTTTATTGTTTTGTCGCCTGTTCTCAAACTGGCGTCCGTTCTGGTCCAGACACTGCTGACAATGCCAAGCAATGGAATCGCACACATCACCAAACAATTCCTTTGGTATTTGCGTGCATTCACGTTCAATGGCTGCTCTCAATTCAGTGACTGTTGCAGGTCTTATAGTGTAGACTTTGTTTCGTAATGTGTGCGATTTCATTGCTTGGCGTTGTCAGCAGTGTCTGGACCAGAACGGACGTCAGTTTGAGAACAGGCGATGACAAAACAATAAAATGATGGTTGTAAATTCTATTACATTTTGAAAATTAAATGAATTTCAATAAACACCTACTTTACAATTATATAAAGTGTGTATACATTTTTTTGGGGACACCCTGTATTTAAAAAAAAACATACTTATACACAGGAAAATGTAGCTAGGAGGCAAAAAACATTTAGTAAGCCCAGTACTTTAGTGAAATGTATTAAGCCCATACCTGCTTTTTAATGCCTTTTTAATACAGAATACAGCAGTAAAATTGCAGCATGAATATTTTATCACATTAAACTAACATAAATGACCATGACATACACTGCATTATGAGATAATAACATAAAAATTTCATGAATCTGATGGTTAAATTAGGTCACGCACACTGTCTGTGACCCTAAGTGTTCACAGAGTGCATTTTCGGTGCTGTTGTTTCTTTTGAATATAGCTATTCAAGAGCTGTTAAGTGCAAGAGTGGCAATAGCAACAACATCAACAACAATGGGTGGAAGCAGTAAGAGACACAGAAAAAAAAAAGTACAACACAAGTAAATATTGCAACTGCTTTAAAGAGAAAAAAAGTGGCTATACTTGCCATCTGTTTTTTTCAGTGCCTCCAGCAGCAGTGACTATGATGGGTGCTGTATCTCCAGGCTAGATATTGTTTCAAAGTAGATAACTCATCAAGATGAGTGACAAGTGTTGGGGTCTTGCAACATGACCGTCTACGAAGAAGTTAGCCGAAGGGAAAGTAAACAGAATCATATGGATGTTATAGGTACAGTCAAATACTCCTCTAGCGGATACCAGAAGATTACAGCACGATTGACTTGTTTGTGGTATATCTGTGGCTTGGAGCTATATAGTTTCAAGTATATTTTACAGTGGAGTCAAATGTGCTGTGGGATTAAAAGAAAAATCAAGAAAACAAGGAAGGTACAGTGAAAATTCTAAGATTAACCCTTTCATGCATGAATTGTGAGAACCTTATTCAAGATTTTTTTTCTTCAGTGTTTATATTCCTCCTTAGGCATGAAAAGAAACAATGTGATCAAGTTTTTTTTTTTTTCTATGGAGTTACAAAAATATCCATGCATTTAATTTTTTGAAGACAAGAAACATGTTTGAAACCCAATATCAGAAAGTGATTTGAAAACAATGAAATAAAAACATTTTTAATGCTGCTAATCTGATGTCTTCTCACATTTTAACATATTCTGATACTAGTAATTACTCACTTCATGGAGATAATATACAAAAAAAAACAACCTTCTTGTCTGAAAAAATAACAATTGGTTTACACTAAAACATGTTACTGGAGATCAGGTTTATCAAGAACAGCAAAGTTACAGTAATGGTATGAATGTCAGGGTATGAGATGGTGCGTAAGTGTCCACTGTGTTGGCTGATATGGAACTAAAACAACAAAACTCATGAATATACAAGAGAACAGCTGGAAAATAACTGTCCACTGTAGTGACTTATGCATGAAAGGGTTAAAAATTGTGAGATAACAGTGGTATTTACTCTACTTTGGCTTTAAGAATGAAGGCTCTTTTGGAATGACTCAAACCACAGAGTGAGTTTTAAAGTGAGTTTTGAAAGCCAGTAATCTTCACAAATGGGAAACCAGCCAGTGACTGTGTGGCATTGATCAAAGACCTTGCCATGCCCCTGTAAAAACTGTCTGATTATTTTGTGTAATAGGCCACTAAAATATTAGTAATGGCACTTTAAATGCATAACATGTACATGCTTGGCTGTAGGGTTTAGCAAGACAAATTCAAGTCATTTCTGTTTAGCTTAAGGCATGTACAGTGTTGACTGTGTGATATACCATGTTGATGCAGCGCTGCAAATTAAGAATTGATCCTTTCACTGAGAGAATATTTCCATTTGAAAAAAAAAAAAAGTGCTCCTGCTCTCTGTTTAGTACAGAAAGGACATTTTCAGTTTAACTAGATTTGAGTTGGTAAGGGCCTTGAACAGCAGTGAATTCTGAGATATCCTCAGCTGACTATGAGAAAGCCTTAAAGCAAGAGCGGCTCCATTCCTCTGTGACTCACTGGAAATAAGGAAATGCATGTCAGACCCATACAGTACAATTCCAGTCCCTCAAGTGCCATCCATCATTGAAGGGCAGAACACTAGTTAGAGGGAGGTTCAGCGGCTCTCCGTCCCCATCACACTATGATGGAGAGATGACCCCGGAGGCCGTTCTCTGATGCCGGCTTGAGCTGCCTGACCAACTGAGGTTGAAGTGGATCTGGCCCCTAGCCAGCAGCCCCTCCCAGATGCACAGGGCTCTACCTGCTCTACGAATCACATCTGGGGTGAGACTGGGTAAAACCCACTGAGAGCGTCGGAGCACTACCACGCTTTCTATTCCTGACTTCATAATTATCCTCAAAGTTTCAACTCAGGATCCCATGGACCTGCCAGTGGACACTCAGCTAAAGCAACATCTTTTATAGCCAGAAGGAGCACCGGGGTAATTAAGGCATTTTTCTCCATGTGTCTTTATACACTTGTAGTTTTCTGAAGTCGTTCCCAAACACCCATTTAAACACACATTACCACCTCCAGACCTGCTGCTACAGCATGCTGCTGGCCAGACTCACTAGCGTAGCAACACGCTAACCAATTTTTGCCTAAGTACAGGAAGCCATCTACTTTTGTTAGAGTAATACATGAGCACATCTACAGCTTAGGGATACTGGCTTATGAATACTAGCTCACTCATTCATTTTACAAGCTTAGTGCTAAAACCGGACCATTTCAGTAGCAGCATGGTGTTAAAAGCACTATTTATGGAGCCTAATGTGCGCTTATATGCATGCACTTTTCTTTCTGGCCATAATTCAGAACACTCATCTGGGTTTTCATCCGTGTTATACATGTGTGGATAAGAGCTGGGTAGTTTGTGTAGATCTAAATTAAAATGAAGAAGACTGGGAATGTGTCCATGGAAAAGGAAAATGTTCCAAATGAAACTTCTGCTGAATCACTTATGATTTCTAACTTCCCCTCTATTTCTCTAGAGAAACTGCCATGATAATAATTTAAAAGATATTGTTTATAATTTAAAAACTTCCTCAGTTTTTTTTTTTCCATTTCTTTATACAATATATTTTTGAAGGAACTAACTAAACTACAGCCAAAAATATCTTTTTGATTCTGTCAAAAATATACTATTATCAGTGATATTATCAAAGTCTCCCAGATAGCTGGACAAATGATGCAACTACAGGGAAATCACTTTTATTGTAAAAGAGCGTGCCACAATGAAATTAAATGCAAGGGCGTAGATTTACTGGGATAATGGGACTTCTTTTCTGGCCTCATCTAGATTTCACATGTGGTTGCAATCTCAGCTACACAATAAAATGTCAGTTCACTCTAAAAGACAATAAGCCAATTCCATACTTTGCTATAGTTAATGGGCTGAACTGTGATACTACGTTCTTTCCCGCTCTCAAATAACGCCGTCCAAAGGTCTGGCCTATCTGCAGCAATTTGACAAACACAAAGTGCGGCATGAGCGTGTAAGAGCCATTGTTAGTAATCACATGAGCGAAAGAACATTTTCAGACTGAAATTGGGCAAAAAAAATCTAGACACATTCAGAGCTATGGCGCGCTGACACATCATCAGTTCAATTTTGAATTGAGCTGCACTCTGCCATAAAGTCATTAGAAAATGGTCTATAGTAAACTATTGTTCGTGGTGTCAAAGCCTAATCCAGGTTAGAGAGTTTAATTCTGCTCCAGTTAGGTTCTTCCAGTGACCTATTTGCTCTGAAATAAAATTACAAACAATTGGGGGTAACAAACAGCAGCAGCTGATGTGAGCAGAGCATAATATGTGTGCAGCAAAGCACTCTGGATTATAGTCGTATTACTCATGACAACTTGCCTCAGGGGACCACTTGTAAGGACTTTTTCCACCGAAGCTTCCAAAAAACTGCCAGTCCCATGACCTGTCCTTTCCCAGGTGGTGGCAGTTCCAGCAGCGGCTGCCATAGGCCACTGTGTTGGTACAAGCTGGCATGGACTATTGAACTCAGTAGAACTAACAGGCAGGGACTCTGACAAGCTACGATGACGTGTGTTTGAGCAAACCCACACCCTTGCTGTAGTGCGCCGTACTGGCACCCAGGCCAGGGCCCTCATGCTCGCACTGCAGACCAACAAGCCCCATTAGGCTGATGTTTTGCTTCTCAGTGTGCAGATCCCTCCTCTACATGAATCATATTATTTCATTCACACACCAAACAAATATGCAAAAGAACTCATGGTGTTAAAGCAGTAATTGCTAAAACTGTGGTGCTCTGTATGATACTGATATGGCATGAGCTGAAGGGAGGGTAAAATCCCTGACAGGAGTTTAAAAAGAACAAATATACAACACTACATGCATCATCTGAGAGATCTGAGGCAGGAAAATCAGACAGCATAACTAAAGAACCTCATTATCATGCAAATGCCATTTATTCCATTTTATCTCACCCTTCTCAATAGCCCATATGGCAGTGAGTCCACACAGAGGAAGACACGGGGAGACCTCATGCTGGGCAA
The DNA here is from genome assembly GCF_902148855.1 of Sphaeramia orbicularis. Taxonomy (NCBI): domain Eukaryota; kingdom Metazoa; phylum Chordata; class Actinopteri; order Kurtiformes; family Apogonidae; genus Sphaeramia; species Sphaeramia orbicularis. Next base: position 23,963,822 of record NC_043970.1, on the reverse strand, counting down.
CGGGCCACATCAAAATTCCTCCATCTGTGGTCAATTGAGTGTATGTGTGTGCACCCTGTTACCTGTCTTCAATACACCAGTGTCCTATTGGTGCTAGCCCTCATATCACAGCCAAGATGCCTAACCACTGATCCCCGGAAGAGTGATTATTGTCTAGCTTGGACTAGACATGACGGGATTGCTGGTCAAAATTGTATCACAAGACGAAAAGACGGGTTTTTCAGAGGTCCCGAGTGACTCGTGTCCAAGGTTGTGGGGCAGAAGGAGGTTAAACAATTTCTGTTAGGTGTTATGTGACTCCAGGTGCACGCTTGGCCTCAAAATGGGATCACTAGCTTGGAATAATGTTGAATTAAAAACAGGAATGAAATATAATTGCTGGAGACCATTTCAAAATTGGATGGAAGGAATATCAAAATGAGTTAGTTGAGTGATTAAACGAATTAAAGTTCAGTGACTAATGCAAGAAAACAGCAAAAATGATGCCATCTCTCAGAACTAAAGAGTACAAATACTGTATATTGCTTTGATTTGACCATCAATCAGAACGTGATGTGCTGCGTTTGAGACTGGGCGAATGGACAGATGGGACGGACAGAGCTCAATCCACAGTCGTCCTCTGATTTCATTTTGGAGTATAAATCATGCATCTTGACAGCGACCAGACATACACGATATGCAGCTTTCTTGCTGTCTGAGGCTATCAATTTAAAGAGAATTACAAAGCTCAGTGATTATGATGAGGGTCTATTAAAGTAAAATAGCACTGTAATGAAAATGATTTAGGGATTTGGGTTGTGATGCAACATTCTGCGATTGAAAAAGCAAATGCATGCAAGCAGGTGTACACAGACATGTGCATCCAAAGGGATATTTCTGATGAAATTAACCAACAGTTAAGCAAAGTTTGCATTACACATATTATAGTGGAAAATACACATGGGAAATCTGAAATGGAGTGCACTCTAACACAGCCCGCAGACAAGAAGTGGAAAATGTAGGAGGAGAGAGCAGCTGCTCAGGCAAAAAAAAAAAAAAAAAAAAATCCAGACATTAATTGCAGCATATCAGGCAACATACATGTCATACAAGACATTTTATTCCTGCATTTTGAAACTATTCTCAACTCTAAAGCCTTATTTCTAATGGGAATGTGCTGATGTCTATTCAAGTGAAGCAAAGAAACAGCTACAGACCACACACACTCCTTCCTCTCTGCTACCCCGGTCAAGAAAACAAGGTCAGAATACTGAACTGTGAAAAAAAAAAAAAAAAAAAAAAAAAAATGTTCAGGTACAATGATGTGTAAAATAAACTGCTAATATTTTGCATCAGCCATCATATTGTGATCGACCTGCTGTATTACATGAAACAATCACATTAAGATCAGGATTTCATGAATTGGGTTACAATAAAACAACTAATGTGCTATCAGCTGCACTTACGAGAATCAATATTATCAAATCCAAGTGAGGATTAAATATCAAGAAGTTAACATAATAACAGCCAAATATAGCACATGTATCAGTGCAACTATAATATCTATCTAAATATGAAAAAGGATCCACAGTGGGTAGTGAACTGCACACCTCTCCACTGAAAGCCCAGTGCACACTCTTACAATGTATATCCTCCACTGTCAAAGTTCAACTTGTATAACAAAAACACATCCGTGTCGATATTCCAGGGGCCCAGAGATGCAAAGGCTGACAGTCTAGGGTTCACATACCGTGCTTTATACAACCTAAATGGAATGACACATCATGCTCACCTTCCCATTTTTTGGTTGTCAGTCATCTCTACTGCAATGAATAAAGCTCGGCACCAAGTATAACCTGTCACTCTGTCACTCAAATGCTCATAAAAAGACTTCACGTCACTATTCAGGTGGAGCTGGGAAGGAATTCCTCTGTCTCTTTTGATTTTTCTGTCGAATCCTTCATTTTATGTGGGCTTTCTGTTATCTCCCTGAAGAGGGAATCACATTTTAATTAGGTCTATCCTTGGTTAGCAGTTCGTCTTCATATCTCCCTGTCCTGTGTGCGCATCCTATGGGCTTTGCCTCCTTGTCAGAGACTCTTAGTCCCCGCACCCTGTCATAATCTAACATCTCCCCCATCTTGTGCCATCTTTTCATTCTTTAACTGCTCCATCTTCGCTTGCAATCTTGCTCTCCTGCTGCTGACAACAAAGCGCGCCCTGTCTGACAAAAACCTGTGTTCTGCAGATGGGAAAAACACAATAAACAGCAACAACAATAGAGAAAAAAAAAAAAAAAGAAAATGCATATATTACACACTCTAGGTGCAGAAGACACATGGAAATAGACAACTGTTGCCTTCTGGGCTATAAACAGCTAGCATGTAGTTACATAGGGTGACTAAATCCATCTATTAAATAGGATATTAGTAATTTACGATCTTGCGAGGGCCGGAGGGAAATACAACACTGGGAGGGCTCATCCTCACCACCCACTTCTATTCTCGAATTATAGAAACTCTAACTGACACAAGCAAATAAATAAAACTATTGTAATAGAACTGAATAGCCTATTTAATTGGAAAAAGGATTCCAGACAGTTGTGTAGTAAAGCCTTAATGCTTCACAGTATTAGAACTTTGACATCTGCTGTTTAGGTGTGGCGCTGACACATTTTACCCTTTGATCCTGCAAGATATTGCAACTGGGAGCACTTGAAAGAATTATTTTTCCCCTTGAAAAAGCAGCAAATCTTGGGTAGGCAGTTACTAAACAAAAGGTGCATCTGTGCCCCCCTCTTTTTTTATTTATTTATTTTTTTTCCAGGCAGTGCGACAGACGGTTAATGTTAATCAGCTGCATTATCCGCACTGTAGCTTATGCAGATACATGTCTTATTTTATATGGTAGCAAACACCTTCCTTTTCTTACCCTTTAAATCAGTGTGGTATACATGGTTAGCATAAACATAGATGCTTGTAACGTAACACTATATATTTATACAATCTTATTCTATAATCATTTAATAAAAAAACAAATTTTCTATGAGACGTCTGCAGGTAAAAGTGTCTAATCCATACAGCCGTGCAATGTAAAATACTATAATAACTGTAAATGCACCATGTGAATCACTTACATAGTTTGTTACTACACAGGTAATGGATTATGTTTGGCAGCTTAAGGTAGCAAAATTGCTATTATGATACACAGTTCACAGAATGGTGGTTTCAGCTTTGCCTTTTTTATATGGACCTATGCTGAGACCATCTCTGTGGATTGATTACTGTGCCTTGGAAATATGGCTCCTGCACACCTACGCTGCAGTTTACCTTGGGTCCACACAGAGGAAGGAAATGCTTAGAGTAAACACAGTGTTGTCTGCACAGATGTCATGGTTCAGATTTATTTAGAGGGCAAATGCTTCATTAGTTGGGCTTTTTAATTAGCACACTTGTGAGAGAGAGTCATTAAGGATGTCTGACAGAGGACCTGCTGATGAGGAGGATGGAAACACTGCTAACTCCGGCCCTAATACCACCCCCACACCCACACACATACGCACACACACCTACACAAACTAAAATCTGCTTAAAAACCAATAACATTTCACACAGTCATCGACAAACACAGCAAGGCAACGTCACGGGTGCCACAACATTTGTGCTCTAAAATGGCCACAGAGCATAAACAAATCTCCCACAAGTGTCAGCATTGCCAACGTGCACACAGAGCCCATTAGAGCCATTTACATTTAAATAAATATTCATAGAAAAACAACACAGAAAGGAGGGGAATGCCACCATACCATTTTCAGGGTGTTCAGTCTCTCCAATGCTGCCGTCAGGAGTGGTTCTCTCATAGTGGTCCTCAGGCAGGGTCAGGGGTCCGATGCGAGGACCAGATGATGACTTACTGCTGGGTGTCTCCGATTCCTCCAAACCGCTGTCATAATAGCTGTGCTGAGAGGCATCCTGCAGGTCTTGCACAGGGTTGGTAGTAGAGAAGGTCACTCGCCGATGGGGATGCTGAAAAACAGACAGACAAACAACTAAGTCTCTTCGACGTAGCTAAACTTTTGATAGTTTTCGAGTCTACTACGGATGTTCAAGATACTTAAGACTATGGTTGGGTTTTGCTGGCCTTTTAAAGTTCAGTCTTCAAAAGTCAGAAAATAGTATTAAATATTAAACAGCCTTAAATATTAAATAGCCCTTTGCACTATTATTATTCTGAAGCTTATATAAGGTGGAAATAGTATATGAATGAAGTAAGGCTATGGACTCCAATAATAAGTGGGGTGCAAATTAGCAAAAGCAGAAACTGCATAATATGAGACAAAGATGAAAAATATGTAGAGCTGAAAATATGAAACGGGACAGAGCAGCGCAACACACAAACATCGGATACTGCATTCATACTGTGACTTTGAAATATATACTGTGTTTATACGGCATATGTTTAATGACAGATTTAAGAATGATTAAAGTGCATCTGTTCACAATAAATGAAAAGGTACTGGTCTAAAATGTGTTTGTGTTTACAATAATTCCACATAGTTGTAGAGCCAGCGCCCTGACATGGCGATACTATAAATGATTTAAAACTGTGCATCTTATCAGGTTTAGATGCACAATGTGCAGATTTGTGTATCTGCATTATTTGTTGTCCACCTTATCTAAAGCTTCAGATGGATGTGGCATTTGTACCAGGAACAAAACAAACACAAAAAAACCTACAAGTGTTGTGTATTGTACAACTGCATTGCTACCTTTATAGTTGTGTTCAGTAGAAATAACTGAAATGGAATTGTAAAGACATGAAGCGTATAAATAAATAAATAAATAAATAAATAAATAAAAGACAAAGACTGGCTATACATTTGTAACATTTGTACAGTTCAGAAGCAGCAAACAACATGTATCAGAGCATGACAGAGATTATTACAAGAAAAGAAGCATTATTGCAGTTATTATAATTATTAGTCAGACAAAAGTTTCATTTTCTAAATCTGCAACTGTCAAATGAATTCGGATGACAATGACTGGTACACTAATCAGTCGCCCCAGTGTGCTACTTCCTATCTCCATATTTTAATATTTCTTTTTCCACAGCTTTTGATGTTAAACCGAGCAGAAAGCTAGACAATATTTTTGTAATTTAACTGAGAGTGGATTCCAAGAAGATCTAAATAAGGCTAACTAAAAGCACAAAACAGAGCACTGGGATTATAGTTTTTGACATTCGCCATTTGCCAGCATTACAATGCATCATTAAATCCCCTCTCACTGTTATATGCTGATAAAATCTGATGAATGAGTGAGAGAACTGATGAATCAAAGAATGTATACTGATGAAATCCTAAATTTGATAGTTAGAGTGGAGTAGGCCAGCGTATAATAAATCATTCAGGATCACACCCTTTATCAAATTGAATGTCTTGTAAATACAGTTAGGAGACCATTAAATTTCCTCTTGCAAAGATCAGTTTACTAATGGCTACTTACCACCGATCCACAACAGAAAGATGACTCCTCGCAGTGCACATGCAATCACACACACTTCCCCTACCCCCACACCTCTCGTAAAAGTCAGGAAAGCACTGATACAGCAGAACAGGGCTGCCACTGCTGCACGAGTCAGTCCAGATCAATACCACGGGTCTGTGCTTTCTACCATTCAACCACTTTTCTGGCAAACAAATCCATGCTGAAAATCATTGGAACCATCATCCTTTTAGTACATACACACCAGATATTGAGAAATGCTTTTAGAGTTTAGGTAAGTGCTATCAACACCGTGTTCTTAATGCTGTTAGTGGGCCTCAAAATGTTTCCAGAAACCTGTTCATCTTCCATCATCCTAAACATGTCATGTTTTTTTTTCTCTCACTGCACAGATGGATCTCATGGTCTATCATCTAAATAACTCTCATCTGAATTCAGGGGTGTATCATAGTTTTTCAACCCAGCAGCCTTTTTTGTCATGCTTGTATTAGTATATCATACACATTTGACAAGAGGAAGGCTGTCTTTTGAATTTAAGTATAGTATTTAAAGGAACTTAACTGAAATTCTCAATTCAAATCATGGTCCTTGTAAGGTAACAAAACAGCTCTTTATGTGTTCATCTGAGATAGTGATTTGTATGCACGACGTGAAAACAAGAAAAAGAAGGAAACGGAAAACATGACATTTGTTTTCTTTCCATTACACATGCTCTTTGATTGGAGCATCTATATGCAGTAACAATTTCTGGCTGTAACAATTTGCTTATCAGCTATGTGCTGAACTAAAAATACGAGTGTTATCTATTTCTAAGAGCTCATTGTTTATCATGACTTGCAGAGCTTGCAAATTAAAATGTAAAACTGATTGATCTAATTCAGGTTCAGAATACACTATTGCATGGGATCGTAGGCTGCATTCAACAGGAAGTCTCAGTGCAGAAATCTACTACTACAACAGTGACTTATACTGATGTTTTCATATTTAAATCGACGTGCTATTGCCTCATGTGGCTCGACCAAATTACATATTTCAATGACGCATTCTTATAATATGATTGGAAGTCTCTCAGGTTCCACGACTATTTAAATCTGGAGGGGCATTTAGTTATTTAAATATGGATTCTTGCTTAAACTTCTCCTCAAGGCATCACTCCAGAGAGTCAGCATGTTTCCTGGGTATGATAACTAGCTAAGGCTGCAGAGATGGCAAATAGATTCTCCTTTTAGTCAGAGCACAAATCCTTTGCCAGGCCTTGGGGGCTGCAGGGATGCGGCAAGACGGAAGGGGAGGCTGAGCAGGAGTGGGGAGTTGGTCAGGCAGACACGGACAACGCTTTGGCTGGAGGGGACAAGCAGAAGGATTAGATTCTGGGAGACTGGAGGCGGGAGAGTGGGATTGTTTGGGCATTGTAGTAGAAGTAAGAAGCTATGGGGATGGGAGGGAAAGCGGGCACATTTACGGTGACATCTGAATTCATAACCCCATTTAGTTTGGGCTAAAATGACCTCATTTACACGCCTTAGATGACAATCCCAAAGCAGATGGAAAGTCACGAGTCGGGACTCAGTCTTAACAGGGAATCCGAGAGACATTTTAACGTTGTAATAAACAGAAACCATCCACTGCCTATCTAAAGGTCCCATAGCCCATTCAAGCCCATTTTTACTGTCCAACTGCCAGAAATATTATGAACAACCTACAGGTTCAGAATCATTTCAAGCTATACGTAGCTCAGCTCAATATTTTATTGATACAATGCTATGCTGAAAAGCTCTACAATAAAAGCTGTTAGATAATAAGGTAGCTGTATGCTTGACAATCAACTGTATGCAAGACTGAGTAAGAGAAGGTTTTTTTTCTTTTTTTTTCTTTAGACAAATGAGGCTAACTTTTTCAATTCATATAATAGCAAACCAGTTGTACCTCAGTGCATTAAGATAATAACAGTGTAAGAAAATGAGACCACATTAAGCTGCGAGCACAATAGATCTTAAAGAGAAGTACCCAACCACCAAGGCCTTAGACTGTGCTGCTTATAAGCTTTGAACACTTGGACAGAGCATGTAGGCTGGTAAAGCCACATAATAAATACACTTAACAGAATAAAGTTAAGATTGTCGTATAGATATGGGGGATGGTTAAAATGTTTATGGACTTTAATGTTCATGGAGATCAGGGAGAATTTGCTATGCTATAAAATGGATGCTGTAATTTAGAAAACTATTTATTTAATATTGTCAAGCCTTTACAATGTTTTTATTTAATGTTGCATACAAACAGTACAGGCCGACATATAGAGGATACATATTGTCAATTATAAGGCCTATGTTTCTGCTTATGAATTTATAACTCCTGAATGTATTTAATCCATACAGACCCAGAAAGCTACTGGTGACCAAAATGATCTACTGATCTAAAATGTTTAACAACTTCTGATCCATTAAACTTATCAATATGTTGAAATATTTCAAGTAAAATGCAATCTTTTTATGGTCATCAGATATAACTAGGGATGGGAATCGAGAACCGATTCTTTTGAGAACCGGTTCCCAGTAGCTCAATTCCTTGGAATTGTTTGCCTGCCTGCTTAACGAATCTGCCTTCATTGCACATGTGTGATGATGTCACGCGTACACTGTATTGTATTGGTTTAGAATGTAGCCAACATGGCGTCGAAAAGAAGAGAAACGTTCCAATGTATGGCTATATTTGAGGTGTAAAGATGACACCAGGGCCACTTGTAACACTTGCAAAGCTTCCATTTCTTCAAAGGGGGGAAATACCTACAATATGCCAAAACATTTGTCCACAAAGCAGGCAATTCATTTGCAGGAATGTCACGTCTTTGATACGCTACTTAGCGATGCTTGTGAATCTAGCAGCAGCGCAAACACCAGGGCATCATCCAGGCTTGGTTGTAGAGGGGGGGAAACAAATGTCCTGCCCCCTCACATAAAAGTTTCCAAAGTTAAAGAAAAGGAAAAGGAGGTGCACAACAGCAGGAGACATAGAGGAATTAGTAAAGCATCTTCACTTTCACTTTCACTTTATACGGTTGTATGGTGCGACACCCTTCCCTGCTCCTGCCGCTTCCATTTGCTCCCTTAACATTCCTCATTGCTGCCTATATGACTATCTGGAACCGGGCCCGGCGTCATCTGTTATTATTTGTGCATACTGCATATGTAATATTTTCTGTGCACAGATGGAAGTATAAAAGACAGTTAATGCAAACACACCCATTTGTACTCCTCTATTCCTTCACCCAATGAGAACAGATAAGAGAACTGATAAGGAATCGGATTGATAAGCAAAATTGATAATGGAATCAGAATTGTTCAATTCTTATCAATTCCCATCCCTAGATATGACCCATTTGGACATCCAGAGGCTCCGTAGTGAATGTGGAAACACTGTCATCTTCTAAAACATTGATTCACCAGTAAAATCCATGGAGTTGGATCAATGACAGTGGATGGAGACAGTGGGTTTATGGTCAGTTATTTATATCTTTGCTGAAAAAGTCACTTTTTCTTCAATTTTCTCTGTATTGATATAAGTTTTGAATTTACTCTGAGCTTCAATGAAAATACCTGATTTTCACTGTAAAAAATGTTAAATTACAAAAGATAATATTACGATAAATGGTGATAAATTGCTTAAGAAAGGTTAAATAGAGAGAGAGATTCATTTAGGAGCTGCCACAGAAGTACCACTGGGTCTTTATGGGTTAATACTGGCTTCAGAATCGAACACATCATCCACAACAACTGGTTGTGCTGAAATTTCTAAGTAGGACATATCATATGTGACCATCTGAGTGAAACCATGAGCTTTAAAGAAAGAAAGGCATCCCCATCTGAATGTATGAGGGCATTTTAGGTTATGTCGAGACTGGCAGCCCATATCACATTTTAGCACACCCAGACATCAGAATGAATATTTCATTTATCAAATCAGATTTGAACTAAATTCAAATATGGTTTGATATCTGATTTAAAAATTGGCTTCCGAGCTGTCCTCTGCCTCACTTGCAATTTGACACATAAGAGTGACGTCACATCCAGAGAGCTGTTTGCCCTGCGAGCGAGCTGTGACTGCTGCAAAATACATATATCAGCCACCTCTGTCACTAATGTTGTCTGGTGTGATGGAAGACTTCTGCACTGAGGCTAGATATTGCTATGGTGTGAAGAGTGAGAGGATGCATCTCCATTATTCACCCAGCCTGCAGCTTGCGGTTTTGTGTCTGTATTGGAAAAATTCACAGGCAGCTTGTGAATGTAGTTACGCCTATGTTGTTACCACAGCAACCGATGCAAATAGGTAACATTAACTGTTAAACCAGACCTAATCACTTGCAAATAACTGTCTGGACAGACGGTCCTAGAGATTGGATATGAAAAAAATAATGTATTTGCCAGCAGTCTACTTTAATAAACAGGGATTCCTGGGGCAAATAGCTTTGCTACAACAACAACAACAACAACAACAATAGCATTATAGGGACTGTGATGCATCTCTTTTGCCATTGCTGATTTTCACCACCACCACCACTACCTGATGGGACAGCAGACCCCTCTGCTGTTGTGTTCCCCATAGCACTGAGCTCCGGTTCCATTGTAAATGCCCCGGAGGTACCTGACATCACTTCAGCGTCAGGTGTCCTGTCATCCAGCCAAGCCTCACTGATTGCCAGTGCACTGGGCTGCTGGTGACTATGTAGATGGAAAACCATTTCCATCAACTACTTCACTTTCTGAGCATACTTCCTGCAGAGTTCTAGGTGAGACAGGTTTAGAGTTTGAAAGCTTACATTTGTGATTCTACTGGATCTACGGCCATTTACTGTACTTTTAACACTTTGGATAAATATCTGTATTTTTTGGTGAAGTGGTTGTTTAGTAGTAGATTGCACATATTATATGAATATAAATACTAATTTTATAATACATTTTAAAAACAAGTTGTTCTTGTAAGTTCTGTTTGATATGAAGTTTATTAAATATAAATGTGAAATGTGAATCTGTATTTGTCTTGTCTTACTTGTTGTCTTGTCTTTCACATGTTTTGTTATGTTTTCAACAGCAACTACTTAGCTGGCGTGTCCCACTCTCTTGTCTTATGTCTGTTTTGTCCCACTGTCTTGTCTCATCCTGTCCCTGTACACTTTCATCTATATGAGCCCCCTCTATGCATATGTATACAAGCAAGGAATGGATGAACATGTGAATATAAAGTTTGAGACTGTTACTAACACACAAGCTGTAATTAAAAATAAAGTTGTCCTCCGAAGAGGGGTGGTGGTGGCGGGTTAAAAAAAAAAAAGGAAATGTGAAACTTAATGCTTTAGGAAGTACCTAATCCAACAATTAGATAGGCATTAACCTCTGAATTTTAAGCAAAAGTGGTTGATACCCCAGTTATGCCACTCTGATTGCATCTCTATTTATGCAACTCCAACAGCTTGTTAAAATGTATTTAGATCAAAGTCAAATATTGCATCATCTTTTATGCATTAATCATAAAAGTAATCCTTTTAAAATCAATTTAGCTATCTATTTTCCTCCAAATGACAAACAACCACAGAGGGGTGTAAAGCTGTAAAAAATAGAATAGCAATTTGCAATAAAATTAATCTGCCCTTCATAGAGAAGTCAAATGTTTCTTCCTTAAACTTTAATTAAAAAAAAATAAATAAATAAATAAATATAAAAAAAACAGAGAATTTGTTTTTCTAAGTGAAATCTCTTGTTGGTTGTCCATGTCCAATGCTTAACAGTGCATTTGTCACAATTACTTTGTGACCAAATGTTTTTATTTCAATTTTTTATTACACAGAGGCATTGTTTAAGCTGAGTCACTGTGGCCAGGGAAAACACTGAATATTCAGAGTAATATCTTAAGGAGAAAAACACAAAGAGCAGTGTTTCATAATTTTGAGGAAGGCACATAAATTGGAATAACAACCAATTAAACACTAGTAATGCTACAGTTTGGCTACAGTATGCAACAGGAAAATACAGTCTGAGGAAAAAAATAAAAATATTAAATAGGGAGCTGTAGCAGTAGCTTTCATACCGTAAAAACAAAGTTGTAGAATGTGTGAAGGCACAGATTGTGGGCTATATGCTTCACATTGACACCGATAGAAAGAAAACAGTGCGCGGGTTTAAGAGCAAAATGCTGGGTTCAATTTACTTTAAAATGGAGTGTGTTTAAAGGGTTATAAGGCCAAACACCTACAGAACGGCCAACTGGAACCCCCTCAAGTGTTTGAGGTGCAGGAAACCTATGTGGCCTGTTTATCAACCTTGAGTTGAGGTATATTGTATGTGTACTGGAGCTGGAAACCAGACTTTCTCCATTGAATCACAGTTATGTGTCTCTCAGATTATGAAATGGGTTTTCTGCTCATGTTAAAGGAAACGGCTGATGTCTCAGTGCCCCTGTGATATGAAAAATTCAATTTAAAAGGATGAGAGAAAGAATGGTGCACGGCCTATTTTCATTCCCCCACACTGAGAGATATGAGAATGATGTTCTATTGTGTGGAGGAAATGATGCCAATCGTACTGCAGAGAAATTCCTTCATAATTCAATTCAATTTCTTCTAAATCCCAATGGCAAGCTTCTCTGCCAAAGAGAGGCAGAATGACAGAGACAAAAAGGGAGGGCTAGAGACTAAGATGGAAGACGAGAGACTAAAGATTTAGACTGAAACAATGGAGAAAAAGTGTGAGTCGTAGAGTGCAGCCAGACGTAGTGAAAGGTGAAAGGACTAGGCTGTGGTGAAAAGTGAAGAGACAGAACAAAAATGCTTCAGCAAAGATTAATTTTGATCACAGTGGCATTTTAAGTACAGGCAACTAATTTTCTCTAATTACCTCTCCGCGGCACCTGACAGACACTAAATAAAATCAGTTTTTGTTAAGATCCAGCAGCTGCTACAAGTCATTTCTGCGCAGTAGTGCAGTGGTGTATCGTAAACGTCTAGTATATAGATCTTCTGTTTTCCTAAGTGAGGCATCTATACAAAATATGCATCTAGACTCTTTGATACCTTGTGAGACTTCCCCGAGTGTGGGAGCTACAATTTCCATTTAGTTACAGTGTTTGTGAGTACATCCTGGCTCTGGCATTTTGGGCGTGTATGCAGGAATCAATGAGCTGCTGCCTCTGAAGGCACAGAAAAAATGAGCTGCACCAACAAATATGACAATGAAGAAGTGCACCTCTCAGTGTATGCAGCAAGCATAAAACCATAAAGACTGAAGCAGTTGCAAAGGAAATGCATATGGAACTGTTTTTATTTTCCATTCCACCATTATGTCCTCCATTCTCATCCCATCTACTGCTCTCCCTTTCTCTTTCTCTCTTTCTTTCTCTTCATGCACATACACACACACCCACACACACACATACACATGCACACCCACACACAGTTGTTTTTGTAGGTGCAATAGCTCCAAGGCAAGCAGCGTGGAATTGGAGTCTTCAAAGAGTCTTGGATTATCAAAGAGACACAGCTACCAGAAAACTAGGGGACACGCTGGAGAGGGGGAGGGAAGAACATAAGCGAGAGGCGGGGAAGGGGGGGAAGAGTGCAGAGGAGTCAGCATGGGTTTGGGTGGAGGATGAAGTGATCAGACAGGGGAGGGAGGGTGGATAAAGACCAGAAGTCCCTTTGTTCACGTACTGTAAATGGAGAGAAAAAAAAAAAGGCTGGAGTGAATGCATTAAAAAACAATCACATAGACCTTAATGGTCTTGATAGGCAAGACTGAATTCGCATTCTTCACTGTCTCTGCCGCCGTCTATTCCGGAGTATTTTTTTCTCTTACACAGAGAATTTCATTTCAATGGGAGCACTGGCCTTGAAATACCATAATGTTGTCACAGTAAAACCAAGTATTACTGCAGCAGGACCCACCAAGTGTGAATATAGCTGCCACATCTAATGACAAATCTGACTGTTCACACCATCCCATATGACAGGATGTGGGAGTGCTGGTGTGAATGCATCACCCTTCGACAAAAAGCTCTCCGTCAGCCCCTCTGTCCTACAATGAGCTATGGATGTCTTTTTTTTTCCTATTACAAGAACACTCCACACTATAGAACACATTTCAAGTGAGTGTATGAAACTGATTCTGGTCGCTTCACTGCTGTCAGCTGCAGGGCATCATCCACTTTGGCAAGGCAGCAACCCTGTCCCACTGCCACTGCCATCACCCTTACACCTCCCACCTTCGCTGACCTGTTTTAGACTAAATTAGGCTCATTTAATGCCTGATGACAGCGAAACGCACTCTGTAAAAGACATCCGAGTCCAAAAACTAATCTTCTTTAAAATGTGTTTTCCAGTTGTGAGGCTTAAAAACTAGGTTACGGGGTTAACGTTGTACACGATTCCACATATGCACAACATCTGGCAGAAATGTATATTGTGTGTTTTGTGGCTGAGTTTCAATTAATTATCAGTAACAGGCATATTGTGGGAGAAGTGATAGTGAATTTGATATAAACAGTGAGTCAAAGCTGCTTAGCGAAACACAATGTCATTTGCTTGATTGGTATTTTTTATGACAAAATTAAATAAGATGATGAAATGAGGAACCACAAATGTAATATTCTTTAGTGTCCAGGGAAATTTTGAAGGGAGGGATCAGTTTAAGTAAGTCAGTGAAGGGATCAGTGGTAAAACTTAATTAGGAAGGGCACAGGATTGAAATTTTTGATTGGTTTGGGGTTTAAAACCTTTTTCTTTTTTTTTTTTTTTTTCGTTTTCCGAGCGCTCCCGTTGTCTTAAACAGTGGGGACTAAATGTACTAATATGAGCTCAAATGGCTGGGAGACATCTTTTGAGAGTGGGGGGTTTTCAAGTGAAGAGCTGCCAGACACACTGTTAGACTGGATGGGGATCAATGCGCCAAACTGAGAGAAGAACAACCACAGGATAAATCAGGGACACGGGAGGGGTGTACGGAGATATACAAACAACTTTAAAAAAGCTTTTTACTTTTCGCCAAACTCAGAGAAAAAAAAAAAAAAAAACAACTAAGGAGAGGGCAGTTCTGAATGGTTGTTGATAATTGGAGATGATTGTTTTTTTTTTACCAATGAAATGTGATGTTAGTTGCACGGAAGGCGTAAGAATTATTGAAAATAGCAGCTGAATTTATGAGACAAAAAGGAAAGGAAGATTAAACCTGGCAGAAGGGCAGCTTTGTCGATGGCTAGCCTTTTGGCCGGTTTTATCTACTACAAGTCAAGATGTCTACCCTGGTCTTCTTACAGTTTTTACAGTCTGCCCTATTGAACCCTGCATCTGTCTACAATTTTTTTCTCAACTCTTACAGTACCACGAGGAAAAAAACATAAAAAAAATACCAATGTACATTCCCAGAAAATAATACTTTTTCTTCGCTTTTTGTTTTTCAGCAATTAATTCTTTGCCTTATATAACATATCATTTAACACAGTATACCTTTACTGAAACTTCCTGAATGATTAATGCATTCTTAAATTAAATACAATTAATTAACCCATAAAGACCCAGTGCTTCTTTGATGGCAGTTCCCAAATGAAATTTTCTCTGTATTTAACCCATTTTAAGTGACTTATCACCATTGATTGTAATATTATCTTCTTTATTTTGTATTTCTTCAGTGAAAATCCTCTCTTTTCCTATTTTTAATTCACTGATCATGTAGATCAAGGGTGTCAAACTCATTTCAGTTCAGGGGCCACATTCAGCCCAATATGATCTCAAGTGAGCCGTACCAGTAAAATAATAAGAGTGAAAAAAGTAACATTCTGATCATGTTTACATCTACAAAAATCTGAATAACATGAACAACTGGAAACGTCTTAAGAAAAACAACTGCAATTTTAACAATATTCTGCATCAGATTTTTAGTTTATCCTTTACACATGTGTATTAAAATTTACATTACAATTACAAATGCACAAAACATTTAATAACAGGCAGAATATTAGTAAAATTGCATTTACTTATCTTAAGACATTTCAGATTGTTCACATTTTTTTCACTAAGACAAAGATAAAATGTGCTGTTTTCATTATTTATAGGTTTAATATGTATTTTACTGGTCTGACCCACTTGATATCTAATTGGTCTGTATGCGGAATCTGAATGAAAATGATTTTGACATCAGTGATTGTTAATATCTTCAGTGTAATTTTTGTTTTTCACAAATCCATCCTACGGGCCAGATTGGATCCTTTGGCGGGCCGGATTTGGCCCCCGGGCCGCATGTTTGACACTTGTGATGTAGATGCTCATAAAAGCTCAGATTAAAGTTGAGGATTATTATATCAGAAACAGAGAAAACTGAAGAAAAAGTGACTTTTTCTACAAATATATCATAAACTGAACATAAACCTAGTGTGTCCATTCACTGTCATTAACAAACTCCATGGGTTTTACTGGTGAATCAATGTTGTAGAAGATGACAGTGTTTCCACGGTAACTACAGAGCCTCTAAACGTCCAAATGGGTCATATCTGATGATCATGAAAAGATGAATAACTGTATTTTACTCCAATTATTGACATGGATTGATAGGATTAATGGATCAGCAGATGTTAAACATTGTACATCCATAGGTGATCTGATCAGCAGTGGATGTTTGGGTCTTTATGGGTTAAATCAGTGGTTCCCAGCCTTTTTTGGCTCGTGATCCCATTTTAACATCACAAATTTCTGGCGACCCCAGACATTCAAAACAGAGACATTTTTCTCTTGGAGATGTCTTAGCGCGGCCAGGTGAGTGAAGAAATCTTCCTATTCTGTGTTTGGTCTGGTTTTCTGACTGCGACTATGTCCGGGCAGGTTGAAGCATAATCAGGTCAATCAAGATATGCCCCCTTAGATATTATATTCTGCATTTTATATGAACTTGATTTTTATTCGGAAAAGCATGTGGTGTTTTAATTATAATGAAATATCTACTGAATTATTAAAACATATTTTTTATTAGTAATTTATTTTTTTATTTTTTATCATTTAAACATTTCAGCCGACCCCATTTGAATTCAAGGCAAACTCAAGGTTGAAAAACACTGGGTTAAATGAACAAATGCTACTGAAATCAAGTCATTATTGAAGTTTTTACGTCTGTTGCCTGAGTACGTGTCAGTACTTTTCAATATCAGTACTATCTGACAAATTGCAATTCTACTTCTTATGTAAATATGTATATAGCCTATAGAGTTTTACTTACCATTATTACCTCTGCCAAGTGTAACGGCAGAGGTTGTGTTTTTATCTGTCTCTGTGTCTGTTTGCTTATTTGTTTGTTTTTTTTAGCAAGATAACTCAAAAAGTTATGGATGGATTTTCAGGAAATTTTCAGGAAATGTTGATACTGGCACAAGGAACAAATGATTAATTTTCTTTTTTTTCTTTTTTGGCGGGGGGGGATCTCCTTGGCAGAGGTCTGAGCTCTCCGAGTGCTTTTCTAATTAAGGCTAAAGATGTTCATTTTGTCTTCTGTTTATGTAAATATACTATTTTCTTTTGTGGAAACTGTCAAGCAAGTAACATCTAAAAACTATACCTTGTCTGAACAAAAGAAAATAGTATATTTATTTGTTTTTCTAATTATTACTATCATTCTTCTTCTTATTATTATTATTATTTGTATTGCTCTTTGTGCTATCTTTATGCATGCACATTTTCTCTTGCACTTTATGCTGTTGCTGCTTTAACCAGTGAATTCTCCTGTTGTGGGATCAATAAAGTTTCATTCATTCATTATCTGAACCCCCTTTATCCTCACTAGGGTCACAGGGGTCGCTGGAGCCTATCCCGGGCAAAAGGCGGGGTACACCCTGGACATGTCACCAGTTCATCACAGGGCTGACATAAAGAAAAACAAATCACTCTCACATTCACACCTATGGGCAAATTAGATTAACCGATTAACCTATCGGTGCATGTGTTTGGATGGTAGGAGGAAGCCGGAGTACCCGGAGAGAACCCCCGCAGACATGAGGAGAACATGCAAACTCCACACAGAAAGGTCCACTGCACCACTGTGTCTCCCATCAATAAAGTTTCATCAAATCTAATACAATCTAATCTCAATATGTAAACAGGGTGAAAATGTCTTTTTAACATAATTTTTATCTCTGCAATACAAGAGCTAGAAATGTCGTCCCCTTAGACCTTCCTAATGCATGCACCAACTCTAACAACTGATAATCAAGTTCAAATGTTAAAATAATGATGTCTAAAGCGGACCTCAAACATCAGATCTTTGTTCCCATTGGAGATCTAAAACATTTTTTTTTTTTAATTTTACACTTCATTTTATTAATTTCTTGCTTATGTAGATTGTTCCAGTTTGGTGTTTGTGCTTTTTTTGAATCTACTTCTTATCCTCAGGTCTCTCTAGTAAAACAGAATCTCAATGAGACTGCCTGATTAAATAGAAATTAAACTTTAAAAAATCTAATTAGTTATTTATGGTATTATCTCCTACCATGTATTATAAGAAACAAAAAAAAGTTATTTAACTCAATAATGAATATAATCTTTGTTTCTCCACTGAAGGTTTTCGACTTTTTTTTTTTTTTTTTGTATTTAAGTTTAAACTTGTTTTTGAGAGAAGAAGTATAATTACAGATGGTAAATGTCTAACTCCTAAAGATCTCTGTACATTGCGGTTGCTCCTTAGACCTGGAAATTAACAGTTCCTTGGAGAAGAAAGTGTGTTTGCAGCCTAAATAAATTCTAGCAAGCACAACAACAGTTGCATTTAGAAGAGAACTGGTGAACTGTGAATTAAAGCGACTGTGTACCTTGGAGTCAGGCCAGCAGGGTGCGGGGTAAGTGAGAAGATGGAAAGGCTATAGGAAGCCGACAGATGATTGGAACTCAGTGTTTTATTTACCATAGATGGATAAATCTGTGTTCACTTTACCGTCCAGGTACCAGGCTGTTTGGTTTTTATATACTATGAAAACAAAGTATGGTAACAATGTTCGAGTTATTGTTCTAGTTATTGTTTCCATTATAATTATCAAGGCAAGGCAAATTTATTTGTAGAGCACAATTCATACACAGGGCAATTCACAGTGCTTTACAAAAACGGAAAAGAGACAGGTTTAAAACACACAATTACAATTAAAACATAATCAATAAAACATAAATAATAATTTAAATAAAGTAAAAGAGAAGAGAGCAGATAGAACCCTTTCAGTTGTTCTATGCACAGTTGAACAGAGCTGTTTTCAGCCTGGACTTAAACCCTGTCACAGTACAGGTCTGTCTCACATCATCAGGAAGACTGTTCCACAGTTTAGCTGTATGGAACTGAAACACAGCTTCACCTGTTTAGTCCTGATTCTGGTCACCAGCAGAAGACCAGTCCCTGAGGTTCTCAGGGTCTGAGATGGTTCATATGGGTCCAACATGTCACAGATGTACTTCGGTGTTAGATCATGGAGACTTATACACAAACAGAGCTGTTTTAAAGTCTATTCTCTGAGCCACAGGAAGCCAGTGCAGAGATCTGAGCACAGGATTAATATGGTTGTACTTCCTGGTTCTAGTCAGGACCCGAGCAGCAGCGTTCTGGATGTACTACAGCTGTCTGACAGCTAGTTTAGAGAGTCCAGTGTGAAGGCCGTTACAGTAGTCTAACCTGTTCCAGATAAATGCATGGATAAGGCTGAGTTTCCACTACATGGTACTGGCTCGACTTGACTCGACTTGGCCTTTTTGTGTTCCCATTATGACAAAGGACCTGGAATCTGGTACCCGGTACTAGTTTTTTGGTATCACCTCCGATGAGGTTCCAAGACTGGGGAACAGATACTAAAATGTGACGTGTAAACACTGCAGACCACTGATTGGTCAGAGAGTTGTCTCTGTGACTCGCTGTTTTACACAAAACAGATGTGGAAGTTTTCAGTAAATATAGTGGTAGGTTAATCCACATGATGACAGCCCGCAAAACTACACCATGATTGGTTAGGCGGCCGACGTAAAAATTCAGCATGAGCTTGACGAGACAACATGCAATGAGCAAGTTTATCAGCAACTCTCTGAGCAGACGACACGGAAGTAATGTGCCACATTGGTATAACGTCCAGGTACTGTAAAGTCGGTAGTATCCTGTAATGGAAACGGTCTCCAGGAAGAGTACCTGGTACCCAAGTCGAGCCGAGTTGAGTCGAGCCGAGCCGGGTCCATGTAGTGGAAACGCGGCATAAGTCTCTCTAAGTCTGGTTTCGACAGTAAACCTTTGATTCTGGCAATGTTTTTAAGATGGTAAAAGGCTGATGATGTTATTGAATAAATTTAATGTGGCTGTTAAAGTTTAGGTCTGAGTCGATTATTACCCCTAAATTTCTAACCTGATTTTTAGCTTTTAAAGTAAGAGATTCCAGATAACTGATGACACTTTCTCTGGATTATCACAGTTATCACCATGGTTGTTATTGTTGGTATTGTTGATATTTTCTTGTGAGGGTCTTCACTACCTTCTTCTTCCTCCCCCCCCCCTTCACTCTTTCCTTCTCTTCTCCCGCTTTCTTTTCTTTCCCCGTGTACCTTCATGTCAGGTCCAGCATCAAAATGTGGTTCAGCAAAACTCATAATAAAGACAGAAGAATATCAAGGGAAGCCTCATATACTTTATGAAGTTTCCCTTGGCAAAGCAAATTTGTTCAGCACCAAAAGGCAGCGTGACTACCATTCTGCTGTTATAACACTAGACAAGACACACACGCACAAAAAAAAAAAAGTATACGGCATCTACTCAGGGTGAAAAGCTGTATGTCATGCAATTGTGAGTTATTATCGTCCACTTTAATTGTAGATTCATGTCATCACACATTCTGAAAAATAAACATGGCGACAGTGATCTTAATACCTCCAGAAATTTAGACTTAAAAACCGACACTGTCTGACCTCAGCAGGATATTTTAGGTGGCATATATTTGCACTTTGCGACTGCGCCTCCCAAACAGAAACAGTACTTTCCTCTTTTGTAAAGCTCCTTTTAGTGTGAAATACTGGGAGCTGCACTGGAGGATATCAGGGTGCTTTTAAAGGGAGTGAGAAGGGCTTATTTGATTTGCCACGATAGAAGCCAACCTTTACCACAGCTATGGATAATTCATCCCAATCCGATCCTCATTACAATACTCAAGGTAAAAACTCCTTTGGTCAAACCCTACACTAAAAACCATGGCTGTTTCTGTGCTGCTTTAAACATAGCCCTGAAAAAAAAAAACAAAAAAAAAAAACCAGCATTTTCTAGGTAAAAAAGCTGAGGTATCAAATCACACATCGATGCTTAGAAATGCCCCAAAGTTTGTTGGATCTCATCTGATCATGCTTAAAAAAATGTTGCTGAGTAAACACTTCCAATTCCAATATCTGTGTATGTGTGTGTGTGTCTGGCCTATGAGTTCAGAGCCCTCTTATGGCCAAATGCAGCTATATTTTTTATCTAAATAATGTCCCAGGGGCAAGTTTCCAATTCAATCTCTAAAAGCTGTGGTCCTAAACAAAACTGAATTAAAGGCAGGCAGAATTTAAAGGCAATACTTTAACACAAAGACATGAGAAGTCAAGTCAATGGACCGATTTCCTAATGTGCTGATGGCAAAAGAAAAAAAAAAAAAGATCAAAGAAACCCACTCATATGGGAAACTTTTCGGATCTATGCGCCTTTAAAATTATCTGAAGAAGATATCTGTAGGTATTTTTGGTTACAACTCCCAGACTTATCTGTCATGGATTAAAGCTGATATCTGTATCAGCTATATCCATTATTTACAGTTTGCAACATATTTAAGATACTATTTGTTTTATCATTTCTAACACTGGCCTCAAGTTCTGTGGTTCTGTGCAGCCAATCAATGTTTACTGTTTTTAAGAGCAGAAGTTGCACACCTTAATAGCTGTCTGGGCCAGTATATACTTTGTCAGCGTACACGTGTCAGCTCAATTGAACAAGGTTTACTTCATGTATCTACTTAAATAAGGGTATATTTCTGGAAGTATACGTTCACTGCAGTCTGTAGATTGTGAGCTGCTGGTTACGTCTGCCAAGGAGGTAATGTTTTTGCCGGTGTTGGCTTGCCTGTTTGTCTGTCTGTCTGTGTGCAAGATAACTCAAGAAGTCATGGATGGAATTGGATGATGAAATGTTGATACTGGAACAAATAAGGAACAAATTATTCAATTTTGGTGGCGATCGAGGGAGGGGGGGTGGGGGCACGGGGGCCCACTGATCTGCCTTGGCGGAGGTCTGCGCTCTCTTTTCTAGAAAAGCACTTGGACAGCGCACACCTCCGCCAAGGCAGATCAGCGCCCACCCCCACCCCCGATCACCACCAAAATTTAATCATTTATTCCTTGTGCCAGTATCAACATTTCCTGAAATTTTCATCCAAATCCGTCCATAACTTTTTGAGTTATCTTGCACACAGACAGACAGACAGACAGACAGACAGGCAGACAGGCAGGCAGGCAGGCAGGCAGGCAGGCAGGCAGGCAGACAAACATGGGGGGGTGATCTGCTTTGGCGGAGGTGTGCGCTCTCCGAGTGGTTTTCTAGTTTACAATGTTTTTTGCTGCTCTGTAAAAAAAAAAGCATTTTTTTAACAAGGCACATCAAGAGTTAATAATGACAGAAGGGAAAGATAGACAGAGAGGAAGATGGGCTGATGGGGGAAGTAAAGAATCAGACATGAGAGAAATTAATCCTCAATATCCACTCCCTGCTGGGTACCTTATTGCCTCTCAAACTTCCCATCTTCACAGTTAATATCTCTATTGCTGCAGCATCTGGCTGAGAAGCATGCATATACTTCCACTTGTTTGAAATGGAGCATAATTGGATTGGGAAGAAGGATGAAAAAGCCTTCAACCATACTTAAAACTTTTTTTTTTTTTCCCTGACCATCCTCTATCCTCTAATATCATATGTGAGTGCATGATTTTCTGGTTGTGTGTGTGTGAGCGTGCGCCTGCACATGTATGCGTTGCTATTAATAGCATCTCTGATGGTCTCGCTTGTCTTGATTTGTTACCCTGCACCCAAGATGTTCCGATTGGCAATACATCCAGAGAGCTGGACGATTTCAGAAATGTGTCTGCATCTCATTCTTGCACTCAGAGTAATCCCTTTTGATGCAACTGGATGGGGAGCCCTCATGCTCCTCCATCTTATCAAGGAACTGAAAAATCATGCTTAATTAGATTCATAGTGACCTTTTTCATCTCTGGCTACAAGCGCCCAGTCACTGCCGGAGTAGGATGTGTTTTCAACATTGATCTCTCTGCAGACCCAGGGATTGAGGAGAACCCAGTGCAGTGAAACGAGGCAGAAAAACAACATATCAAAAATCATCAGATGAAGAGATTACTCTGTTTGAGTGAGCTGCTGTGAGTGTTGAAGCCTTTCGGAGTTAGCGTGTTTTTGTGAAGAGAGCCCTGTAATCCACCTACCGCATCTCAATGAAAGTGCAAACAAACTCACACACAAGTATAAAGGCCAGCCCCCGATCTCATCTCATTGCCAAACATGCAAATATAATCCTCATTCCTAGATCCTACCGCTAACCATTTCTCATCTTGCATCCAGCCATCCTGCTGGCTTCTTTCTGCAACAGCAGTCTGCAACTAAGCGGTGATCTTCCTGCAAGCTTCAAATAAAAGATAACTTTGAACTTCCAGGGGAAAATTGGATTCTTTGCTGATAAAGCCAGAACATACTGAGCTGCCATTTGCAGTCACAGAGAAAGACAAGGCTAATCACATATTCACGTACTTACAGTATAATACATATCAGAAAAGACACTTGATAAAGTTAGAAATTGTTGGCACATTCAAAAAGGGATATTAAGCCATCTAAGCAAACCTGCTGACCATGTTAATGCTGGGAATACTCAAATTGAAATCTTGAAAAAGATGAGCACATTTGCATCTGTCATGGTCTCTGTGCAGCTTTGCTAATACTGTAGGGGGACACTCTACACACAGTTGATACAGATATGGAATGATATTGATGACAGATTTGATTAACCCACTGATGAAATTTTGGTGGAGTGCTCCACAATGGGCTTTAGACTGGGCCCCAAAGCAGAATATCTTGTATGAATACTCTGTTGCCATATCCTTTCAGAGCTCATTTGAGTCATATCTGACATATTTATGGCTCATCATGTCATATCGTAGCCATCAGAGAACAAGCACCATGAACCATTTAAATACTGTGGGCCATGCTGTCATCTGCTGTTAGTAACATATGTCTGATAGATGCAGAAGAAGAGGCACTCAACTTGATTTTTATTTATTTATTTATTTATTTATTTTTTATGGTGCTGCAAGAAAGCTCGAGACATGAGTTTGTGAAGTTACTGGTGGAGAAGGCCAATTTATTTGAAAAAAAAAAAAAAAATTGCATAAACTGATTCTATATACTGAATGGCACGGATGAGGGACCCAGATACTGGAAGAATAGGGAAAGTACAACAACAGGAAGCTTTATCTGGATACAGAATGGTACAATATCATTCTAAAGAAGTACAAGTTAACAGTTGCACCCAAGAAATCTATAATGATCCTTTGTGTGCACCTTAACAGAGTTGCCTGGCAACAGAACTAGAGCTCTGCAGTGAATTAAAGTGTCAAACGAAATACATTTGTAATCCAAAGGCAACATGGATTAAATTTTAGACAGTAGGAGTGCCTCTTGGACAAGATTTCAATAGGTAACGTGGGCGAAGTGAAGTGGCAAAAGGCAAATAATTTTCTGTTCCCTATTAACTTTCAGAACATGGACTCGTACCTGAATATGGATGCTTGAGTGAACACAAAATAAGAACAACTAATTAACTGTGTAGTTTTAAAATGTGACGGCTTAATGGATGCAGTTATTCATCTGCCCTCAACTGGAATCTCTGATAAATCACGAGGGTGGACACGCGGTTGATAAATCATGATAGCATATAGATCAGTGTCATACCTTTTTTTCCTCTGAATTATTGATTGACTCATACACGGCGCTGCTGGTGGAAAATGCATTTCCTGTTCGTATTTGGCAACAAAAAGCTTCTTGATAAATATCAAATCAAAAGCGGGTTCATGGAAAACAATGCTTATAATATGCTTTATGTATGAATAAGATGAAAAATCTGAGAAGCACTCTCGCTACTCCCCTTCTCTTTGTCTCCAGTGGGCCCCCCCCCCACCCACAAACACACACACACACACACACACAAAAATGCAACTGTTTTAGACACAGACTGCTTATTTTCTGCTAAACAATGTTAAGCATTTACACAAAGGGACCCAAATGAGACTCTGATTGAAGATAGAATCAGTGCCCGAGCAACCCATCACAGAGCCTCTCAATCCCACATATGTATGATTAATACATCAAACAACATCAATTCTCCTTCCTCTTCTTCTTGTCAGTGGGTGCATACACGCACACACGCCCCCACATACACAATATATGTATTAACTCGTGCACACAGTCTCGCATACACCCCCACGCGCGCACAAGACACAATGTACCCAAATCCTTACAGGACTGTGCATGAACACACAGACACTGCCCCTCCATCATGGTTAATATATCAAACAGCATTAGCTTCCTGGATTCCTGAAGCTTAGACAGACACGGTTCTGACAGCCTATGATTCCTCACTGGCTGCCTCCCCCTACAGCTTCCCCACTTTCTTTATTCCCTATGAAGTCTGTTTGGGTGGTTACAGAACATGCTGCCAAAATAGATTCACTTAAATATTATCTTTGCTTTTTTTTTTTTTTTTGTAAGCCTGTATAATGTCATGTTAGAAAGCCATCTCTACAATAACATGACACTGCTGAGGAGCTTTATGGGCTTTGGAGATGTAACAATAATAACTGCGAGCACTGATCAACAAACTCTTTATTTTATACGATTTCCATATTCTTCTGACATCAGCAGGTATTTATAACCACAAATATCCAGGAGTTGCTTTTGTGCCGTCAGTTCATGGAAATAAAAAGTCCCAGATCTGCATCAAAAACCAACAGAGCATCAAATGGATTCAAATCTAACCTTTACAATTCAGATTTATTTTTTTCCCCTCATTTAACCGGTCATACTCTAACATGAACAAGCACTCACTGAATGAACAGAGCAGGTGGCTCATTGGATCACAGTCTAATAAAATGGACATTCATTAATATATCTTTAGCATAAAGTGCTCTGTAATGACCATGAGAAGCCTGGACCATTACAATGCACTGCTGCATATGATCTGCATTTGATTTTACAGTGCTTTCAGCAGGATATTGATTCCAGCTTGATTTTAGAATAGTCTGTTTTCTAAATTAGTAAACAAGGATGTCAGACTTCGCCATAATGAACCCGAACCACAAAAGATGCTCCAGTCGAAGTATATCTCCCTCAATACTATTGACAGACTGTCACTTGTTGGGATGCTTTTAACATCAAATGAATAAACATGATATTCCCTCCAGTCTCCATCTGTTTTCTTTTTGCTGTGTACTATAAACAGTGCTGCAAAATTTCTGACCTAGCCTAGCCCAGTATTTGCGTTATTTCACTGCAAACAACAAACAGCATGCTGTCGGTTATCTTTGGTCCCTATTAAGAGTGAACGGGTCATTTACAGATCAGCTTCTGAGGCAGCAAAGACAGATGCAGCACTGATATTTTTCCACAAGCACTTCATTGGCTTAAAGTAGTAACACAGAGGTCCCAACATTAAGGCACTTAGCAGATTGCTTCATGGTTTTGAATTGTTTCCAAATAGGGTAGCTCCTCAATAAATACAAAAAAACCAAATGAAAAGAGGTTATGTGTGTTATGGATAGCCTACTGGGTGGCTGATAGTGTAGCTTAAGTGCAGGGAGACTCACATGTGATCTGCCATACTGCAAATCCTCAAAAGAGGATAAAGAGGCTTTAAAATCACATTTACAGCACAGGAGTAGCATCCTGCTGATAATACAGATCATGGTATTTGACCCTGTCCATCAGTACATTGGAAAGGCCTGGCTCCTACAATATAGAGCGACAAACCCCCCTGTGTCACAACAGATACAGGGATCCACTTCAGTGACTCCAAATAATAGCACCGGTTTGTGACACACGGAGAACGACTATAGAAGCAAGTCAAATAGGACTCTGGAATTTACAGACATTTGACCTTTTATTTGATCTTTAAAAAAAGGAAAACATGGCTCGGGTTTTACCTTAGACATGTGTTTGAAAAAGGCTTGTATGGTGAAAGACACTGCATGTCACACAGATCAATAGGCTTCCTAAAAGCCAGTATGCCTTGTCTGTTTCCCTCATAACATTCAACAACAACAACAACCTTAAATGTCAATACTGGTCATCATCAGGTAGGCGTTTTTTTTGGTACTACCTGAAAAGAATTGACTTCAAAAGATTATAGAAATGTAGTGTCAACAGGAGCATAGATCTCGTTTCTTGGCCTATAAACATATTCTGTCGTTATTTCTGCTGCCAATAACCCTGTTATGGCCGGTACCTGACATGTTGCTATAGGTGATATAAATCTGTGAACTTTAATTGGCATCAGTGAAGGTTTCATTTAATTGTACAAAGTGGATAACAGACTGAGCGGACTAGCCTTCTCTTTGCACAGCTAGGTGGATTTTTTAAATGTTTTTTTTTTTTTTTAATTGATATTCAGCTTACAGATGGTTTTCTCAAACAGTAGAGCTGTTTATTATTTCTAGCAATGTTTTTTCAAAGAAAGAAAAACCTCTCAAAGCTGTAATGATTATAATTACTGACTATTTTATGGAACCGGTTTGTGTTTCACCCCCCCCTTTGAAGATGAAGCTGCTGATTGGAAGTGTTTTATTGGTCCTGTAATTTAGGAGAAGAGTCCATCTTGCTCCTCATGCATATAAATTAATCATATTTTTCCGACAGAACATTGGGTACTAATGTGTGCCATCGTGAAATGGAAGTGCACAGAGCATATACTGCAACATACTATGTGGAGACAACTGTGTTCACACATTACTGATTCACACTTGTTTGTCAGAGGAGAATTAAATAATTAAATAGTCCAGGAAGGCATTATACATCAGCTGACATTTCATGTTTATTTTTCAAATGCGACAGATACACAGCACTGAACATTCACTGAACAGAGTAGTTACACATGCTGTGGTATTTATAGTAGAGGTCAACCGGTTAATCACTTTGGTCAGCGGTATTTAGAGATATACAAAGCTGTTAAAGAGGACCGCACTCATACTCATAGAAATGGACATAGACAGACTAACACCTATGTTTTCATGGAGGCTCTGTAAAAAGACGCTACTCATCTTACTCATACTCTTATACTGTCGCTTTCATTCATACGTTTGGCTCTGCAAGTGTTACGATGCCGCTGTTTTATGATTGGTTTAGACAGTCAACTTGGGTGTAAACTCTGAGGGACTGCAGGTTCAGATGGGTTGTAGCTATGACAGAATAAGCCTGTAAGAGCTGCCTTCTCTCTACACTTGGTAGCTTAAATCACCTGCCTGTGGTGGAGTGTTAAAATGGACTTCAGACGAAGAGGGACTGCCATTTTGCTTCCGCCACTGCAGTGGAGCTGACAGCAGCTGCTTTGCGTTCTCCTGGACAAATTGGATATTTTGACCACAATACCCATATTCACATTTTCACACAGAGCTCTGTACACACATTCTCTTTTGCTGGCCAGCTATCACATTTTTATTTCAAAAACAATTACAGGCCACTGGATATCAAGGATGGATTTTTTTTTTTTCCCCTTTAATTTTATTTCCATTCATAGAACATAAAGGATTGTCTTTATATATACCTACATGTAAATTCTGGTTAATTTCAAGGGATATATATGTTATCTTTTATCTGGATACTAGACAGGATAAAAAGGAAATTGCAGTTTCCTTGTGTGTAATATGGGTAGGTGTGCTAAAGTCCAGCAGTTCATAAGCCAACAAGATATAAATAGTAAATTGCTCTTAATTATCTGCCATCTATTACTGCAGATATTTCAGAATTTATTCTTTACTTAGATTAACCCATAAAAACCCAAACAGCCACCGATGACCAAAACCATCTACTGATCTAAAATGTTTAATAACTGTTGATCCACTACTCCTACCAATACATGTAAATAATTGGTGAAAAATCCAGTTTGTCGTCTTTCCATGGTCATCAGATATGACTGTAGTTACCATGGAAACACCGTCATCTTCTACAACATTGATTCACCAGTAAAGCCCATGGAGTTTGATCAATGACACTGGATGGAGACACTTGGATTATGTTCAGTTAATGATATATTTTGACGAAAAGGTCACTTTTACTTAAATTTTTTTCTGTTTTTTATATAATAATCCTCAACTTTCATCTGTTTTTTTTTTTTATTTTTAACATCTACATGATCAGGGAATTAAATATAGGAAAATACCTGATGTTCAGTGAAAGAACACAAAATACAGAGGATTATGTCAAAATAAATTGTGATAAATCACTTAAGAAAAGTAAATATAGAGAAAAAATATATATATATTTTGGAACATTGGGTTTTTATGGGATAAACGCTGGTTTCAGCTCCAATCATGAAACCAAGACAGGCCTGTTAATTGGTTATAAGCTTTTTCCTTCTCCAAACTTGTTATTATATGGCCAGTTTCCAACTTTAAGTCTAGATATATGCACAATGTTCAGAAAAAATGTGTGTACAACTGTGCAAAACAGATCAAAATGTAACATAGCACGAGTAGATAAAATCATAACTTGAACAAGGGCATTAGAACCTAAACATGTTTCACAATTTGTTTAAACTAGCTTTAAATTGAACCATTTGGAGTGCTGAGAGTAATGATTTCCACATATTGATCCTCTGTATAGAAGGGACAATTCCCAGAGTGGCTGCGCTAGAAGCTGTGAGAAGTGTGGAGAAACCTTAAAAAAAAAAAAAAAAAAATCAGTAAAGTTGTCAAAGACCTTGAGAACATTGCATTGAGATGCAGGTTTTATTTGTTTAACAGCTAAATTCTGTACTGCATAGGAATCTTATTATAGGACATACCTGCTTAAATGTCAATAAATAGTCAATAAAGCTAGCTAACTGTAGACTGAGAAATACCTTCCATTTTTACTTGTATGTGTCTTAAAATCACTCTCCTATAGAATTCAGAACACTTACTTTCTTACACTGATATTTAACATATGTCTGCCAGTTAAATTAAGTTTCGAGTACATGAACATTAATAAAAAGCCGAATTTTAAATCAAAACTGATGTATTGCCAGTGAAACTCAAACACTGTGGATCATCAGATAGGGCTCGGTTGATAATGGTGGTATTTGATGAAGATAATGAACAGCCACTCAAAGAATTTTCCTCCTTCAAACATTAGAAGCACATAAGAAAAAAAATAGCTCTATTTCCCTGGTGGCATTTTAGTGACATTTTGATGTGAAGCGTCTCTGGTGAATTGGGCCGAAAGCTAGTATATAGGTTCAAAAAAAAAAAAAAAAATCCCCTGCACTTGATAACCACCCTGCATCAGCCATCTCAGATCGATCGCTGGAGCCAAAATCCTGATGACCACCCTGAATCAATAAAAGGAAATTAAATGTGTGCTCTTTATCTAATCTCATAACCAAAGTGTGTTTTCACATTGTGACGGTAGTTAACGCCGCTTTTAGTCAGATAAAAGCAGTGGCAGAAGGGTTAAGTTTTAGTGTAAATACAGTGGTGGTAGGTTTTCATAAGTGCTGGAGGTGGTTTTTGTCATGCTTTGCCCCTTTCCAAAAGTGAATGAGAACAGACCTGGGTGACTCATTGGCACTACACGAGTAGGTTCCTGCTTTATTTATGAGAGCTGGTGGTTTTCTCCTGCGCGTCTCCTAGGCCCAGTGATTCATGAATGGACTAGACAGCCTGAGCCTGCAATTGTGGAGGTGCATTGGGAGCAGTGGATATTGAGGATTAATTTCTTTCGTGTCAGACTGTTATTCCCAACCCCCATCAAATCCATCTCACTCTTGCTCTCTATCTACAATGACTTTCCCATTTCTTAGTTTAATAGTGTGAAGCACAATTATTTGTCCACCGCCTGACAAATGGTGTGAATATTACGATAGAGGAACCCTCTGATATACTGTAGCTTATATTTTGTTGTTGGTGGTAATGATTTAAACAACAGTGGTCAAATTCAGAGCTTTTTTTTTTCAGTTTATATATGGTTTCATTATTTGTATATGACCGGAAGAACAGTAGGCCCCTTATCATGCATTGCAGTCTGATCGAAGGTTAAAAGAGTGGATGGAACTATAAAATCAGTTATTATTGCTTAATTTATCCTTACATTATTTTCTGCAATACTGTTTGGGCGGCAACCTGTCCCACATATCTCAATAAGACTACCTTCAGACTGCAGCCAAATGTGGCCCAAATCAGATTTTTTGCCGCTATATGACCTGTATCTGACCTGTTAAAGACAGTTTGAATGGCACAAATCTGATTTTTTCAAATCTGACCCCAGCCACTTTCATATGTGGTACTAAATCTGATACGTATCACGGCTAAAAATTTACTTAATGGGTCAAATGAGTGGCCATTTTTGTCAAAAAAAAAAAAAAAAAAAGTTGTAAGAAATGCATAGAACTGTGTTGAAATAATGCTAATACATTTGTGCACAGACTACTGATACTACTGATAGACTACTGATTTGACAGTGGAAGCTATATTTTCAGAAATATTGCATTTTGAATAGCACGTGTATGTGAAAACTTTTGCTGGTGGACGGACGTGACATTACCCATGATGATCTGGTCAGTACCAGTACTTTATTAGTAATAAACTTATATACTTACTATTGCTAAGTATCCTCTTATTCATAAATGTTAGTATTGTGGATCTAAAACAATAACAGCTGACACAAAAACACAAAATGTGGCAGTGGACGGATGTGACATGGTTGTTACAGATCCCATCATACTGATGCTCGGCAGCCATGTCACCATTTCCACAAATGATCCCTGTGCAAAAACTAGTATCAGAATTATTTATTGTATAGTTTATCATCATACTAAAGAGTAAATAACAATATAGAACTGTTATTTCTTTATAAAAATGCTTATTATTAGAAAACTGTTGATTTAAAAAGTGACATGTGACATTCTTAATGTATGTATTGGCGTAACATAAGCAGGATGGATCAGCACCATACTCCATATTGCAACCTGTAAAAATAAAACATGTGATATGTAGTATATAATCTTGTAAGAAAAATTGGGGAATCTAAAAGAATAGAATATTTGTTTTTCAGGTAAATTCAGTTAAAATATAACTTGGCCATTTGTGACATGAAAATATAGCATTAACTGTGATGAAATTGGACATTTTTGAGCTAAAAACATAGTTCATATGACCATCAACATGTTGCAACAGAACTGAAATCCTGTAAATTTGCATAACTTGCATTTACCAACACAGAGTTCCTTTGGGGATTCACTTATATTGATTTCTTATGCACAAAGACATAAAAAAGACCTCTAGGCAAATTTTAACCGATCGGATATTTTCCAATGCGACGTCAGTCTGAACGGCCAGGTCGCATTTATCCGACCTTTACGTCATTGAAATGCCAGTACAGCCCGACTGCAACACACTTGCAAACAGATATAGGTCGCCAGAGATGAGTGTCGTGTTGTGAGAGTGTTACGTGAGGCAGTCACAGATGTATTTAAACGTTCTTCTTGTCATTTGAAAATTATGAATGAAGTCTGTCGGTGAAACCGCTAACATCATTATCCCACCACTCCTGACTCCGACTCCACATCCAAATACTCTGTTGTACAGACATAGCAGCCATTGCACCACAAAAGGCCACAGCAAAAAACCTGGCTCTCCTCTTTTTTAATCGTCTACTTGAAATTATTTGACTGTAATGGTGCTGACTTCAGTTGTAAAGAAACTTTATCAGTGCCACACACACACCGATACAAAATGCCTGCATATTTCCTTCCGTAAACACAGTGCATGCTGCGTGGTCACGTATTACGTCAGGACCTCTTTTGCACATGCGGGTCGCTTCAGGGTCGCATTCAGTTCGTACTGAGAACTGATAGAAGTCGCATTTAATTTGTAACATGAACAAGCACACAAAAAATCGGATGTCACAAAAAAAAAAAAAAATCCGAATTGTGCATTAAGACCTGCTGTCTGAATGTAGCCTAAGATTCTCCTAATTCAAAAGAAATTTTTAAGATCAGCTTTTCTAAGAGACTTGACTCATCTGCTCCTCTTCTTCTATGTGAACGTTTATCAGACCTGTGTCTTCATGTACAAATATGTTCACTTAACTCAAAGTTTTCCAGAACTTCTTCATGTTGTCTTCTGTTATTCACAATTATCCTACACGGTATTCAAGCAAATTTTATCTTCCATACTGCCGAACTTCTAAAATATGGTGGATCACATCTTTGAAATAATCTACGACCTGAACTTCAATCAACATCTTCTTTATTGTTATTTAAAAGCATCTGAAAAGGACTTTAATTCATGAAAAAATGTAAGGCTGTATATCATTTGATTTGTATTTGATGATTTGTAATTTGATATGTATATTTATTGTTGTTACTTTAGTTTATTATTTCAGTAATATCATATTTTTAATTCTTTTTTCTCCTTTTTTTTCTCCTCTGTTTTGTTTATTTCTGGGGAGGTATTCATATAAGCCTTTTTTGGCTTCTATCCTCTCCTGCACAATGATGTAACTTGTTTGAATGTTGCTGTTGTCTTTTAATTTCAGCCCCCCCACCCCCATCACCACCAAAATGCTTTGTTCCTTGTGCCAGTATCAACATTTCCTGAAAATTTCATCCAAATCTGTCCATAACTTTTTGAGTTATCTTGCTAACAGTCAAACAAACAAACCAACTAGAAAAGCACTCGGAGAGCGCAGACCTCTGCCAAGGCAGATCAGCCCCCCCCCATCACCACCAAAATGTAATCCTTTGTTCCTTGTCCCAGTATCAACATTTCCTGAAAATTTCATCCAAATTTGTCCATAACTTTTTGAGTTATCTTGCTAACAGACAAACAAACAAACAAATAGACACACAGACAAACCCAGATGAAAACATAACCTCTGCTGTTCCTTGGCGGAGGTAAAAAAAAAAAAAAAAAAAAATCAGGTGCAAGCTAA
This sequence comes from Sphaeramia orbicularis, assembly GCF_902148855.1. Taxonomy (NCBI): domain Eukaryota; kingdom Metazoa; phylum Chordata; class Actinopteri; order Kurtiformes; family Apogonidae; genus Sphaeramia; species Sphaeramia orbicularis. The sequence continues at coordinate 23,930,092 of NC_043970.1, read as the reverse complement.
TGCAGCTAAGCTCAGTTATGTCTGGCTATAGCGGGATCTGGGTATTATTTTCTTGTTTAATAAGTACAGTATTGTCCTGGTGATCGTAAATGGGAAAGCCCATTCATTTGATAAAGGAAAATTATGCCATGTCCTGTCACAGCTTCAAGTGGGAGACAGTTAACTTGAAATGTAGCATGTGTCTCCAGTTTCACTGACACAGTAGGTGTCCAGAGGAATCTTTGAAATAGATGAATATGTCCTGGTTTCAACAGTACGTCCCCCCAGACATCCAGTTTTGGCAGATTGTTAAATATTCCTTACTAAGTAATGTTCCTTCTGCATCATGACCCACAAAAATCAAACCATAAAACAAACAGCTCTAACCCCATGTGAGGTTATTTCTGCAGCTGTTGATGGTTGCTCAGCTGCTGACATGCCAGTCAATCACTCAGAAATAGTTTGAACCGTCCTCACGACATTGATTCTGAAACAACTCCTGCTGTCTGACAGCACAGATTGCTGACATTTTGCATTTTACCTCACTGAAGACAAATAGTTTAACAAAGACCTCTAGAATCCCTTTATCATTAGCTCATACCTCACCAGCACACGTAAAGGATCTATGATTTTACAACAATAAAACTATGAGATCTACCACTGCAAAACTCTGGGGTGGAAATGAAAAGAATGAGTCTACACGAGGCAAGTGCTTTAAACTTTCAAAGACAGATCGCAGTATTTACCACAGGCCCATTCAATGTGGTTGTAAGATAGCTTCCTGGCTGATCAATGTGTTAATCTGATTTATAAAGAACAAGATGTATTGAGCCTAGCAATTACTAAGGACTCTACAGAATAACTGCAGGAAAAAGTATCCCCCCAAAACAATCTATAAGGATGCATGCGGATGCAGATTTCTGTGCATCGTTTACATCCAGCTCTCTCGTCTGGTGTGTTGTGATCCAAAAGTGGGTTGCAGAATGATTCTGAATGGGGAAAAAAAAAAAAAAAAAAATCTATTTTAATTGCTTAGCTACTGGATGGTAATCTTTTATTTAGACAGACATGCGTGAACGTTCAGTCGGCTAGGCGTTTCCATGGTAACAGCAACATTTGACTAAAAAGGTGACCACTGATGTTTAGATCTGATATTAAAGTGTAAATAATGACACTGAATGGGTTAAAAGTGGATTTAAGTTCACTGATTACAAAAAGGGATTAAAAGCCTACGAGGACAGAAAACTGTTGAAACTGAAATGTTTAGAGCTTCAAAAATAAGTTTATTCCATCAGTGTATGTTTGCCTACCAGAGTATTTGGAACATAAATTTGCTCTGTTTGGAATCTATAAGAGTGCCTTGTGATCTAATGATGATGGGAAAATGCATGTCCTGATGTGAGATGAGTTGAGAACCACGGCTTTATATCACCCTCATCGCATACAGATATATTATTATATAGATCACAGGTGTCAAACATGCGGCCCGGGGGCCAAAACCGGCCCGCCAAAGGGTCCAATCTGGCCCGTGGCATGATTTTATGGAGTGCAAAAATTACACTGAAGATATTAACAGTCAAAGGTGTTGAACTGTTTTTAGCCCAATGTGATCTAAAGTAAAATAACAGTCTAATAACACTTACAATAAAATGTGACCAACCTGAAAATTAAGTATAATTTTAACAATATTCTGTCTGTTACTAAATGTTTTGTGGATTTGTAGATTCGATTTGTAAGTTGCGTTAATAAATTGATACATAATATTGTAGACATTCTTATTTTAGTTACACATTCCAAACTTCAAAATTTCAACAATATTATGTTTGTGTAACATTGTGTGTAATGCACATGTACAAGTGATAAGTTGATGCATAACACTGCTAAAATGTAGCCTATTTTTCTTAAGAAATTAAATTTTTTTCTGATTATTCACATCTTTTTTGTGAAAAGATAGTTTGTAAATGAAAATATTTTCATAATTTAATGTTTTTTATTGCACAAAAAATGAAGAGAAAAACTTGGAGTTGTCATTATTTCTAGGTTTTTATGCTATTATTTTAGTGGTCTGGCCCATTTGAGATCGAATTAGGTTGAATGTGGCCCCTGAACTAAAATGAGTTTGACACCCCTGATATAGATTATTATTACTTTTGCTTGTTTTTTCTGCTATTTCAGGAGAGATTGTCAAATAAAATGTCACATCATATCACATATTGCTGTTTGGAATCTGAGCAATTAATTCAAAGTGGCAGCCATTTCTAATATGTTAAAATGATGCAATTCATTCAACTTTTCTGATTCACATTTTTGGAATTGTTAGAAGAAGTGATGCAATTATGGCAGCATGTCGTATTGATGTTTCTGTCTGGAATGTTGCAAATGTGACTGTGCTTTGAGTTTACTTGCTTAGTTATCAGGAACAATACACAGAAAAATGCAAGAACTTAGCAAAATACAAAAGACTGATGCTTCTATTTTACATGCATGACAGTTCTTCTCTTTGCTCAGTGTGATTAAATCAAAAATATCACCCCAATTACTGCAATTAGATCACCTTACAAGTGATAAGTATACAGGCTGTGATAATGATTGTGACTTGATTAATTTTACAGCCATAGATACAATTTGTACAATTCAGACAGTAATTCAGTATAGCATCTATGGCCTCTGTGTGTGTGTTTATGTGTATATGTATGTGTGTCTGGGGATTCACACGAAATCTGGAAAGAGCTGACGACTCCAGTTTGACATACTTATGTATTTTTGGTCAAGGAAGAGACTAGCGAAAATGGCAAGTTGATAGGACCGATATTTTGGGAGATATTCGTAATTTTGGAATACAATGGTTGCTATACCAGAACATTTTGGTGGTGACTGCTGGACAAATGCGGTACACCATGAATGAATACACAACAGTATACAAACACATCTAGAACTCATAGATCCCCACGAGTCAACACGCCAGTTACTTAATATGTTGGTATGAAGGTTGAAGCCACTGCCACATCAAAACATTGACCTGTTTTGCGTTTTATGCCTTAGCCCAGTGGTTCCCAACCCTTTTTTGGCTCATGACCCCATTTTAACATCACACATTTCTGGTGACCCCAGACATTCAAAATGGAGAATTTTTTTTTTTTTTTTTTTTTTGGCTAAAATTAATTTGTTTTTGATCATGTAATAGTTTGCTATACTATGTTGCAAATTAACGTTAATTTTAGGTGACATTTAGGCTATATAATGTATATTATTATGGACAGAGGCAGAAAAGTCAGGTGTAGGTTAGGAATGTAACGATATGAAAATTTCATATCACGGCTATTGTGACCAAAATTATCACGGTTATCATTATTATCGTGGTATTATTGTAATGTGTTCAAAATGTTCAAAAACTACTTATACACATACTGAAATAATATAACCAAGTTGTATTTTGAAAAAAACACAAACAAATAAATAACACACACAGTGTACTTTCTGTGGGAGAAACATTAAAATATTAACATGTCAACATCAAACATACAAATGTGCATTAAAGATAGCACCTTATGGCCAAAAGAGATATCTGCACCAGGGGTGGAAATTAATAGGATTTTATCAATATTAATGTTATTGTGGATTCTGTTTACCAATCCAATTCCTTATCAAGTCTCCTATCGATTCCTGAGTGTTTTTTTGAGTGGGAAAAAAAAGGAGTTGGACAGGTCTCTCTGCTGGATGAGGTTCTGAAAGGCCGGGGAGGGTTTTACAGTAGCGCGGACCTGGTCCGTGTGCGCGCGCGCTCGAACAAACCAGGTCCGTGCGCTCGCTCACTGGGACGGACCGGTTCCACACACTCACTCACTCGCTTGGATGGACCCAGGTCTGTGTGCACGTAATTGGACGGACCGAGCTCTGTCCATGCAGGTGCCTTCCACCATGTTTTCAGAGGCCAAATATTACAAACTGCACACGCACGCCTGGAGTGCCGCTGCTTGACCAGGAAACAAAGAGCATCACCGTGATTTTCAAAGTGCGGTAATCGAACACGGTTATCATAATAATTAGAATTTAAACGGTAATACTAACCATCGGAAATTTTACCGCGGTTTATCATCATACTGGTAATCGTTACATCCCTAGTGTAGATTACTGCACAATGTGACAATTTTATTTTCCTTGGTCAGGATATGTACAGTCAGTCCAGCTTGTATTTAAAAGACTGCCAATTAATACTGAACAAATAATAACTCAAGCTATGAATTATGAAAGAGCTGCAGCATCTGAAACTGACCACAATGAACATTTGAAAGATAAACAGTACCACAGTGCTTCAGTTTAAGCTTCACAGTTTGTCACGTCTTTTATGGATTGTGATTGTCTCTGTCAACTCACCATATATTTTTTATAAGTAAGTGTTTTTTATATGTAAATTTTTATCAATTACTAGAAATTTCAGGCGACCCCATTTGAATTCCAGGTGACCCCACATGGGGTCCCGACCCCAAGGTTGAAAAACACTGCCTTAGCACCTCATAATTTTCTAATTCCTAAAACCCAGTGTCAGTTATGAATGCACAACTATAACGAAATGTACAAAAATGAACACAAGATTAGACAAGTATCTCAAAAAGTGATTTTTCATTTCAGCAAGATAACTCCCACTGGAAAGAATAGAACGACTTTCCTCAGTCTGCAGCCAGTCCTAACTAAATAGCCAGGAGGGTTATGATGAGAACAAACCCAACAGGACTTGGATAGCCTGGGAGCTAGCAGTGGTTTTATCATAAGATAAATATTAGAAGAAAGAGATGGAATAATTTCAAGCAGCTCAATGGCAGCAGAACAACATGACCTAGCCACTCTTTCTCATCATGATATCTTCTTCTCCACAGCCAAGCAAATAATAAGACTGAATTTCCTTTCTTCTTCTTCTTTCCATGTCTCAGTCTCTTGCCCTGGTGCTCTGTCACTCACTGTCTGCGGTCTGCTGGGTGTAAGAGCATGTCTGACACATTTCCATTAGTGGGGAGACTATTCAATTACCATAGCTCAAGATATTTAAACCTTGCCAATTACTGAACATCTCCCCTTTAAATTATGCATACACAGAGCTGATAAGGTTGTGTGTAGTGATTTCTCCTTTTGACACGATGCAGTGTATTCTGCTGTGTCAGATTGTCTTTTTTCACACTGAGAAAGCTCCAACACATTTCTTTTATTCATTCATCGGGGAATATTATATCCCAGTCATATTTTGACATCTGTAGCCCATATTTACAGGTTGTAGCTACACCACACAAAGAAATGTAAATAAAAGGCATTTTTGCTGAAGGAGAATTGCCTTGATGGTCAAATCTGCAAGGCTTTGCAATATATGTGGTATGTTTTTGGAGGTAAAATGCTGATTTTGCATTGGGCCTTGTGATCAGAAAATTGCTAACGCTTAGTGGTTTACTCTTTAACAAGTAATAATCATTGGCTCTAATTTTCTTGATGCCAAATACAGTTGACAAATTATATGTGCACTCCAAAACCAACTGATGCTCTTGTTCCCTGGTATCCTAGCAACTCCCTCCATTTCAAAGATACAGTAACATCCACACATCCTCCTACTCGGCAATCCCACATACCTCTCTCTGCCCTTTGTCTCTGCTCTCTGTACCTGACCTCAATCCCCAGGTGAGCAGAAATCTCCTACTAGACTTTTCCTTCACCTTTACCCCAACCGACTCACTACTGAGGTGTTTTTTTTTTCCTGCAGAAACATATATATAAAATAACAAACACACACCTTGATGCTCTCCAGCCTTTCTCTCTTTTCTTCTCCAGCTGTATAGTACACACATATTCTGTGGACTTCTGGTTTTATGTGTTGTCTACACTCGTTTTGTGCTGTGAGATGTTATACACTGAGGTATAGTTGCTTTATAAATACATCCTTTCTTTGACACTCCTAGAAGATGGGTCTCCATCATATGCTTTAATAAAAGAGGGGATAAAAAAAACAAAAAACACTGGGTTTTTGGAGAAATAGCTAAATGAACGTGGATCAAAAGCAACACAGATATGCTGTATAGAAGTGTCTGATGCATTAAAAAAGGCACAGTTAAAAGGGAATCTCCTTGAAAAGGGGAAGTTGTACGCAGAAGATCTAGAGGAGAAACTCAAACAGTCCTAGTGAAGACATCATCCTCTTGAGTGTCACATTTACATGTATGTTTCTCTCTTGTCACACATTAAACTGTTCTTAATGGTACAGTTTTAGGATTTCAAAGATTTAGAGAATGCAGAAGTTCAATAGCCTGTTAAAGAAACAATCATTTATTTTAACGACTTGATTTACATGACAAGTTTAATCCCAACCAGCACCTTAATTAATTTCATCAATACAAAGGTATTTAATTAGTGCTCAGAGAAAAGCTGTAACGGATTATATTCCTTTCTGCTTACAAAGCATTGCTATAACAGACATTGGTCCTTGGCTCCGATAGACAAAAACGCCTTTAAATGCCAACAAAGATGCTGCCTGCAGCCATCCAATCAGGATAACGACAAAGAGGAAGCATACACGCACTCTGTCATTTACTCATCAGCCATAATGGAACAAAAACACAGTAGATCACTATTATTATGCAATAGTTTCTGACTGACCGTATGTCTATACTTTGTTTGACATGTTTGTTTCTTAACTTACTTCTTAGTGTCAACTCTCATATTCAAAGGGAGTCATTTAATTGCTTTTTGATTAAATACCACTCACAGACTAAGCGGCCTTTAGCTTCCACACCAGTGTACTCCCCCTGCACCACTTATTAAACTCTATTTATCATCTCAAAAATTTTGAGTAAGTAATATTACCCAAACCTCAATGTTTTTACCTTCACATACAAACACATTTACATTTCAGAAAAAAATACAAGCTCTTATGTCTGATGAGAAAATGAGTCTGTGAGCTGCAGTTGCATAAGCAGCATACAAACACACTGAAATGAGCCGTGTTCTAAGCTCTGGTGGGATTCAAAATGGTGAAGCCTGTATACAATGTCATGCTGCCATCGGCGGTCCACAGCCACAAGAAAGGAGATAACCTTTAGTCTAATCTTCCTTGATACATACTTGTAAAATCCCTACATGGCTCCGAGCTCTATCTGTAAACTTTGACCACACGGCTAAAAACATCACAGAATCCATCAATTATCAGAAAAAGCCGAGCCCAAGGAGTGTTGGAATGAGTCCTGAAAGGCTCAAGGCACAGAACAATTTAGGCCTGGAAATCTTTGTAGTATTCTTTACAAGGAAAAGCTCATTACTCAAACTGTAAAAACTGGGGGGCATCATGCAGACATCATCTACCCTCCAATATTATGCTGAAGACAGTAACATTCAAAAAGACCAGATTATCAGAAGGCATTACAGATTTTAGGGAGGGAAAAGGATTAAGTATTATTATAAATATAAAGGTAAAGGCTATTTCTAATTTGACCTAAAAGTCAGTTTAGAATAAAGAGACTTACAAGCTGTTTCTCATACCAAGAACACATAGTACGGTCTTGGGAACTTGGCAAGTACGGTCCTTTGGAACGAACGTCCCGGAGAACAGACTTCCTAAGAACTCAGTCTAGCTATAATTGGAACTGCTGCGTACTTGTAACTTTCCTCCCTGTCTCTGCTGTATTTCTGCCATCTGCTCCCTAACGTATTCCCTCAAATCACCACAATGTCATTGATTTGATTTCAATACATTTGTACTAGTATTTACATGTCATTTATACTGTTTTGTATATTTTTGAAATCTGTAATACATTTCGTCAGTTCAGCCGGGCACAGCCACCCAGCTCCTGGCCGTTTAAGCTAGCTGACAAGAAACAACATCCAAGTATTCCATGTGGTCTTGGTTTAAAGGTGGGGTCTGAGATCTTGGAAAAACGGCCCGAGCTAGCTACACTTTGAAAAATACTCAGTTCAAAAGTCCAAACCCCCTTTCTTCAGACGACCCTCGGAAGGCCACACCTCCAGAGTGGTGGCACGCACAATGCTTGTTCCCGGAGGGTTCACGAGCGCTGCACGGCATCAATAGCCGTGAGGCACTGCTGTGCTCCGTACCCGGGTTTGGCTCCGACGCCATACCTACGTCCGGTCCAGTCCAGCCGGAACCATCTCCACACTGGCTGAGGCTCTGTCCCTGCTCCGCTCCCATACACCTCGGGCTCCTACCCCGACTACAGCCCCGGCTGAGCCTCCGGCTTGCGTATCCCTCATTCAGTTTCCTCTAACACACCCCACGCTCTTCCAGAACAGCCCCAGTTCAGACCTATGTGACTAATGTTACATTTCGTAGTGGTTTTATGTTAGTGAACAAAACAGTTTGCTGGTGACTCTCCATCCTATTATATCTAATATAGCCAAGCTCTGGCTACTTCCTGTACAAGTGCTCCAGCCTGTGGGAAGGTGAGGAGGGGCATGCGCAGAGGGGGGACGGGGGGAGGGGTGAATGGCAGTTGAGTTTGATAGACATATCACCGTTCAATCATTTTGAGTGGGCGTTCAAAATGATTGGATGGTGTTTTTTCAGTCCTGCCCGTTCCACAGGTGACTGATTTTTTAAATTTTTGTGTTAGAGCATTTAATTAATTAGTTGTAATCGGGGTATGAAGGGGATTTTAAGGAATATAATAAAAAATGCTCCAGAAAGCCATCTCAAACCCCACTTTTAAGTGAATTTACAATTGGAGCAGTACTAGGGCCGTGACTGATGACGTTTCACAGAAGAACAGAGAAGAACATGTATTGAGAAACGGCCACAGTTATGCATACAATACCAATGCAATGTACTGTAAAGATATACAGTGAATATATTTATTCTGACAGTGTGGATAATTAGCCACTAGAGGGAGTAGCGAGTCACTCTGCCGATCTCCCATGGTGAGGAAAACTAACACCATGGGGCGTTTTAACCAAGTGTCCAAAAGTGATCATATGGAATGAGACCCACCAAGAAGCTACTTGTAGAGTCAAAGAAAGGAACAGAGTTATAAAAGGTAGAATCACTGTTGAATGAATTTGCTAAGTTTGTCATTTGTTGATCCACAGTTCAGACTAAACTGTGACAGTTCTGACATTGTTTGGATGCTTCCAAACACGTCTTTAGGGGAGCTACTGACAATGCCAACAGAAACTGTCATTGATGTATGGTTTTATCGATTTGCTGATTTAAAACAGAGCTAAGCTAACAGAGCTATAATGTAAACTATTGGCAGCACATGGAGATTTTAAGATACAGTGTTATGTAGACTGACCAAAATAATGGCATTAGATTTAGTTTAAAGAAGAAAAATGGAATGCTACCATAATATAGATGTATGTAAACAATGATCTTTATACTTATATTCAATGAGTGATACAGTCTGTGGATACATAGTGTTGATTTGTTGGTGGTTTTGATAATCCTTAGTGTGTTCCAGTACACAACTTCCCTCCTTCCCCTCCTTAACCTTTAAAGATCCAAACATCCACTGCCTGACGACAAACATCTACTAATGCAACTGTTTATCTGTTGGTCCACTAATCCTATCAATACATGTAAATAACTGGTGTGCAATGCAGTTTGCATCTTTTCTCATTCAGAGGCTCTGTAGTGATTGTGGAAACACCGTCATCTTCTACAACATTGATTCACCAGTAAAACCCATGGAGCTGGATCAATAACAGTGGATGGAGTCACTTGGTTTATCTTACATGAGAAATAAAAAAATGAAAAAATTAATTTTAAAAAAATGTACAAAATAATAAAAAAATATGTGGAAAAACATAAGCAAAAAAATGGACTAATATGAAGTATAAAAGTATAAAATGTATAACAAAATGAACTAAAACAGCTAAAGTGATCAATAAAATGAACAAAAATGAATAAAAAATTAACAAAATAATAAGTAACATGACCAAAATAAACCTCAAACTGAACACAGAGTTTGATAAATGACAATGGTTGGAGATACTGTTTTTTACTTTCAGATAATGATATACAGGATTTTCCTAAAAAAAGTCATTTTTTTTCTTCAGTTTTCTCAATTTTGATATAACCTTTGAATTTACTCTGACTTCATTAATTCATTATCTGAACCTGCTTTATCCTCACTAGGGTCACTGGAGCCTATCCCAGCTACTTATGGGTGAAGGTGGACATGTGACCAGTTCATTGCAGGGCTGACATATAGAGACAAACAATCACTCTCACATTCACACCAATGGGCAATTTAGATTAACCCATTAACCTATTAGTGCATGTCTTTGGATGGTGGGAGGAAGCAGGAGTACCCAGAGAGAACCCATGGAGAACCCACACAGACAGAAAGGCCCCACCCCCATCGACTGGTGTTGGTACGAGTGCTATCCACTGCACCACCGTGTCGCCCTACTTAATTTATGAACATCTAAATTAAATATAGGAAAATACATGACAAACAGGAAGAAAACTCCAAGGCACTCTCTTTAAGCATTAAAATGCCTTTATTCTCCGGCATGGTCATGGTATAGAACCGTACACATGCCTGTTTGTCATCTAATTTTATGAATCCCTTTTTTCAAAGAGCATCTCCAACAAACTTTTTTTTGGGGTCGCAGAAGCATTCTTTTCCCATGATTTTTTTTAAATTTACATTTACAACAATTTCCGACTTACAAGGGGAAAAAACCAAAATAAAAGAATAAAATACAAGAATAAGACAAAAAAAACAGTGTCGTAACAGAAGAATAAAAAAGCAAAATTAATAGACTTTAAAATACAAGAATGATTAAAAAGACATCAAACAGCTGTACATTAAAAACAGTAAAATAATAGGAAAATACATGATTCCACAGTGAAGAATGCAGAATACACAGGATAATATATGTAGAAATGGTGATAAATCACTGAAGATAGGATTAAAATAGAGAGGAAAAATCATTTGGAACTGACACAAAAGGAGCACTGGGTCTGTATGGGTTTTATAGTTAAAATGTCCCAAATTTAATTGTAACCATTTCAGTTATGTTAAGGTTTCTGACATGAAATAGTTAATATCATCAAGAGTAAACCACGTTGTGTCATGTTGTCTGCACTGGGGTTGTGGCATGTTATTATGAAGATGTCAAATTTAAACCAAGTGTGTCAGACCGCTCTCCTTTCCAACCTATGCTATCACCGCTGTATGACTGACAGGAGGAGAAAAACCACTTCAAGGGACGGTGGGTGGTGGGAGGCAGTAAAATGACAAACAACGGCAGCAAGATTCCAGGTGTGTTTATTTTGTCATCCGGCTTTGCGCACTGGACATTTTACTAACAAAGTAAGGTCTGACTACAAACTCATAAATCATCCCAAATGAGTAGAGAAAGATTAAGGACTTTCATGGAACTGCGTCTCCAGGAAAGCAGAAAAGCGAAGCCAACGGCGATGGTATTCTCTCGTGAAAAACCGTATGTCTTTCATAGAATGAGGAAAGCGAACTCTGTTATGCATTATTACTTGTGAAATGAAGGAAATTAATTGAATTATATTCAAGTCATAAGGGGTAATTGTTTCTGATCAATGACTGTTTCCGACAGTGAGGCAGACAAGCTGAAAGACACAACACAAGCTCCCAGCTGTGAGAGATACATTCACAAATTCACAGAATCAAAGCAAATTGCATATGTTATAATAAAACACATACCCAGACAACATAAAACACACAAACGCTACAACTGCCTTTGTGCTATCATCCAAATCAAAAAGTCATGAATAATCCGGTCACTGCTATCACAACTGGTCATCAATCACTGTGCAGTAACTTGACATTTTGGCTTTACCAAATATATTCTTTCCCCGTATCACACAACTGGAGCCACATTTACAAGCTTAACAGTTGTGAGAGGGATTCTTCTCTCATGTGGCACAGTTTAATGTCTAAAATGCAGCTAAGGCAGTGTCCCTCCTCAGCAAAAAGCAAAAGTCACATTAAGAAACACAGTGGCTCTGCCACAGACAATAATCCCTAGGCTTAAAGAATTTACACAGAGTTAGGATCACGTACAAATGCATGTTAAATGCAAAGAGAACACAAGATCAAAGCCAAGAGCTTATGGAGGACTATAATCAAATGTAAGGCTTATCACACACTCGCAGGCACATTGATTTAACACATTCAGAAACACTATTAAAATGCATAGTCCTCTTTCACCATACTCACGGGTGGGGGGGGCATTGTCAACGACCCTGAATGTTCAAGTTTGTCATATATTGTAACTGAGCTTATCCATCTCTGCAGACTGCCAGCTACCCGTTTAACAGGTGAAATAGTCAAAGGCCAGCACATAACTGGGAGCAGGTATATGCTGCTCTTGTCAGATAACAAGATGCCTTGGTGAGTGCGTATTCTTGACATAAGTATATCACCTTTGCAAATCAAGTAATCGTGGATTTGGTTTTTGATGCACCTCCAGCTCCAGCTCAACGGGAGATTACCTACTTCATTTCTTTGGTAACACTTCTGACTTCAAGCAGGGCCGCACAGGGAGCAGCAATATACTGCCTGTGTGTTTCCCCTATAGACGCTGGAAACTTTTTTAATCATCAGTGCGCTAAAAGTGCCCCTATGGAGTAATGCAACACTGTGGACTGACTGCAGTGCGTAGGCTCCTTTCAACTGCACGCCATAACCTCAGACTGGTGTATAAGAAGTGGACGGAGGAAGCAAGACAATCACGTATTTGTACTGAACTGTTAGTTTTAAAGCATTAGGTTTGCATTTTGGCCATTGGGTGCTTGTATTACACTTTAAGATGCTTTAAAACAAAGGGGGTACTTGGAAGAAGTCCAGGGGTTACTTGACTTTTTTGGAAAAAATACTTAAATAAGTCATCATGGTACTGAAAACAGATAAATAATGACAATTAATCCTGAAATATAAAAGACAAACACATTCATATCCTCCTGAGACCCAGTAAGTAAACATTTTATCCATTTTACATAAAATAATTGCCTTAGTTGGAAACAACATAATGCAACAGTTTTTTCCAAATACATTTTTATTTTTATTTTTTTAATGTCCTTTTCAGTGGATTTTTTTTTTTTTTAAGTAAAGCTGTGAAACTCTTGTTCACTACAGAGGACAAAAATGCTTGTTTAAGCTTAGGTAACATTTTAAGAACATTTCTATTTTTTTATTATTCAAAATGAGTTTATTTGAGCAGCTAAGTAATTATTTTTTGTTGATGAAAGGTTAATTTGTTAATTAATGACCAATTCATTTATTTTTCTAATTAGTGAAAGAGGGCACTGTATTTTGCACATAAATTTCACTTTAAAAATATATATGTGATTTATTATATATTTTATATATTACAGTTAAATATGTGTTGTTTGTTTCCAAAGTAAGACACCTTTGGCGCAGGAACAAATTTTGCCTATTTTTTTTTTTCAATCAAAAATGCTGAAGCTAGAGTTGGGGGTACTTGGCAAAAAAAAAAAAAAGTATATTTCAGGGGGTACTCCACTGTAAAAAGTTAAGAGAACCACGGCTTTAAGATAATGGAGCTGAGGTTGTTGCCCCTTGAATCTGCTATACAATTTTAATATTCAAACAGTGGTTTTTTTTTTTCTTTTTTTAATCGTACAGTGTCGAGGTATTAGGTAATCATGCAAAAGATGACCCTAGACAACCTCTCCTGTGCTAGCTTTTACATTTCAAAAGAAGTGGTGCATTCCATTCCTTCAGTCTATTTTTTGCTGAAATGGGAGGGTCGTCTTCAGTAGTATTTCTAGCTCCTCTGGTTCTCGCCTTGACTCCTTCTCCTCGACTCCACACTCTCCCACTAGACATGTGAACAGAGGAGTCAAGGCGAGGTCCTGGGGAGAGAGTAGCCGAGCCAGCAGGTATTTCACAAACTGAGACACGCTCGCCTTAGTGTGGTCATTTTAAATAGATGTTGGTTAAATATGACTAGTGTAAAAGCTGCATTATGTGTCTATGTTGTTAGAATCTGCTGCTGTATTTTAGGATCTCTGATAGTTGGGTCCTCATATATACTTACAATGTTTTAATGAAATTCAATATGTGATGTAGGGATGCTATATTTTTGATCATGCATTTTAAATACCTAATACGACTTCAGAATGAGGAGAACTTTCATTTTTAAAAAGACCTACTCCCGCTGTGGTTTGCATAATCCAGATGTGTTTCTTAGGTCACATTGCTTAGACCACATAGCTCATCCGGTCAGCCTCCTGGGTCCGTATTCCTCGATTCCTCGATCTTAGGGAATTGAGACGTCCAACAACACAGAAGCACCGAGATCAATTTATGGGCCACAGCTGAGCAATGAGGAATCGAGGAGGTGAAAAACAGGAAATTGAGAAGAGCCTCTGGTGTCACGGCTTCACTGTTCCGCATCGTGGGTCATTAGCATTACTGTGGCTAGGCTAGCGGGTCTCTTTAAGCCTGTTAATAGGAATTCTTTAGAGTCTGTCAGCAGTAAAAGTGTTTGGTTCATTCACTTTAAATGCAGAACTTTGTGTTAAGTGTTTCAATACTGCTGATAAGTCATGATATCAGACTTAAAACATCTTGGGATCATGTTCACTACCATGAGTCTGAGTCCCAGTAGGCGTTCGTAATATTCCAATTTACAGTCAGGGGAAAAAATTATTAGACCACCCTTGTTTTCTTCAATTTCTTATTCATTTTAATGCCTGGTACAACTAAAGGTACATTTGTTTGGACAAATATAATAATAACGACAAAAATAGCTCATGAGAGTTTAATTTCAGAGCTGACATCTAGCCATTTTCCATGTTTTCTTGATAATAACCAAAACCACTTCAGTTCTTACATCAATAGCTATGGTATTGTACTGACAAAAACCGTGCTTTTAGGCATTCTATGTTTTTTTTTTTTTTTTCTGTCTGTTTTAGTCACATGATACATGATAGTACTTGATTGCATAACAATTGTTTTTGAGGACTTCTGATGGTCTAATAATAGTTTCCGCGACTGTATGCATCAATACATTAGTGAAACTATTATACTCATTTCACCATTTTATATTGTTCTATGTTCTATGGCAGTGGTTCTCAACTGGGTGGGGGGGTGCGGACAGTCTCCTGGGGGGGCACAAGCACACGGAGGGGGTTGCAAGTGACATTGCCGTGCGTGGATGCAGGTGCGTTAGCAACTGCTGTTGTACATCACAACACTGTAAATCACTCAGCATTTACATTTCACTAACGGATTGAGGTCCATGAGTCGGGGGGCATATCATCCGGCACATCGTCTCCCTCCCCCCCTTGCAAATTTGTTTTGGGGGGTGCAGCAGATAGTCAATGATAACACTGAGTTACAAAAAAAATGTTTTTTGCAAGTTGTCTAGGTTTTTTCAACTGAATTAGGACCATTTTGCTAAATCCAAAAATGACATCTGCTTTTCTCAATCAGGTCAGTTTTTTTTTGCTGATTTGATTTTGAAAAATTTGATCTTCTCACAAAATATAATAATTAATACCAAAATAAGATTGGTAAGCACACTTTATGAAACTTGTGACTTGATTCCTGTTAGGTACAATGGTGTATTCACCACAGATGTAGCAGAATATGTCAGGCTTATTTTTGCAAGATCTTCTAGTCGAAGCCATTTCATTCACCTGTAATATTAAAAAAACCATTAATCATAAATTGGCAAAAGTAAAATCTTCAGAACTCGTTTATTGCAAGAAATATGAAAGAGTTTTGTATCATATGATGTGAAAATGCCCATAAATGTAAGCAAAAATGTTAAAAAGCCAATATGTAGCATAGTTGAGAAAGTTGACCTGATTGAGCAAAATTAATGTGATTTTTGGATTCAGCACACCAAAATGATCCTAACTCAGCTCAAAAAACGTAAACAATAAATTTGTTGTTGACCAGTGTAATGTGAGAAGAGCTGACTTTCACTTTTTCACTACTTTATCTACATGTCCTCCACATACAGGCCCATTGCGTTACTTGTAGAATTATGTATTGAGGTCCAGATTGACTACATATTGAGGTCTGTGAGCCGGGGGGGGGGGGCGCACATATTATCTGGCACACCCACCCCCAGTGTAAATTTGTTTTTGGCTAGCAGGGGTTGGTTCTAAAAAGGTTGGCTGTCTATGACATGTCTTTATTATCCACTTGATCATCTTATGCATATTTGATTGTCAAAGTCATGACACAGTAAAACTTTGGATATTCGCTAAATATTCACTGAGCATTAAAAATTGAATTTGGGCCAATACCAAAAAAAATAACACTATAAATAAAATACCTACATTGCTTTCAAATTAAGAACATTTTCTCCTGTTGATGTTATTGCTGCTTCCGAAATTACACATGGAATCCCTCTACGATCTATTTTTGACAAATGTTTTTTTTTTTATATCTGTATGTATGTGCTCTGTGGTTGTGCTATGATTGATTGGCACTTTTATGGAGTTTGTTCCCTTGCCTGCACCTGTTCTGACTTTTGGTGACCCTTTGTGCTGCAGAGTGATGAGGGGCAAAAAAAGAAAAGTGTCACTGGCCATTGTTGGGGAGACTTTTAATGTCAGGTTTCACAGCATTTGCCAAATGTGTTAAAGCAATTTAATTGCCTACGCTGTCAAGTGTCGACTTGTGGCTGACATTACCTCCATGAATTGTTGCTCCTCATATATCTATATTGTCTAAATTCACAACAGTGTAACTAGAAAGTAGGGTAATAAAAAAAGAGAATTTTAAGATTTTACTACTTTTACAACCCTTAAAAGACTTTATTCAGCTTTAGTATGACATTGAAGATACTGACATTGATTTTTTTTTTATGTAACTGTAAAGCCTGAATTTAAGCCAAAACAGATCAGATAACCTAAAACAATGGACTGCTTTTAAATTATTAAGTAAATTATAACTCATTTTTAATTTAATTGTGTTATTTTATTGCTTAAGGCCAAAAATTGCTGTTTTGTTAACTCAAGTAAGGTAGAATAGCTGATTTATGTTCATAGCTGCATGCTAGAGAACATAGTGCTTACATTCTCCTACATGTACTGTATATGTTCATGGAATTGCAATGACTGAGCCACTGACCTGTTTTACCACCTGAGCTACTACTGACTCCTCTTACACAAGCCACAAAACTATCAGGATGTTTTCTCCACTCCCTTTCACAGATGACATTAGTAACTGCACAGTGTCATCAACACTTTTAATCTCTTTTTTTGTTACACCTATAAAGCATGAAAATACCAATTAACATTTTTAAGTGTTTCACGTGGGATCCCCTGAAGGACAACACAAAAGATTATGCAAATTTCACTGTTTTTTTGTTTTGTTTTTTTTTTTTGTTTTTTAGGTGGAACAATTCCACACACTGTCAAACAATTTCATTAAATGGATAATACTCGCTGGCATGACAGTTAAAGAGTAATACCTTTTTTAAGCTTTTTGATCAATTAATGAGTTTGTTAATTACTTTTTCCATATACATATGAGTAAAAAACATATTAGAAAATTAAGGCAACATACAGTATATATTTACAGTATTATAGGTGTGTTAAAAGAAAAGGATAATTCTGTTAAATACCAAAATAAAGGCTATGTTTTTACCATGTTCATATCCTTCCTATCTTTTCACATTCTAGGGCTCCCTTAGTGGTAAGTGACTTCCTTCCTCTGTTACAGGCAGTGCTCAGTCCTCTGCAGTAAGCTTAGGGTACACAAACTGAAAGTAAAAGCTGCCTGAGAGGCAGTTCAGGGTGAGAAAGTGCCTTAATCAGGTTACAGCAGCAAAGACTCCTGCCATAAACCTCCAGCACCTGCACACATATACGGCTGCTTAAAATTTATACAGCATATAATAACTTTGATAATACTAAAAGCAAACATAATATAGTTTTCAATATAAAGTGAATGTGATGAAATGTAATGAAGAATAATTATTACCTATGAGAAATTCAGTTGTCTTTTAGCTGAATATATACGCAATAAATAAATGATAAAACAAATACAATTACGACAAGTAGCAAAACAATCAGAAGACACAGACATGTAGATGGTAATTCGTGTCAAAGCAGTCGTCCAGTACAGCTGCACGAGAAGTAGATAAGCTTTATTCTGAAGTGGAAGCTGGACAATTGTTCTACAGTAGAATACCCTGGAGCTCAAACTGTGCATCAAATGAGTTGAGCAAAAGAGGCCTTAGATGCAAACCCTCGCCAGCTGTGCCACCGAACCTCTCAACAGCTGTAACTCAACACAGGAGCCTTGGCAGGCTCATTTCATCCTCAATCTGCTGCTGCACTGTGTAAGAACAGAGTAATCTCAGACAGAGCAGTATATAGCTCACAAACACATGAAATATACATTATAATAAAACATAAAAATACAAAGACCAGCTAGGGTTTGAACACTGACAAGTATTGATCTCGGGTCTACGAACTAGAATTCTACACGCTCACATTCATGAAAGAAACAGTAATGCCATGAATTCATCAAGGCACCTTTTTCATGCTTAAATGTAAAAGTGCAACTGAGAGCAAAGCTTCAAAGGTAGAAAAAAAAAGAATCCCAAACATTCTGGCTGCTTATTTTAATTAGACTGATCTACAGTGGCGGATGTTGCAATATCAAAAAGGATCATTTTCATTCATCAAAACGGACGGGTGAAAGCAATCTAATCTTTGTTTTCAACACAAATATAAAAAGCTAACAAACTTCTTCCCAAATACAGATTATTGCTAAAAATAAGTGACTGTGAAAGTGTAAAAGTTTTCTCCTTCCTGCTGTGCCTTGTCTTTTTTCTGGCAGTGGTTGGAGCCACATCCTCACTACAGCGCCTGAGGGAGTGCTCTAAAAAGTGTCACATCCAAAACACGAGCCAGATGTGTGCAAACCCATGATAAGTGTAAATAAATAAATGTGCAGATGTGTTACGCAAAGTCTTTTTGTGTGATCGCAACCAAAATAAGACCCCTACATGTGTTTATAAAACTGCATAGAATTCATTTTGCCCAGTGCTTTTTTAAACGTATTATCTTTTTCTTTGCAGACTGTGTTCATCAAACACTGCAAAAAAAAAAAAAAAAAAAAAAAAAAAAGAATTACACAAATGCACATAAAACATGTTTGTTTAATACCTTGGTATGACAATGTTAAGCTAATAATAACAAGCGTGGCATCTGCTCGGCTTTTTGATATCAACTCTTGTCACAACACACTGCAAATTCTTGGCTACTGACACAATATAATCAGTTTAATAGTATAAGAAGGCTGCCAGTTATTCTGACCTCCAGACAGCCAGGCCCACAATAATTCTTGTGGCAAATAATTAGTTTTATCACACAATGACATGGGTCACCCGTAAGGGCTTGATTATAACAAGGGAACAATATAAGAAAATGTGCGGTTCAGTGAAGCTCTCAAAGGGGATTGCTTCTTCATATCTTGTCAAATTCCAGATGACATTTCATATGACTGCAAACCAGAAACAATCCTAGCCTCTATGAGCTGCTGCAGCGTCTGAGAGTCATTATGTTGAGAGCTGAAATTCCACACTGCAAGGCTTTAGTCGTCATTGTAAGTGCTTTGTTTGTACAGACATTTAGTAGAAAGGAAGAAGACGCATCAGATTTTGAAATCAATGTTTTTGTTACAGTCCAACAAAGTAAAATATTAGATAAACACAGTAAAATATTGAAATCGGGTGAATATATTGCACAGTGCCTTATTTGCTATTAATTTTACCTTGAGCTGATTGACATTATTTATTTGAGGTTATATTATTCATCACACCGTCCATTATCCGTGGGTAGCTGTTCTCTTAATGGCGCTGCATATTGTGCCTACCTAAAGGAAATGGTGCAGCAAACATGCATATTTTGCTTTTTTTATTCTGACTCCAATCTGTATGGTATTGACCATATGTTGAATAATATAGCCTACTATTTGTTATTCCAATTACATTGGGTACACAGTATTTTTTAGCTGTGCCTGATGGATTTGCACTCATCTAATGTGTGCAGTGTACTGCTGCTTAACAGACTCAGAATTTGCATTATAATGATTTAGAACACCAATGCATTTTTAATGCTCATAAACAAGAGTGTGTACTGCAGCTTTTTTTTCCACAGAATATGTTTACTCCACCATTTAACTGTGGATATGGTCGTGACATTTGCAGCTACTCCTTGCTCTTGCGTCTGTATGAAACTAATCATTATGAAAATGCGTCTTAGCAGAAATACAAGGACAAACATTTAACTTTAATTTGAGGTGCCTCAAAGGTGAGGTAAGTAACAGTACTAACTCTGGTCAGTGACGCACATATGGATTTATGCTTAGCCTAGGGACCGACTTCCAATTAATAGTGTGTCTCTAAAGCGTAGAAGACATGATGTTTCGATACTGATCAGCTTTTGAAAAATACTTTGGAAACAGATGCATGTTAGTGCCGTGTTTTTACATGTTTAAATTACAGTGCTCCGCTCATAGGAGTACAATACAGTACAATATTCATTTAATCCCCCAAGCTGCATACATAACATCTCAGCTATTACCGGCTGGACTTGTACAAAACATGGGGAAATGATGTTATGTCAGCACTACATTTAAGCATTTTAGCTGTAGATAGTTAGGTCCAAACGGGGAACTTGTCATGGGACGATCTACATTTTAATAACCTATTACTGGAGGGCATTTCTGAAGATAGTATAAGCAATGACTGACTGGAATATACACACCGCAGTCTATTACCGTTGTACTATAGTTAAGGCTGGGCAATTTCTTTAATATACCCAATATATCACAGCTTGTTCTGCGTGGGATGTAGTAAATGACTGTATCGGCAAAATTGGGTACAAAATGTGACAAAATTTGTTTAAGCTTCTGGCATCAGAGTTTCGCTTTTCTCTTTCCTCTCTGGTTTTCTCCCTCTCGCAGACGCACATTCGTTTAAAACTGGGAGAATACCTTATAGGACGCACTGCATCATGGGTGTCATAGCACTAATATCGCTAGACTTGCAAGTTTATTAAAGTCTGTTTATGAAGATTTTTCAGCACAAGATGTGGCTTGGTTAATCCACTATCCTGCAGGCATTTGTGTAACATGTTCGGCTGCCGCTATGAAGTCATGACAACTGAAAAGAAGTTCAGATCGTCTCCCTTTACTGCAGAAATAACACACATCACAGATGATGAAAGACAAAGTGAACACTGAACTGTCAGAATGAGAAGACTGGCTTGAGTAACACAGTAAGTTTGGGATTTTGTTGAGGAAAAAGTAAATGTATTTCTTCGCATTGCCTGTGTTCGTTGTGCAGTTCATCACAAACATGGCTTTATACTGGGTCAGGGCAGCTTGTTAGTTCAAACGGTGCAGAAATGTCAGAGACAGCTCATTATTTGTTCATTTTCTTTTTTGTATTCCATAACATTTTTTATATGGTATCTTTTTTTTTTTTTTTATTTAGCTCATGTATGTTAAGCACATCTTTTCTTACATTTAAATATTATCTTTAATTTGCATTTTATTCTTTACCTGTAGCCTAATTAGTGCAGTATTATTGAAAGCACCATGATTCACACACTGTAGGTCTGTTCGTTAGTTTAAAAATAGTGTTGTGTTGTACCTTTGTGGCTTTAGGCCCACATGAGAAAATTGTTGTCATACACAGATCTATATTTTGCTCACTGAAATTCCCCAGCCAAAGAAACATATTATATATAAAATGGATATAACTGAGCAAAAGGGTAATTACTGCAGTGGTTAATATGTTTCAATAGGCAACAAGTCATACAGTAGTAGATTTCCATTCATCAGATAACTGTTTTTGAAGAATCATTGCATGATTTGGGAAGAAGATGTCTCAGAAGGGTCAAATTATTAGCCTGGATAAAGGTAAAAAAAAACGACTAACAACTAAAAATTGGGTAAAAACTGGTTTAATCAAATCGTTCAAAATTAATAGTAGAACAGCATTAGTGAAAGGAAGAGCTTTTTCCACACTCACAATGCAAAGAGAACTCAAGAGATTGGAACTAATCAGCTGTGTAGCCTTAAGAAAACCAATTATCAGTGAGGCTAATCGAAAAAAAAAAAAAAAAAAAATAGGATTCAATTTACAAGAGCCCATGAAGATTAGATTGTGGAGCAAAGGGAGATAGTCATATGGACTGATGAGTCCAGACTGACCCTGTTGTAGAGTGATGGACGCAGCAGGGTGAGGAAAGGATTACCCATCATGCCTAGTGCCTGCAGTACATACCTGTGGGAGCAGTGTGGGGTTATGTCACCACTACTATCACTACTAATACCACTACCACAGCTGCTACTACTGTTACTACTACTACGACTACAACTACTACTACTAGAACAACAACAAAAAATAGATTAGGTAACTTTTTTCCCAAAGAAACACTTAATACTACTCTATAGTATTACTACCACCAGTGCTTTTCTATTTTACTTTGTTCTCAAAGCACTTACATACACATTATTAGGACAGAAGGACACACTAGGACACAGCCGGATTTGAACTAGTAACCCTCTGGTTATTGGATGATCCATACATCCCTACTACTACTACTACTACTACTACTACTACTACTACTACTTCTACTATGACTATTACTGCTACTGCTACTACTATGACTACTTCTGCTACAACTACTACTACTACTACTACTACTACTACTACTACTACTACTACTACTTCAACTAGTACTACTGCTATGACTACTACTACTACTACTACTACGCTTACTACTACTGCTACTGCTATGACGACTACTACTACTACTGCTACTACTATGACTACTACTACTACTACTACTACTACTACTTCAACTAGTACTACTGCTATGACTACTACTACTACTACTACTACTACGATTACTACTACTGCTACTGCTATGACGACTACTACTACTACTGCTACTACTATGACTACTACTACTACTACTACTACTATGACTACTACTACTCGTACTACTATGACTACTACTGCTACTACTATGACCATTACTACTACTACTACTACTACTACTACTACTACTACTACTGCTACTACTATGACTACTACTACTGCTACTGCTACTAATATGACTACTACTACTACTATGACTACTACTACTTGTACTACTACAACAACTACTACTACTACTATGACTATTACTGCTACTACTACTACTAGTATGACTACTACTACTATGGCTTCTATTGCTACTACAATGACTACTACAACTAATATTACTACTACTGCTATTACTATGACTACTACTACTACTGCTACTCCTATAACTACTACTACTACTACTACTACCACTATGTAAACATCAGCAACAGAAAATAGAAAAATAGATTGTGTAACTTTTTTTAGCCAGGCACTGCATATATTACAATGTGATTTATTTGCCCATATCATCCAGCCTTTACCAAAGTTTATACAACAATACTACTACTCCTACTTCTACTACTACTCCTACTTCTACTACTACTACTCCTACTTCTACTACTACTACTACTACTACTACTACTACTACTACTAGTACTACTACTACTAATAATGATAATATCTATTTATTTAACTATGAATCTTTCTGTCACTGTTACTATCAGACAATGCACTCACAATAAACATGAGATAGTCAACATGAGTCTTTGAAGGTTTTAGGGTGGCCCTAAGCTTTTACCTTATCAGTTTTCAGTCCAATACACAGGGGGATGGGGGCGGGGACAAAGGGAAGCCAAGCAATTAATTGTCTTCTCTGCTTGGCATCTCATTTCAGCACCCCAGAAGGTCTATTACAGGAGCAAGACAGTCATTAAACCTCAACAATAATCACTGCTGAGCTATGCCTTCATCCTTTGTGCTACTTCAGTGTCTCTTGCTTAATGGCACCTGGACAATTCCACTCAAAAGCAATAAAATTTTGATACATTTAAGGCATTTATAGTATTTAAAAGCTGCGTTAGTTGCATAGGTGACGAGATAGAAGCAGATAAGTAATTATAGTGCGCAAGTATCAAACTACTACATCTAACAAGTGGAGTAAATATACCACTAGATGTAATCACATGCATCAGGAGTACTTGAGGTGTTGAAACTGCCAATACTTTACAAGCAACACCAGCAAAAATAAAAATAGAGGAACGATAATACTGGGAGGCAGAGGAGTCAGAGTGCATTAAGGGGAGAACAAAAGAAAAGTAAAAAATGTAGGGCAGGGGAAAGTGAGGCTGAAAAAGAGCTGGGTAGGTGAGAGCGAAGAAGATAGAGGTGGAGGGTGTTCATGAAGAAAATGGAGGGGGGGAAACAAGGGAAGAGACTGGGGGTGAGAAAGGGGTTTGAGAGGCATAAAAATGGCAGTTGGGGTAGAGGAGATGGTTCATTTGTCACTGTCAGATCAGTTTGTTTCTCCTTCATAACTGCAAGGACGAGATCTGGCCCACAACCCAGCCCCCCGATCCTCCCTGTTCTTAAGCCAACCACCCATCACCATCTATCCTCCAACCTCTGCCAGCACCTGCCCCCTCTCCTATCGCTGGAGATGAGGATGCACCCCATGCTACACTGCACTCTGTACACACACAATTTTGTCTGCCTGTGTGGACATGCTCACTGAGCTTAATCGAATGTATGTCCCAGTAACAGCAGCAACCTATAGCCTAGGGTAAAATCATCTACCCAAAGGCACGTCTGAATGATATTATCATTTCTCTCAGAGGCTAAATTAATAGGTAATGAGGCATACCCGTGCAATTGTAGTCTTTCGGAGAGCTCACATTCTAAAAACGAAGATTCCTATTTGATTTAGACCGATTATCATACAAGTACAGAACAGCTGCTTATATAGTTGGGATTGTCTATGCCCCTTCTTTCTTCTCTATATGTACCTCCTGCAATGAAGCAGAGACAGCATGCTGATATAGCACTCCTGGATGCATCACAGGCAGAATTCAACAAACTTTTATTGGCTGAGTGTCTACCCCAACCTGGGCTCGGTAATGAGTACTGTGGTGGTGCTTTCTCAGTAAAACCCTCTCAGTTGGAGGTTAAAAAACACTTTCCTTGGCTCAGAGTGTGAGGTGTAACTGGCAAACATATTGCATGTTCAGTCCCCAGTGGGTAATGTGTCTATTCATCCTTCACCATGTGTAATTAACCTAAATTGTCTGTGATGTATAGGTAAGTCTGTAATTACTGTACCTAACTGCGAAATGTTTCTGCTGCTCATGCATTTATCTGACAAGCAATTCAGTTTCAAAACAATATGAACGGTCGTGATATTGTCTTTCCAAACCTTCTTTATCTCACGACACGGTACAACAACAAAGTCCTTTTCTTTCTTGCTGCATAATACAACATGCTGTTTTCTATTCATGGTTCCAGCTTGATATTTTACTGATGATTTATTCATTTTCTAATCAAAATACAAATTTCTTTAAAAACTTAATGGATATTAATTAATCAACATTTTGAGACACAAGCATATTTGTACATATGTCTATGAAGAGATCAGTGTGAATATTTATCTGCATTGGAGATGATCACATAGAGGTGATGTTAATCAAGATTTTGCAGCGAATAATACATTTGTAAATATCTCTGTGTTGCTCTAAAGTTTTTTTTTTTGTGGCCTCTTAGCTTGTTCTTGAAACTACTCTGGCAGTTCTTACAACTCACAGAATGATCACAAAAGGACTCAAGAAGATTCAAACCCCTTAAAGTTGTATCTGCGTGTGAAATTGGTTGCGTTTAATTCAACAGTTGTCAAAAGTGATGGATCTGTCCAAACACTCTCCAATTCAATGAAAATCTGACACAATCTTAATTGCCCTACAAAATGTCACAAATGTTAATGGAAATCTCGACAGTCTTGCTAATAAAGTGAAACCTTTGTAAGAAATTTAAGTAACCTTTTGAATTACATTAAAATGATGATCACATTGTAATTAATGAGATTGTTTCCTTTTGATTTGACAATTTTCTTTTCTTTTCTTCCTTCTGCTAAAAGCATTACAACAGTGAAGTCTAATCAGAAATGTAAATTCACAGCTATAACACTGTATTCTTGTTCCCATTCATTTGGCTTTCACTGACCCACAATACATTTCAAACACTTACTGATAACTCTAAAGTACTTGTCCTTTTGAATTAGATGTCCTTTTAAATAAAGTCAAGCCTGTCACTGCTCTTCAACAAGCCCATTCTTTATTATAATAATATGCATATTATACTCTGAGATTACTATCCAAACACATTTGGGCCGGGTCTACATCATGGCTGATTTGCTGCTCACTAACTTATCAGCTTTTACGTCAAGTAACTATGTACTATAGGGATACTGCAAAGAGTTCTGTAAATATTAAATAATTTTCCATGTCAGTGCATTTCTTTTTAACAAGTAAAATGTCTCAAGTGCAGGATTTCTCAAGTCTAAAAAGGTCAGATACAAATATGCATGTGCACATGATATTTTAAGACACACAATAAGAGAAAAGAGGAGAAATGTGCAAAAATAACCTTCTGTAGTGTGAAAAAAAAAATAGCAGTACATCCTGTAACATGTGAGCTATATGCTATAGTGAATTCCCTCCCCTCAAAGGTTTAATTGTATTTCCTGACTAAACTCACTTGTATAAATAAACAGCAAGTGTACCTGAGGGTAAACATTTAAGCTGCAAACAAAGCAATGTATGTAGAATCAATACCATATACATACATTTTCATAATTTCATAGAATTTTTTCTTGCCTTTTTTATGTTATGAACATGTGTGGGTGTATGTTGATCCCTTGCACTGTGGGTTAAAGAAAAGCATTTTTTTTTTTTTTTTTCGATTTTTCTGCATGTCTGGTACATACAGTGAATGAACAATAAAGCTGAATTTGACTTAAAACAGCAAATCAGTCCTCTTGGGGCATATAATGCATTATTTAACAACACAACTGTAGAACTAAATTGTTTGTAATGTTTATAAATCAGTCCAAGTCTTCAATGTTAAAATAAAGCCTCAAGAAATTATAAAAGTTGAAATAATGAAATAATTTCTGTTTTGCCCGCACTAGAAAACCCTCGGCCTTCAGTGCACGCCAAAGTTTTTGCACATATGGACAGACATACTGACAGACGGATGGACGACGAACTGATGCCAATACCCTGCAATGAGGGCTGAGGGTAAAAACAATGCTCCATTGACACTGTGAAGATGGTTGATTATGTACTGTGAACATGTGGAGAGACTTATGACCCGAATCCATAGTTCCACTTGGCTCTACAGAGCTTTTCAGTGACTTTCAGCTCATTGTTTAGCTGTCCGGCCTGTAAACGTTCTATTTCGGTTCACTCTTACTGCATTGTTTCCCGCAGCAGCAAGAAAATGACAAAAGCTTTTAAAAACCCAAGGTACAATACCTGCTGAGTCTCCAACTGCAGACACACACAGTTAGCAACAAGCTGAGGAAGACAGTGGCAGGTGAGAAGCTAAGCCAGATTTGCATTTTTTTTTATTTTTTCTCAGACTGAACACACAGTTAAAATATTTAGATTTAACACGTGCCTGCAAATGCATCGCTAATTATAACGGTGCTTCTCAGTATTGAAGACGTATACACAAATATATGTTTTCCAAAATGGAACTTGGTTCTGCTGCCACCAACAGGCCTACAATAAGTTTTTGTAAGGCTTAAATGAAGTATGGTAAACAGTCATACAGTGCTAGTTCTTAATGCCTGAAACACATGAAATTAATCACAACGCCACAACAGTTTGTCACATAGAGAAATGATTTCCCTAAGCTAATTAAAAAAACATTCATTAGGCATTGCTCAAAGGCTTGTGTGTGTGTGGTGAATGGTGGAATTTTGAAATGACACATCCTAGTGTTTGAAAATCTTGGTATACACATTTGCAGCAGTTTTGGTACAGTTTATTAAAATGACATGAAAAGCTCCCAAAAGACCATATGGTGGATTGCATATAATACTCCTTTTATGCTATTAATTTTACTATAAAATGCACCTGAAATAGCAACTTCAGACCAAATCAGGGATTCACCTTTGACTTGATCTAGGATTTAGAATTTCCAACTCACTACGAAAAATGTGTCTGCCTCTGGAAGATTTGGGTCAGCCTCATCAAACGCAATAAGCAGCGCTCTAATCACATGAGAGGCAGCATACTGAAGCCTCACAGCTGCATGCAATTGTTTCAATCGAAGAAGGGTGAAAGAGCTGCCATTTGCTGAAGAGCGTCTTCAGACAGTTACAAAAGACCCAGTGAAATCTCAGCTGTTATTTGTTTTAGCTCAATAATGCTTCTGCTAAATTATATTTACAGTGATAATGTGTATTGTGCCCTGATTTTCTAACTAAATTGTGATGTGTTAACAGCGGAGTTAATACAGTTGTCACAAAACATCAACACGTTCAGGCTCAATTAAGACTTAGTGAGATCCAGTATTATTATCACATTATATAACTATAACATTTACAGTTATTACAGTTATTTACATTTCTGTACATGCAGCATGACGGTGCTCATCTAATAAGTCATAACACATTAAATAAGGTTTTTCTTATTTATAACGAAATTTAGTCCTGAATAAAGATTTTAAAAAAGCATGATATTTGGATGGTAAATCAAATAAGTTTTACACCACATGTAATTGTGCACCTTTGTGGCTGACTGGTCTTAAAGGTGTCTGTGGACTGGAGCTCTTCCCTAATGGATCTTAATGGGTTTTATGGTGCACTGCAGGATTCTAATGGGGTAGTGTGTCTGAAGGGGATGCTGCTCTCTGGCCCTCCTGGGCCCTGTCTAGGCTCCTAATGTGACCTGGAAAGAAGGATGCATAATGTATCACAGTTTCTCTAAGTCAGAGGTTAATACCCAAAGTTAAGGAAGGGTAGAATATTGTGGGGTGAAAACAGGGAAATGTTAAGGTTGTGAGAATGTTTCAGAGTAGAAGACACACACAAAAAAAGAGAAGCCCAGGAGTTAAAGCAGCAGGAGAAAAAAATACCATGGCATATTATTGAGGGACACTTTGGTGCTAAGCTGCTTATTGATAAAAGCACTAATCTGCCTGGCAGAAGGTAAGGAGGCTGGGATGTGTGGCGATATAATATCTCAGCTAAAGGCAATGCCATCAGGGAGCTGAGCCTCCACAGAGCTTTACCTAAAGGAGTTACTCATTTTATTTTATTTTTACATAAAAGCAGGAATGTGACCATGTGCCACTCACAGAAAGCATATGAGCCAGAGGAAAAATAAGAGCAGATTATTGGGAAGTGCTGGCTTTTCATCAGACTTGATTGATAGAGAGAGACTATCGCTGTTTAATATTTTTATAGATCACTCGCATCACTTTAATTATTTCCTTCCTACATCAAACAGCAAGTCAGCAATGTTGGGCACTTTGATGACTTCAAAAGTGGACACGGTTGGCAGTCAGGACTACTGCACACAAAGTTCACTTACAATTGCAATTTATCACCAAGAATTTATTATGAGAATTCAATATTTTGCTATTTTATGGAAATGTTTTAAAAGTTTTGATTAACACATTAAAGCTGACTTAGATCATGACAGAATATTTATGAATAATCTACCATTTTAACTTCACACAGTAATAACGTGTCCTCTCAGTAATGTATTTGCTCCAATTTCAGTAATAAACTGTATGCATACAAACTCATACATTGAGATTCACAGTTAACTGGAAGGGTTTTCCAAATATTACAACAATTTCTCTGCAAATTAAAGACGAATATGTAACATTTTTCTTACAAAATCCTTATACTCCTCATAATAATCCTTATCAATCATCACATCTGACCCTGTGTCAGTGTGGTGGTGTTTTTACCTGCAGAGATCCTGCCCTCTTCCTGTATTTCCTTCTGGCAGTGAGTTTGTACCTCCTGCCAATAACAGCATCACACAGCATGCGTAGGTGGAACAATACAAAACAAATGGACTCCAGTTACAAAGCGCTCTCTCAACCCTCTTTCTACTCTTCTCGCTTAGTGTACAGTTCTGTCTGAGAGACGACGCTTTAGATAAAGCAGAAAAATACAATGCATCACCCAGACCTGTTGGTGATACACACAGCAGAAATGAGAAAGGTAATGTTTCAGGTGAATACCACCTTTGGAACATGTGGGTGTGTTTATTTCTGTTTTTAGCAATGACAGAAATACATACAGACAGAAATATATAATTTTCTATATTCACTGCTTTTTTCCCTTGCTACCCCTTTCACTCTCCCTATTCAGTTTATTGCTCTTGCTCTGTTATTCGCTAAGTGGATGAGTAAAATGTGAGTTCGGAAGGGGTTAGATGTAGTATTATTTTCCATACTATCAACAGCAGAGAGAAGTTGTGTACTAGAACAGACCTATGGCTATTAAAACCACCAACAAAGAAACACTACATCTGCAGAGCTACTCAATGAATAAAAACGATGGATCAGCAAATGGTGAACTGTTAAATCACATAATAACTTTATACCTTCATAAGCCTCATAATCAAACACATGTATGTAGATAAAACTATGATTTCAGCATCAAACTCCATTACTTCCATTTAGAGCTGTGTCCATGGATTAAACAAGCATAACAGTGTCAGTCTTTCTTTGATTCTAAAAGCAGTTCTCATCCCATCTCAACACTTTCTGATTCTTTGGTCAAAATCTCCATGGAATTCATTTTCTTCACCATGAGAAACCGGCAGAGTGACTCACTACTCCCTCTAGTGGTCACATTAATCCATCAGACCTTGTTTATGAATAGATTCAGTGCACATCCGCATAAAATCCATATATAGGTATAAATTCATAACTTTTTATTTTCAACACTAATGATAACCTTCGGTCATATTTGAATATTTTAAAATATAAATACTATAGTACATATAGCTCTTTAATAAACACAAGTGAGATATGTTAAGCATTCTTCACCTTTAATTATTACTTCAATGAAATATGTTTCTTCTCCCTTCTGTACTTGACTTCAGGGCTTTATCTGTTACACACCTGCCATCCTAGCACAAATGCTGGGCCAACCATTCTTCCAAAGAGCATGATACTAAAGAAATCAATCCTTAGGTCCTCATTCAATGAATGGGTCTCATCAGGTCTAGCCTGCTAATTGATGTCATGAGGTTCTCCGCTGTTTCTCTCGCCATGACCATTTTGATCAGCGCTCTAGCTGGGTGTTTATATTGGTGATGTTCTCTATTCCTTTTACTTGTAGAATGATATATCCACATAAGCTGCTCAAGCAGGTGTACATACTTACAAGAAGACATGTACTGCCAAAAATGTCTTGCTACAACTACCTTTTTTGATGCTGAAAGAAGCTTCCCTAATTAAACTATACATACAATCATACATACATAATATACATACTACAAACAACAAAATTAGCCATTTATTATCTTTACTATCATCGTCATCATCATCATCATCATCATCATTATTATTACTATTATTATTATTATTATTATTATTATTATTATTATTATTATTATTATTATTGTTACCACCTTGCTACTTGTTGTTTCTACTACTACTCACAATGTGCAATTGCCTTTTTTTTTCCAATACTGTTTTCTTTTTTAGAGTTATTGTTTTGCTATGTGTGTGTATATCCAGTGCTGTGTTGCTATTGGAGCCTCAATTTCCTGAGGGCTCTGCCCAAGGGATCAATACATTTCTGTCTAATCTAATCCAATCTAATGTAATCTAATCTAATCTAATCCAATCCAATCCAATCCAAACTAATCCAATTTCCATTTCAGATAATGATTTGATTATCTAATGAAAAGCTAGTGGCTAGTGCATAGATACAGGTACAACAATATGGCACCTTTGCTGCATGCAGAGTTAAATTGTGAGGTACGCATGGACCTGGGGTGGGGTGGGAGTGAATAGTTCATAAGAAGAAGGGGGGCACTCCTCTCTCTCTCTCTCTCTCTCTCTCTCTGTCTCTCTCTCTCTCTCTCTCTCTCTCTCTCTCTCTCTCTCTCTCAAACTTCACTCAGTACACACAGCAGGTGCAGTTGCCAGTGGCTACATGTGCATATGTTGCACATATATACATTTAATGTCTGTATACCGGTGTACAAACAGACACTTTCATACCAACGTTCATCACATTCTTCAAATAGAATTTGCCTTCGTAAGTCAAAGGAACTTCAAGTATATTTGTCCCTTCAAACTTTCGACAGTTGATTGAACTCCAAGTAAATAAAATGTATCCTGATATTTAGGAGCTCCAGTTTTTAAGTGAACATGAAACAAAACAACGTCAGCAGGGTACACGGAGGGTGCCAAGAAATTGGAAATGTGCTGAGTTTAGCAGGCGCCTGTGCATCCAGCATTTCCGCATAAGCCTTGATTATTGAGCTGTGCCATCTTTTATATTTTGCAGAGCCAGATCGCACAGCTGACATCCGTCTCCGTCTACTGTAACCCAAGGTAACACACACCCTCTCTATCCTGGCAAGATACTTCAAAGGATGTCTGGGGATGTTATGTGGATATTTTTGGCCACTATCTCCACCTGCCTAGTGCATTTCTTAATAGCAATGAGCACAGACACCTAATAAAAAAACATGAGAGGGTGGAGTTTAAGCATTTTAGGCACTAGTCTAGAGCACTAGTCTAGCCCCCTCGACTGGTATGCATGAATTATTACTAGGTGATATAGTCTTTAAACAAGGGATATCAGTGTGCTCTGGGCTGCATTTTAACACTGAGTCTGTGATGTCTGTTTTAGTGTTTAATGCCTGGTGTTCGATCTGCTGAACCAAAGAGGGACTTCTGTTTTACCCGGGGAAAAAGAACGTCTTAAAAAGCTGACAGCCACTCAGTTATGCACAAGATGAATCTACGGTGGCGGTTTTAGACAATTAAAAGACTGAAATAACTGAAAACATATGACAAGAATTGGTTTAAGGCAAATATGACACGCAGTCAGTCAAGGAGAACGCATGCCTGTGAGATACTTATCTTTTGATGTACAACATTTCCAATTTCTGTCTTTCTTTTTCTTTTGTAAACTTTCTATGAATGTGTGAATCTTTTGAGGATGTGTGAGGAATATTTTATTATGCTTTAATTTAATTATTGTCCCAAGGGGAAGTTGCCAGTTCAGTCTTCATGTTCAGCCATCCTAAACAAAATGAAATTAGAAGCAGAGAGTATTTAAGGCAATGCTTCAGCAGAAAATAATGAAAAGGCTCTGGAGTCCTTGGCTTCATTCTCTAATGGGGAAAAAGTAAGTCTGGATGAATGCAGCTCACACATCAATGATCCAGAAGAACTGTGTATATTTCACAATAAAAAAAAAAAAAAAAGGCTACTGATTTGATTAAAACTGCATTATCTTCTACTTTATGCATAACATTTCTACTATATAAACTATAACAAAGTATCACAACTGCCTATGTACTAAAGTGTTCTGTATTCATCTTGTATGGCTTGCATTTGGTTTTGAAGCCCCCACCCCCACCCCCCATCACATGGGGGATCAAGGTCCAGCTGACAGGGGCAAAGATGTCGCACAGAGGGAAAGTAGGGCCGACATATGTGTGTATATTCTGATGTGTGTATTTTTTCTTAGTTTTCTAGCTTTAATTAGGCATTTAGGGTTGCTGCAAATGAAATCATCTTGCTCTTGTGCGGTGAAAATAAATATTTTGAGTCTTGAAACTGCAGGGAAACAACGTGAGGGAGGTCTGGTATGATATAAAACCCATAATTGGCTGCGAGAAGAAGAGGAGGAAGAAGAGCAGTAGCACAGCAGATGGCCATGTGGTGACAGCAAACCATTTCAGCCACCTCTTCAACAGGTTTGATAGCCCTGCTCCTAGGGGAGGGAGGACAGGACTGTATGACAGGGTGGAGGTCAAACCATCTACTGCTGTGCACTTCTAGGACCGAAGAGATGATAATGGACTTCTGGAGGGCCAGGCCGAATCTGCTACTGGTTTCCATGGGTCTGTGAAGGCGGTCAGAGCCATAAACTGTATATAAGTGGACAGAGCTATCCTAATAACACATACTAGTTTTCGGACTGGTGTTCTGAAATCTAGAGTTTGCATTTTAGCCATTCCTGTGTAGTCTTTGGAGTTGGATGTCACATTGATAACAGGGTGGAGCTGCAGGAGAGTGGAAGGTGATGGCTGAGCTAATGCTAAATGCTAGCTTACTGACACAGCAAATATTTGTATTATAAAGTCATGTTAGCGCGTTCTTTTATTGGAAGCTCCGGGGATGAGTCTGGATTTGGCTCAGTCTCAAAGTTGACAAAATTTATTCAGAGCGCAAATAAGATGGACACTCAGCACTGAGGACTCAAAAATAATCAGCCCCGAACATTTGATGAATTGTACATTTTTTTTCTATGGGTGGACTCATCCATACAAATGAGTTGGTATTTAACTTACTGTTGTTTAAAAAGGTCAAGCAGATGTGGGGCCTCAACTCTAAGTAAACTTATGCCAACAATAAGTTTACTTCTTATCACCTATGTTTGACAACACTG
Organism: Sphaeramia orbicularis; assembly: GCF_902148855.1. Classification (NCBI taxonomy): domain Eukaryota; kingdom Metazoa; phylum Chordata; class Actinopteri; order Kurtiformes; family Apogonidae; genus Sphaeramia; species Sphaeramia orbicularis. The sequence goes on along the minus strand of NC_043970.1, from coordinate 23,895,567 downwards.
TGTGTGTGAATATGTGTGTGTTTAGACGTGTATCTAGAGCACAGGTGTCAAACATGTGGCCCGGGGGCCAAATCCGGCCCGCCAAAGGGTCCAGTCCGGCCCTTGGGATGAATTTGTGAAATTCAAAAATTACACTAAAATATTAACAATCCTTTTAGTTCAGGTTCCACATTCAGAACAATTCAATCTCAAGTGGGCCAGATCAGTAAAATAATATCATAATAACATATAAATAGTGTCAACTTCAAATGTTTCTATTTGTAAATGTAAATATTTTCATGTTTTTACACTAAAACAAAGTATAATTTTGCAAAAAATGTGAATAACCTGAAATGTCTTACGAGAGATAAGTTCAATTTTAACAATATTCTGCCTGTTACTCAGTGTTTTGTGTGTATTTGTAGATCCACTGTGATCTGTAAGTTATAATCTACACGTATAAATGATAAACTGAGGCAGAATATTGTTAAAATTATACCTGTTTTTTCAGTTTGTTCATGTTATTCACATCTTTTGAAAGGATTGTTAGTAGGTATAAACCTTTTCATAATGCAAATTAACTTTTTTCACTCTAAAATGTAGAGAAAAGTTTGGAGTTGCCATTATTTATATATTATTATATTATTATTTTACTGGTTCGGCCCTCTTCAGATCAAATTTAGCTGAACGTGGCCCGTGAACTAAAATGAGTTTGACAGCCCTGATCTAGAGGAAGAACAGAACATACTTGTTCTACTGTTTCCTATCTTAATAAGCTTAACATACTGACAAAATATTTAAACTAAAACAGGGTACTACATACATCTTGGTCACAAAGAACACTGCAAAATAATAAAACAATTCATCCCAAAACTTTAATATCTAAATCAAAATAATATTTCAGTCATTTGATGATCTTGATAGTGCAAGTTATTAACCTTTTTAAGACTGCCATTATAACAGGCTGCTAGGTGTCTTCAGGTTTTCTTTGCAATAAAAGTGTCAGAAAACGTCTTTTTTGCCAATGCTTTTTTTGCACTTTTATTCTCAGAAAGAACTTAACTTTCAATATCTGTCCATTAATTATTATTATTCTCAATAATAAATGCTTAAAACAGTGTGTTTCAGTAAACATAAAAAACAGAATTGAGGTTTTTAGCATATCTATTACCAGAAATAACTGTAAATGTCTCAAACTTTTTGAGATTGCAGAAAGAAACTTTCAACTAATTTACATCTGCTCAAACATGCTTTTTGGTCTTGAATATTCAGTATGCATATTATGGCTTCTTTTTTTTTTTTTTTTTTTTTTTTTTTTTTTTTTTTTGTTATTTCCAGGCATTTTTTAGCCTGTGTGGAAGTCTCTGAAAAAGTTCCTTTCTACTTGTAATAGAGTCCCACATTCCTGCTGTTAAGTGTTACATAGTGTCAGAAACCTCATGATCTCAGCTTTTTGATTCCGTTTGAATTGTGTAGATGGCATAAACCAGGGGCGTCAAACTCATGTTAGTTCAGGGGCCACATACAACCTAATATGACCTGCAGTGGGCCGGATGATTAAAATAATAACACAATAATACAAAAATAATATAACTTCCAAAATTTGTATGTCTAATTTCTGTTTTAGAATGAAAAAAGGAAAATTATATTATCAAAATTTTTACATCCTTTAAAAAAATGTGGAAAAACATGAACAACCATGATCAAAATACATTTTTTTTTTAAAAAGTGCAATTTTAACAATTTATGCCATTATTTGGCCTCAGCTTCACATTTTCACATGTTCATTACAACTTACAGATCACTGTGGATCTACAAATACACAAAACATTTAATAACAGACAGAATATTGGTACAATTACTCTTAATTCTCCTAAGACATTTCAGGTTGTTCGTATTTGTTCAGGTTTTTCAAATTTTTTTGTAAAAGGCTAGTTTGTAAATGTTAACATTTTTGTGTAATTTTACTTTTTTTTTAGACTAAAACAAAGAGAAAAAATTGTGGTTTTCATTATTACCTCCGCCAAGGAGGTTATGTTTTTGCCAGGGTTTGTTTGTTTGTCTGTCTGTTTGTTTGTTTGTTTGTTTGTTTGTCTGTCCGTTAGTGTGCAACGTAACTCAAAAAGTTATGGACAGATTTGGATGAAATTTTCAGGGTTTGTTGGAAATGGGATAAGGAAGAAATGATTAAATTTTGGTGGTGATCGGGGGTGGGGGGGCCCACGGGGGGCGCCACTGATCAGCCGTGGCGGAGGTCTGCGCTCTCCGAGTGCTTCTAGTTTATAGGTTATTATGATAGTATTTTACTGGTCTGACCCACTTTAGATGGAACTGACCTAAAATTATTTTGACATCCTTGATTTTTAATATCTTCAGTGTAGTTTTTGTGTTTCACTAATTCATCCCGCGGGCCGGACTGGACCCATTGGTGGGCCGGTTTTGGCCCCCGGGCCGCATGTTTGACACCCCTGGCATAAACGGTTCAGGAGTTACAGTAATTTGAATGTGGTAAAGTGCTAAATGCAGCACCGGAGAGATTGTCATTGTTAAAGGGTTAACCACCACTACAGTTAAAAAGTCTGTCAGGAATAAAATAATTGTTCAATAAGCAGAAGCTCTGAAATTCTGATTTGACAGGTAAGTGAGCTGTCAATCAAGGCCCAATGTGTCAGCACAGAATAACAAACCCTTGTATAAGCCTTATTAACAGAATAATAATTTATCCATTTTCAACAGTCTATATAAAATGGTGGCTGAAAAAAAATGACTTCATATTTATGGATAGGATTAGTGTGAATCTATTGAGGCCGTGCTGTTTTTAGAGCCGTCCTCTAGTGGCCGTCCATACCACTACACTGCAGCAGGAGGCAAAAAGAGGCAAGAGTTGACTCTACTGTCTGAGGCCATTGGAGTCCTTCCTCAGCTGTAGAAAACTCCTGTTGATGTTTTACCAGTCATTGTCAACACAGTTCTCCTCTATGCTGCGGCATGTAGCATTAAGAGGTGGGATGCTGTGCAGCTGGACAGGCTGGTGAGGAGAGCTGGCTCTGTGGTTGGCATCGAGCTGAATTCCCTTGTGTGATTGGCAGAGAGAAGAACCTTAAATAAACTGCTGTCCATCATGGACAATGCCCGCCACCCTCAGCACAACACAATCAGAGAGCAGAGGAGTATGGTCGGCAGCAGAATGTTGTCTCAGTCCTGCTCAACAGAGGAAGACTTTTGTCCCCCAGGCCATACAGCTATTCAACTGCACCCAGCAACCACGGACTGGAATTGATTTTTAGAAGTGATTACATTTCTGTACTAGAATTTCATATGATTTATATATTTATATTATTTATAATTGTCACATATTTTGATTTTTTTTTTTCTTTCTGTGCTATCTATCTATCTATCTATCTATCTATCTATCTATCTATCTATCTATCTATCTATCTATCTATCTATCTATCTATCTATCTATCTATCTATCTATCTATCTATCTATCTATCTATCCATCCATCCATCCATCCATCCATCCATCCATCCATCCATCCATCCATCCATCCATCCATCCATCCATCCATCCATCCATCCATCCATCCATCCATCCATCCATCCATCCATCCATCCATCCATCCATCCATCCTTTTCTTTCCTGTTTTGACAGACACATTCACACCATCTCACACTTTCTCTCTCTTGTCACAGGGTCTTTCCTGTTTCTGTCGTTCCTCAGCACACAACAGTTTTCCTCCTCTGTAGATGTCACGACACTGTCACCTTTCTACCTTTCTGCTCAGCAGCTGCTCACCAATGATCAGTCCCTTTATACATGTTAATTAGTTCAAGTTAGGTCAAGTTATGAGCCTTAGCAGTGAAACCACTTCTGCAGATACTGGTTTGTTTGTTAGAGAGCCCCTTTGAATCCTCATTTTGTTGTTGTGTGACTGTGTGTGTATATGTGTATTTTTTTTTTTTTTTTTTTTTTTTTTCTGTATCTGTTGCCAGCAATATACCCAATTTCCAATAGTCTACGTCCTACTTTTCTGCAGTTTTACTGTTAATGAAAAAGGGGTGAAATGCAAAGATACATAAGCAGCTGGAGAGGTCTACTGCATGCAGTATTTTGTATGCTCATGCTACACATTTTCCACAGCACAGCAAGATTCCCAATTAAAATTCCTATGGCTCTATCCATGTCATCTTCATGACATGTTTGATCCAGCTAGGCCTCAGTTCCATCAAGTGTAGTTCAAAGTACTACACATTCATTATAGGCTCCATCTCTTATTGGTGCTTTCTCGTGTTCAAAAGGCTAAACTAATCATTCCCATAATTTATTTTATTTGTTTTTAAATCATTATGAATTTGATAATGTCCAAAACCTTAAATAAATAATTCAAATTACTGCTGACAACACTTATACCAAAATAGACAAAGTCATATACTGAAAACAGAAAACAATATTTGGAGTCACCTCCTGATATAACTGATGGTGTACGTAGGTGTGTGTGTGTATATATAAAACACTTGCACTAGCAAATGGTAGGAGTTTCAGTTATACAACTCTACTAGTAGTGTTTCTAGTCTAATATGTTTCTTTTACAGAAATACAAATACTCAATACACTGTGTTACACACAACAAAATGAACTTACTAAGAGCAAACATTTGGAAATAGTGTTGTTAAGATGAGAAATTGGAGCAATATTGGAAACAAAAATATTTCCCATACAATGCAATGCCAGCACAATGCATTGCATCATGGTATTAAGCTATAAAACAGTAAGCCCAACATGCAGTATAGGAAGGATGAATTATTTCAGCGTCGACAATGCTTTGAACCTCACTTTCCATGTAGGCTTCCTTTCCTGGGTAATCAACCAGGGCAAATATGCGGTTCACAAAGAGCCCTGTGTTGTGTGGGTGTCTGTGTGTTGTAGCTGTTTAAAGAAAACTGAAAGGCAGACTGGATACTGGAATAGGAAAAGATATGGGAAAATAAGTCGGCAGTACTCCTTGCTTTGCCAACTTCTCAGTGAGATGGAGATGACATGCTTTATAATAAGTTATTTTAAGGTTTCATTGGTCTGGAGTACAAGTAAGAGAGAATAATGTGTCACAGTCTTGTAGAACAAGTGCAAATTTTGCCTCCGGCCCCGTCTGTAAAATACACCTCTGCTGAGTTCAAACAGCAGTACTGGGCTAAATTGGGCTAATCTCAGCTCAAAGGGATGCCTAAAGTTCACAAAGTGTGGGCTCTGCTTAACAATGAAGCAGGTTAATTAAGACTCTCTGTGACTCACGCTACATCCTTTTCTGCTCTAAGAATGTACTGGACTGGCACTGCAGATAGGAATGAAGATGAGTACGCCCCACAGCGGGACAACACTCATTCATCTTATTCCTAAATAAAGCATTTTAGTGTGAATGCACATATATAAGGATCAATTTACAGCTTTTCGAGTGGTTATGTCAGCCAAATTACACAGACATGTCTCTGTGTTTCAGACCGCTCACACTATGTTGTGGACAAATGTCGGATTCTCATTAAGTGCAGTGTTAAAAAAAGGTGCTAGTTCATGGACCCAACAGGGCTAATTATCAGCTCTAAGGGGTAATGTGAGTCAGTGGTTTCTCCAGCAACCATCATGCAATATCACACATTCAAAGGTGACAAAAGGGTGACTAGACATCTACAAAGACAGCAGTTGTAAAATTGCACAAGCTTGGAGCTGTCTTGTTTTAGCTATTTGCGGTTTTGAGAGTAATTTCTGGATACAACCAAGAATGCATCAAGTGAGACGTGTTTACTTTGAAAGCGAGGACTGAAAATTTGATTTAAAACAGGAACTATCAAATTGAACTAAAATATATATATATATATATATTCTTCTCAGCTTTAAATCTTCTCCAAATGTTTGTACTTGCATTTGAGCAAATATTAAAATGTCAAGTATGACAATATTATATAATAAAAATCAGTCTAGTTTGTTGTTACATTTCAAACATAATTCAGGAGTAATTTTTATGTTCAGGAGATGATTTAAAAACATTAGTACAGAGAATAGAAAATGAAAATGGTTTGATATAAACAAATTATGTGTGAATTGGAATAAAACTGAGTTCATGGTGTTCACAAATAGAAAAAAGAAGGAACATGTTTCATTGCCTATTGATGGTGTTGCGATTGAAAGGTTTCAGAAATTTGTTTTTTGGGTGTAATAGTGGATGATTAATTTACATGGAAACCACACATTGCTTATGTAAAAAAAAAGGTGTCTAAAAATATTTCTGTATTGAGTAAAGCAATATATGTGTTAGATTATAAAGCAATGAGAATGTTATATTGTTCACTTATTCTGCCATATTTTAGTTATTGTATTGAAGTCTGGGGCAACACGTATATGAGTAACACAAAGCCATTGTTTTTATTACAGTAAAGAGCAATAAGAATAATGTACAATGTTAATTTCAGGGAACATACAAATGAGTTGTTTATTAAATCAGGATTGTTTAAGTTTACAGAGTTAGCTGAATTAAGGGCATTGTTGATTGTGTTTAGAGCGAGAAACTGACTTTTGCCGTCGAGATTATTTGTTTTAGTATCACAGGATGAAAAACATAGAAGGAAGTTTAATTTTAAACAGCAAAGGCTAAGGACTAATGTAAAGCAAATGTATATTTCTGTTGTGGGTGTCAGAGTGTGGAATTCTTTGTTAATGGAAGAGAAGAGCTTTACAAATTATTTTTCAGTTTAAGAGGTTGTATAAAGAGAGAATAGAGAAGCTTTTTAAAAACATTAATTTGTTTATTTTCATTGACTATCATGTAAAGTGTTTACTGTCATAGCTGAAACGGCAGCTTATCTGATGTAAGTAGATGTTTTAAGAAAGAGGCAGGTATTATAAGTTTTCTTCATCCTACTCCTTTCCAATCATTTAAACTGGAATAAATAATGAAATGAAAATGAAACATTGTCTGCTTAAAAAGTCTGCACTGCACACGTCATCATGCGCAAGCACATTATTGATGAAATACCTTTGAAACGTCTACACTTTCCTGTATGTAAATGGCTTTTCAGGCTCAGTAACAAAATTGTGACATACTCCTGAGAATACTTTGACTTGCCAAGGCCTTCAGGAAAATTCCCAATGTCCCAACTTTAATTACAATATTACCTAAACAGGTGCAAGTAGCATGAAAGCAGCTGAAAGGAGCTCTATTCAGTACATGGAAGCTATTCACCTATCACACAGCGTCCCCATCCTGTTCATTTGATGCTGGTGTAGGAGCATTTTGGTTTTGTTTGTTAGTAATTTTGTACCTGTGTCAAGGTTTCCTGTCAAAAATACTCAAATACATAATTTTAAAAAAGGAAAGAAAAAAAAAAAAAAGGAAATTTCTCTGGTCTTTTTCAATTCTCTGGGTGTTTGCAGACCACAGGAAGTAAAATGTCTCATTTTTATTTTGGATTTCCAGTATTTAATCACTGCTTGGTATGATTCAAAATATTGTTGACAAAGGGCAGGAGCCAGTGTGTGTAAGCCTTACACGGCCTTATCGTATTTCTTTCCTCTTGTGATGCAACAGTATTCCATCTGCACAGAGGCTTTGGAGCAGTTGGCAGCAGAAAACACTGTCCATGGTTCTGAATTTCATTGGCTCTAGACACATACAGTACATGACAACCGTTGGTTACAACTGTGGTTAAGGGTTTTGGATGTCTAAGTCTATCCGTGGCATTTACCGGTTCATTTTTTTTTTCCTTTTCTTTTTATCTTTTTCTTTTTTGGTTACAAGCAATTGAAGAACAAAAATTGATTTATTTTGTATTTGCTGCGAGACAATAGCGATCATGTGCTCTGCCGCATTTCATTTTTAGAGACAGTATGTATTATATTCGAGATGGCATTTCAGGAATACTGTGACAATAAAGACAAAAACATGCATGTAAATGTAGGAAACAAATCAACTACTGTATGTCTTTGTTCATATCACTAATGTATGCTATATCAGTCTTCAAGCATACTAATTAAATAGTTTATCACATCATTTTAGCATGCAGATGACTGATTATACTAGAATAACGTATTATTATCTATTAACCACTATATGTACATGAAATGAATTTAAGAGTAAAGTAGGAGCAGCAAACAAATCTACCGAATAAATGAATATTAGTGCAATTCGACACCCACAATATACACCACACCTATTATGACTCCATTCATCTGTGTATATTTGTAGTGAAATAACATCTGGGCTGCAACTAGTCTTTTAATAACCCATTAATCTATAAAAAATAATAATCTGCACTTTATTTTATTGATGAACTGTTGATATGACATCCAATATAACAGTTAAATATCTGGTGTATCACAGTTAGATGGTGCTCTTCATAATTTTCTAGTCCGTGGTGAAGTCATTAAATATGGATGTAGCCTAATCTCTAACTTTAACCCTTAAAGTAGCGCGGAGTAGTCTAAATATCCTCATGTGGTAAACATGTTAAAGCTTCAAATGATCTGCTTAGCTTAAACTGAGAGATATGTAAACATGAGTACGCTACAAAGCACGCATGCAAACACACATTTTCATTTTATAGCTTTTATATCACACCCATTTAGCTTGCTACACCGACTCATTTTATCCAACAGCATGTTCACACTGCATTTAATTAGAGCCTGAGGGGAATTCAAAAAAGAGGAAGAAATAAAGGATAATTCCATAACAGAGATGAACTTTGTTTTTTTTAGCATAATTCTTCATAATTAGAAATGTTCACAATCCAAAATCGTAGAATATTTCACATGCAGGGAAAGCTACGACTTGCAGACATTCTATCAAGAGTTTTGTAGGAACTTACATGTCCACATGCCCAATGAAAAGCCATTGTTGAACAGGAGCACAGTTAATTAAAGCAAGGGCACCACTTTACATCTGTCACATCACTTGGCAGTTACTTTAATTATATATTTTGGTCAATCTGTTCTTCCTGATGTGAGAGGGGATGCCATACATGAGACAACATCTGCTGAGGTATGTCACATGAGCTGCAACAGCTGTCCGTGTTTTTACGCAGCCTGTCAATCACTTGAATTATCCCTCATACACGTTTATGTTATCATATTGAGAAGCTGCAAACCTAGTGCTGAGAGCTTACATCTGTGCCGCAGTTACAATTAATACTTTTTTTACTAAGCAGGAAATCTACACACAAACACGAAGATTGGCACTACACACAAATACCCAGACACACCCTGTGGCTTGCAGTCATTTTGGTCCCTTATGTTGTCCATCAAGGAGACAGTGGTGACTGTTCTCAAAACTGACTCCACCCACAAAGGCTTGTGATCACCTCAGCTGTCAGACGGCATCTGCTGAAACTACCAACCAGCCAACTGTGAGACTGGCTCAGAAGAAAATGTGTCACCTACACATGTTTACAGCTCAGCGGTATATTTTCCACTTCTATTTTTGCTAATTGTTCTGTGGTAAACTTTTTTTCTGAAAAGTCCTATGAGATGTCAAACTGTTTTGTATAGATGCCACGCAGTGTGAGATATGGTATAGAGGCGTCTTGAAAGCTCATGTCAACTTGTCTTCGATAAAAATAAATTACATTCACTAATGTCAAATATTTTCAATTCAAAACCATGGCATCTTTTTGAAAGCCACCGATGCAACAATAATACTGTATTGTTAGAGTCGATATTGTTATGTTACACAATGTACAATGTTTTTAGAAGCTCTGAATGTTTTTTTTTTTGTTGTTGTTGTGTTTAGAGGTGGTATTGAATTCATTTCTATATCCCATGTACAGATGTCTTAAAAGAATGATCAAATCACACCATCTGCCCCATACTGGGTATATATACAATATTTAAAGAAGACAGGAAGAATCTTCTCTTATCCCCTTTTCACACATGCACTCAAACACATATACACATTTGCAGCCCAAGACACATGTTCACACACTTGCAGATGACACAGAAACCTAGAGACACACTAGCTTTCTATCCCTAGACTCCACAATTTTTCCGTTCGTAATCCCCTCTGAGTCTATTAATATTTCCATGGTTTCCATGGCAATTTAGCCTTGCCAAATGTTGTACAGATAAGAGGAGATAAGAGCATAAGGAGCATGGAGATAAGAGCAAGTGACCTGTAGAGATCATAGTACTAGAGGTCAGGCAGGAGAGCAGGAGTGAGTCACTGAGAAATGAACCTTCCTTGCTCAGCTTTACTGCTGACCCAGTGAAATAACAGAATATGAAGTTTTCTAGTAGTAACACTTGAGAAATATCTAGAGTTATCAATTTTTGCAGCAACCTTTTAAACGTTTTCACCCAAAGATAAGTTACATGGGGCCAACTAACATTACAAACCCCTCTCTGTGCAGTTAAACATTTTATATGTTGATAAAACGGATCCTGAAAAATTCTGAATATTTTGCACTTTTCTCAAATACCATTAAGGATATTCAAACTTTATTCCTGCTTTTTGCAAGCTATATGCCTACACTTTAACGTATTCATCCTAATATCTTGAGAGAGAAGAGAAATAGGGCAGTAACAAATCTGTGATTAATTTTTAAGTGTCATTTTATATATTTGCAATATGAATGGACTGATGGCACTATAACGGAGAGAGTGAAATTCAGATATAATGTCATGATACTATCACTTGGGTAGATCATTGCTTATTATTCAGTAGCTCATCGACCTGTCTTCTAATACAATCTCTATTGACAGTTAGATTTTATAAGGTATAGGTTTACCTGTTTGTTGTTGTACTTCGGGTGGCTGGTCTTGTAGCTGTAATCTGAGTACTGGTCTGAGCCGGTGGAGTTGTCATCTCCTCCCGTTCCTACAAAGGTGTTGGCGGCAGGAAGGTCCTGGACGGCCTGGTGCTTCTGCGAAGCCGATGGGGACTGTGCCTGCAGCTGGATGGAGGGTAGGGGGGAGTTGGAGCGGTAGTGCCTGCCTATATCTGGGCTTCCTGGTGAATATGTCAAGGGCAGGTGTATCCTGGGGCTATCATTGACACCATCGAGGTTGAACTTTAGACTTTTTTGAAGGCTGACTTCCTCCTCTTCACCGAGTGGTTTGGAGGACTTCTGGGGCTTTCCCTTTCTGCCTCGTTTACCTTTAGTATTTTTTGGTGCCTGTTTGGGTGCATATAAGTCCTTTGTTTCTTTCTTGCCAGCCTGATAACCGCTCTTAGTTTCTCTCTGGATGCGGTGTCGGATAAATACTACCACCAAGATCAACATGACAACACCTGCCACACCAGCGAGGCTTCCAAACAAAATGTTACTTCGCTGTGCTGCAAATCCATTGTCAGGATCACCGGCGATGTCCCTGTCTAGTGGAGTGTAGAGACTGTGTCCAACTAGGGCTTCCACTAAGCTGACATTCGAAATGGTTTCATTCACGTAGATGTGGACCAAGGCAGTGGCGTGGCGTGAAGGCTTTCCCCTGTCACTTACTCGCACCACTAAACGATGTAGTCCACCATGTTTTCGTGTCATCTCCTTAGCTAAAGTGATCTCTCCACTGGTGGGGGAGATTCGGAATAACTGATAAGGGTTTCCACCTGCTATACTAAAAACTAGCTCGGCATTGGGCCCACTGTCCAAATCTTCAGCTTCCACTATTTCCACATGATGATCTGGGGAAGCTAGAGGGGACAGTTGCTTGAAGGAGGAATTAGAAGGCTTGGTGACAACAGGATCGTTGTCATTTTCATCCAGGACATTGATGGTGACACCCACATACGAAGACCTAGGTGGTTCTCCTCCGTCCACTGCTTTTAGACGAAAAGTATAGCTACTTTCCTTCTCCCTGTCAAATGAAATGCTGGAGAGAATTGTGCCTGTCCCATTTTGGACTACAAACTTTCCTCCATCAGGCTCCACAGAGAGGTGAACACGGGCATTCTCACCTTTGTCCACATCCAGTACCGTCACCATGCCAACTGGACTGAGGGGAGGCATGTTTTCCAGAACTGAAAAGCTGTAGCCACTAAGCATAAACTTGGGGTCATTGTCATTTCGATCAAGGACTTTTATTACCACAGTTGCTGTTCCTTTGTGAACAGGTGAACCCTTATCTGCTGCAGTGACCCGGAACTCATAGCGCTCTTTATGTTCTCGATCAAGGGGGCTTCGGGCTCTTACTTCACCCGTATTTGAGTCGATTTCAAACAGACCTTTGATAGATGAGTCTGCCACTATATTATAGACAAGTTCTGCATTAGTGCCACTGTCTGCATCTGAGGCAGTAACATCCACAACCTTTTCCCCTGGTTGGTTCTCTTCTGCAAAATCTACCTCAAACAAGGTTGGGGAGAATATTGGAGAGTTGTCATTCACATCAGTCACCTGCACCTTTAAAGAATTTGTACTGGAGAGCGCTGGGTTTCCAGAGTCCACAGCCACAATTTCAACTCGATAATCCCTAACTCTTTCGTAGTCAAGTGGAGTGGTTGTCTGCAGGAAATACTTCCTCTTGTTGTCACTAGAAGAGTCGCTGGCTGGGCGAAGCTGGAAGGGCACATCTCCTGCCACTACACAAGTGACTACAGCATTTTCTCCCTCATCCTTATCAGATACTTGCACTAAAGCGACGGCTGTTCCCACTGGCATGTCCTCTGAAATGTTAGCCACTCCTTCACTGTGGGTCACGAGACCAATTCCACGAATCTCCACAGCTGGAGCATTGTCGTTTTGGTCGGTCACTTCAATTGTCACAAAAGTTTTGGAGCTTTTAGGTTGAGGACCCTTGTCTCTTGCCACCACATAGAAGGACAAACTGCTGATTTCCTCTCTGTCCAGAGGACCTTTGACATAAATTATGCCGGTTGACCGATCAATTCGTAAGAGCTTTGGCACTGGATCTACTGCTTGGTGAAGGGTGTACTCAATTTCTCCATTGGGGCCCATATCAGAGTCATTTGCTTTGACCTGTAATCAAAATTAAAACTATGGTTAAAAGCGATACATGACTACCAGTGTGCAGAGAGAAAAAAAAAATGAGGGCAGTGTAATAAATAAATGAATGCACAGAGCAGCTTTTATGTACAGTATGTGTATTTCATTACTGCCTCCTTCTCACTACTGTTAATGTTTATGTCAATGGTCTTTTCATTCCTTTTTTGTAATTCTATTTCTATAAATAAGCTCTGGAAAGGTTCAAATGAAAACATGGGGCAAAATATTCAGGCTCTATTTCTTTGATGGCAATGATGCAATTTTACAGCAGTGTGCAGAGAAAATTCTCCAGAGTGTCTTACTCCTACCCTCAGATGTATGTCTATCTTTATTTCTGACAGTATAGTAGCATAATAGTGATAACCAGTATGTACATGCATGATATGGTAATTGTTTAATATTTTGAGTAATAATCCCTAAAATGCACATTTGAGAACTAGAGGAAAAACAACTTAGATATAATTCATGAATCATTTAAATATAGTGCATATTCAGGAACTACAGGCACAGGTGGCCTTAGTTTCTTGAAATCCTGCAACTGCTTGTCCTTGAGATTTAAAATGAAATGCTACAGTGAAGATATTCCTACACATTAAAACCAAATGTCCCAGCACAATGCACAAAAATGACACGCAAACAGAAAAAAAACAAAAAAAAAACAAAACAGTAATTTTAGGTTATCCTTAAACACAAATTGACTTAAAATAACTTATTAAACACAAAAACACTTGTACTTAAATCTTACCTGCAGCACAGAGTGCCCAACTGGACTGTTTTCCGAAACCTCTGCCTCATATGTCGACTTCTCAAACTTTGGAGAGTTATCATTGGCATCGGTGACAACCACTCTTAGCAAAGCACTGCTGTAGCGCTGTGGGTTTCCTCCATCCACTGCCTTGATGGTGAGGTCGTAGGAATCCTTTAACTCACGATCTAAGTTGCCCAGGACAATAAGCTGTGGGAGCTTTTCCCCTCTGTCCTCAGCCACTTGTAAACCAAACAGGGTTGCTGCATCTAGCCCTGCAGTCAGGGCATAATCAGCCACGCCATTCCTGTCTGAGTCCCTATCTGTGGCAAGAGGGATGGAGAAAAGTGCACCCATCATTGTGTTCTCGGGGACAGAGATGGTGAGCACAGAAGAGGGAAACTGAGGGGTGTTGTCATTGATGTCCTGTACCTCAATACGCCCTTCAATGAGTCTTGGACTCTGGTTTTGTATCAGATCTGTCACTGATACTTCAAACTCCAAGTAACAGGGCTTACCCTTAGCCAGGGAGCGACAGTCCTTAAGCGTCTCTCTGTCTATAGGGATCTCCGTGGTGAAAATGTCTCCTGTCTTTCCGTCAACACGAAGGTAAGGGGCACCCACCTCCAGCTTGTAGAGATGACCCGAGTCTGGCAGACCCTGGTCTGCTGCAAGACTACCAATTAGAGTGTTGGGGGGCTGCTCCTCTTGGACCCGGTACAGGATACTGCCTTTAGTGGAGCCACACAGCAGCACCAGGACCCACAACAGCACTGCTCGTAAATTCTGTTCCATTAGGTCATCAGAAGATCTGCCTGTAAGATGACAAAGAGAGTTGTTTCCCTTAGAGAGTGATTCTTGAGGACTTGATGGAAGCATAATTTTGGTCATTATTTAACTATAGCTGAAAGGGGAAATCACAGAATTCACTTCAGAGGGACAAAAAGAGCAGAAAAAAGGTTTGTCTTCATTTTATTTGTACATTTTACCTCGAAGGCTATAAAATGGACTATTTGTTGACAATAAGTTGTACCAAAACCTACAGCATGCCTGTAAGCACAATAGAATAAATAAAACAACAACAAAGGGGAGAAAGAAGCATGTTCAAAAATACAATCAGAAATATAACCCAGCATGGTTTCTATTATATTCCAAAGCTTCAATGGCTTTAATGAACATCTCCGTTTTTACAAATTCCATGTTGAAATTAATGTCAGAACAAGAAATAACATCTTGTGAGCTCAGAAGCAAAACAAACTTGAGGGCCAGTGTGGATTGTTTCAGCTGCTTAATCAAATAAAAATGTAATACAAAATCTGAGAGATTCCATACAGCCTAAGAGACTCATTATTTCAATATTACACTAGAAGGCTTTTAGTGGCAGAGCAGCTCAAAATAATCTATAGCGTGCAAAATATTTCATAAATGCATCCTTACAAATGTGCCAGAACAGTTTCTACAGATTGAACTGGTATCTGGTGCATTTTATTGTCAGAGGCTCCTGAATATTGAGGTCTCACACACACCGAGGGTCATAAAGCCAATGAGGCCACTGCTCATCAGACTGATTATGCAACTTGGCCATTATCATCACATGCAGCCTCCAACAATGCACAATACAGAAATCTACGCTCCACTGCTACTGGCTAGCTTAAACACTGTAATCATTATGTTTGATTTTGAACCTTTCAACTCTGTAATTATAACCCATTATTTGAGTGTCTTCTTTGATGTGTATTCCCCTAGCTAAAAAAAATTCTGTCTTTTTTCATGCTGCAACAATGTTAAACTATAATTATTTCCTCTGTGTGCATGTGTGTGTGAGAAAGTGTGAAGTTCTTTAGTAAATAAGAGGCAAATTGGCACAGAGGTTAAATATCAAGGTTCACAGCACTTGAGACTTGTACTGGCTACATTTGACTAGTTTTGTACGTGATGTCTTCAAGGGTCTTTTCACATTTCATATCCCACATGTACTTTGTTTACTTTCTTTAAAATGCAATAATCCAATATGATGGATGTGATTAATATTATATTCATGGGTCAGATGAAGTGGTAACACATGGACACATTTCATGTTCAACAGTCTCTGTCATGTAAGCAGAGTAACTTATATGCATGTATTATACATATCTGAGTAAGTATTTATGAGCACTTTAACATTATGTACAACAAAATTTGGGGAGAAAAAATTTGTAAGTGAAAAATGTAAAATTACTGCTCGGTAACACGTGAACTTGAAACGGACATCAATTTTTAAAGCTTTAGGCAAAAATTCAAAACATGTGGTTCTCGACAGAAATTGAAATAAAGTAGGACAAAACCTTTTCGATATTATGTTCAACTATGCTGAAAATACGTTTTGGGGTAAAATATTGAAAAGTCTCTGTTTTATCGACATGAGAATGTGGTAACACATGGACAGGCTGCCATAGTAACACGTGGATGACTCTTTGCCATTGTATGCATCACCCAAAATGTTGAGTTATTTTTTAAAAACAAGCCAGATATAATCACAATGTTTTATTTAATATATTCAATACTAACACACTGTTACTTACAACTTGTGGTGGTCCATACTGATACAGGTAAAGTGCAAATAAAGAGTAATTTCTCAGTAACAGTTCACAGATAGTCTTTTTAAACGTGACCAGTGTATGAATTTACAAACTTCATCATTCAGAATTTGTATTTCTCAAAGTAATAGACAGTCTTGTCATGTCTTTTTGTTAATTTAATGCAGCCTAGCAGAAGGTTTGGAAATTCTCCTGTACTGTGTAAGTGGCATTTTAAAAAGGATAACAGTTCCATAAAATAGAGATCTTCAGCTAAAAAATGAGTTCACTTGATAAATGATGTGTGCAAATGTACTTTTTTATGTTGATGTTCACTTTCGCTTGATCAGACCCTCATACTGGCTCTATTAAATGTATACCACACTTGTAGTCTTTCCCAGACAAACCAGCCCATATGATCACATTTCAATCAGTCAATCAATCAATCAATCAATCAATCAATCAATCAACCAACCAACCAACCAGTCACATTTTATTTATATAGGGTCAAATCATAATAAAAGTTATTTCATGGTGTAGACCAGACTTAATATTAAATGCAGTATATAGCAGATTTCTCTTTCCTTAAAATTCATATCATATTAATTTGCACAACTATACTGCACTGTGCAGAGATGACCAGTACCAGTCTCATATTACCATATACAGGGAAAAACATTTTACTATCAATTCTGTATTGATTTAAAACTGAAAAAGAAAAATAGAATACTTGCACACACTGTATATGTTATTTCCCAATACCTCAGGTTTAACAGTTTGGAATCTGTACTGGGACTGGGATCAGTGCATCCTATTTGTGGCTGAATCAGTGTGTTGTTCTTGGGCTTGAATCAGTGCCTTCTGTAACTCCATATACGAAACAATGTTCCAGAGGAGAGCAAAGCAAATATGTACAAAGCTAGGCAGCAAAACACAAATATACAGAAATCCAATAAGAAATCCAATTCCTTCTGAATACATTAAAATTGGAAGTGCTGGTTATTGATGCGCTAATTGCTTAGTTATCGATGTGCCCCTTTTTACATTTGCAGGGGGAGTCTGCAGTCAATGTGGCGTAAATGGTGACTGTGTATGCTGCGTGTTCATGTGTGACAAAGAAAAAGGCAGGCAGGAGTAAAAAGATTATCCAGGGATACAATACAAAATACCTGTTTGGTACCCACAGCTGACAGTTCCTATTTAATCAACAGTGGTATCAAATGATATCGAACAGGCACTGTGTATGTCCCTATACTGGTTATACATGTGTTACATACAGCTGCCCCCTTAAAAAGGGAACTTGTTTGAAAGAATATATATATATATTCTCTAAAATGTATAAAATCAGCTTGCCACCATCAAATGATGTGTGCTTTATAAACCTCACCACCTGCATCATCTGTTTATTCAGTTAACTGTACTGTTATTCACTATTAAATTTAAGTCTACAAAATCACCCTTAAAAGGGGCCATTTAAAAATGAAAACCATTTTTCATGTCATAATATTCTGTTTACCTATAACTGTCCCCCTTCCATTAAAGCCACTCCTAGAATGAATAGGCGTGCTTTGGTAGTGACATGATTGTTATGGTTGATGACACTCATGACTTAATGTCTTCCAGTTGGCCTCATGCCTGTCTTCCAGATGGCTCTGTGCCTGGCAGCCACAGCGAATCGGTGTTCTTTTTTTTTCTTTGTTTACATTTACATTAAAATTCATGTTGTTTGTGAAATATGCCATTTTGCCATTAGCCGGCAGGGATCTCTTATCTGAAGAAGATTATTGACACCATGTCTTCAGGATTTTATCTCACATTTCTGGTCTGTCTCACAAATATTTTATCAAACATCTGACAGCATCACATTTCTTTTCCTCCTCTCAAAACAGCTAAAGGTGGCAGTGAAGGGAAACTTGTGCTGAAACTGCTAAGATTTCTCACTAGAGGAGGATGTGAGACTTTTTGGACTACTTCATGTCTCACCAAAGTTCACTTACCTGAACAGCAAAATGGATGATTTAGAACTGCTGAACACGACTAGGAGTGACATTTCCTGCATCTCAGCGCTTTTTCCCTGAAAAACTTGGTTATCATCTGCCATCCCAGATGGTGTGGTAGACCCATAAGACTACAAGCTGATTCAGGCAGATTGCAATACATAGCTCAGCATAAAATCAAAAGGAAGAACAAGGGGTGAGCTTTCCAGTGTGATCCAGTGTGTCTATCATATTAGTATCCCAGTCAACCGACGTATTATTAAATTCTTGTTTGCTTAGTTAAAGATTTTGCTTATGTAGTGCCAACAAGTGAGCAGATCAGTCAATGCAGCATCACAGTTGTAAACAAGTGTGAGGCTGAGGAAGGTGGCTCCGTACTGTTAAAAACCATCCTGCCAAAAGCCTGTGGTTACGCTGTGCTTTTGTAATACCCAGAAGTCTTTCATTTATGTGTTGTCTTTCGCTTACTTCAGTTACAAAATCAAAACAGCACCACATAACAGCCTAGAGGTGAATGGTGATTGGGTGACCTCAGATACAGTAAGTGTTGTACAAGTGCAGTACCCATTATATTTCCATAATGAAGGAGTGTTACAACTCTGCAAAGCCTAAAAACCCTATGCTACAATTCTCAAAGCACTATACGCAGAGAAAAGCAATCTGTAAATAGAAAAAAGTCAAACTACACATTGAGCCAGACTCTTATGGAGTTGCTCCTGTGCTACAAATAATCTGAAGAAATATCCTTCCAAGTACGATCAAGGCATCCAGCGTCCACTGAGAACAAAACTTTAGGTCTATCACTGAAACAGCTTTCAGCACATAACTGCACGCTGTGATCATGCAATGGTCCAGATGGTTCCAACATAGAGAAAAGCTGAAGGCAGCCTGTACCACAGTATGAAGGTGGACCTTCAAAGACAGCCTCAAACGGCCTTGCTATTTGCTGCTATTGCATGTGGAGAAATTTAACTTCGCAAGAAAGACTGCAGTCATGGAAAATATCACCCCGCATAGGAGTTCAGAAGCCTTATGAGCATTACAGGAAAGGTGTGCTTCATGTCAGAAAACAATTGGACAAACCCCAGTTAATTAAGACCATCAGGGGTGCCAAGTCTAAGTACAAGACCGGACTAGAGAGTCAGTGTTTCATGACTCATACTCAGCATGGCCATCGTTCAACAGACCCACAAGCTGCAGGAGAAGCTCACCGAAGCACAGCCTCTCACCTGTCAATGACCTCTATAGTTAGAAATGGCTCAAAGAGAGAGAGTCATATGGGAGCTGCCACTTGTGCTGCTGTTTTACTGAAATATAGATACAGTATACAGTATATAACTTCAGTACTGTTGCCAGAGAATGGAAAACGAAGATGTTATTTGCCTCAGGATAAAGTTTTTATAGAGAAAAACAAAAACAAAACAGATGATTATTTTGTAAAAAAAAAAAAATCTAATTGGTTAAAAAAAAAAAAAACATTCAGAAGAACAAAACTGTTTTTGAATTCAATGTTCCTTCTAAGTCTGGAGAAACGAAACATGTATCACAGACTCCTATCTTAGAAACATTACAAACCCGTTCCTCCACCAACTGCTGTTTGCTTACCTATTTGTCAGACACAATACAGAAATTTCTGTACCACCCAGGCCCCTAGGGGAAAGAGTCTTGTTCATCCCCTCAGACTTTCAAACCATCATCCCTAAACTTCTCCACATGAGTTTTTCCAAAAGCCCTTTACACCACAGGCAGTTGTCAAACTGTCTTCAGGTATGTTGACATTTTGTAGGTGGGAGGAAAAGGAAAAAAATAAGGTTAACTTGGGCTTTGTCGGCTAAATGTTGAGATTTTCAATGTTTATTTTGTGATTCTTTTCTATAGGAATATCGAAGTCAAGAATAAAACATCCCTACAAATGGGATTTATCAGCCTTTTTTGGTTTAACCAAACCAACCTGCATATTTATAGACTTATACTTTAATATAAAATAAATCCCTAATGCTAAAGTCATCAGTAGATTGGCCACTTTTTCTTCATCAACTGTAGTGACAGATACCTTTTACAGTTTTGTAATGGAGTTTTGGCTTGATTTAAAGTACAAGAGAGATTAATAAGAGGAGTGGTGCATACAACAGTTGAGTGATGCTGTTATAGATGAACTATATTAAAGAATGAAGTACAATATAATTGTATTGCAGAGCATGTGTGCCTGTCCTGGTTACCATAGAGACAGACTATCTACTGACTGAGTCAACTCAGTGACTGACCGCGTGACATTTGCTCTTTAAGTCGACCATTCCACAGGTCCAGATGAAATGACTCAAGCATTCAATAAGCTATGGGGCCTATTTGTAAATTACTGATGTGTCAAAAATGTGAGGCTGTGTCAGAAAATTTTCAGCAGAATCCAAAATAGCATCATATGCAAGAGAGATTTTCATGCACCGGCATCACCAGTCCTTGATGTTTTATTCCTCTGCAGAACATAAACAGAACCTAAATTCTTATCCCTTACTTGGGACAAATCAGGAGCATGAATTTCTACTGTAGGATGTGCTTTTCTCTGCTTTGCCGGAGTGTGGAAAGATAACAGATGATTTAATGATTTTCCCAAGTGATGTGATTTGATATATTGGCTGACTCTGCGCCTTTAGCTAGTATAACAGGTAAAATCCATTACCCTCCACCGCTATGATTTATGACGGGTAGTATCACAGCTATGGGTCTCCTTTCAGATGATCTACCAATAGAATTTACAGCAAAATATTACTCTACACACTTTTAGTGACTGTAAGGCCTGGCTATCAGTGGTGAGAAGGCAAAGGCCTTTTGGCTAGAAACACTTACTAAGTGCATGGGCATTTGAATGAGCTCTTCATAGGCTACTCCACAGCACAAATACTGATGGAGGGTCACACCTTCAACCCCAAAAATCTAGATGCTTTCAGAGAGTATCACAGAGTTTAAAAGGGATTTATCAATGTTCTTGGTCGGTCACATACTTTGTTGCTGTGTCTGTCTGACTAAAACCAGTTTAATTGAATTTCACATGTCTGTTTGACTTGAACCCTAACAGTTTTTTTTTAACTATTTTTGAGCAGCTGTAAGTGTTTTGCAGCCTTTCGGATGTTAGATGTTTACTGAAAGGCAAACAGTTAAGAAATAATGTAATAAAACATCACAAGCTATTGAGAAGTGGAACATGTTAGTATCCCTAGATAGATAGATAGATAGATAGATAGATAGATAGATAGATAGATAGATAGATAGATAGATAGATAGATAGTACTGTAGAAGTAGGTTATGGCCCATTTTGATCTGGTCTGTTTTGATGGCGTTGGAGCCCACAGTACGTGTGGGAACTTAGACCGACATCACTATGTAGAGCAGACTATTAAAATGTGCCTGGTGGTCTGTGGAGTGGCGAGAAACAACACCCCAGACTCTCACCGGAGAGCACAGAAGATTATCCGTGTGCGCAAAACCAAAGATTTTTCCACCAACCTTTCAACATAACTATAGATTAGTTGTTAACATAGCAGGGTATATATCTAATTATAAACATTTACCCCCCCCCCCAAAAAAAAAATGGTTTCTGGTAAGTAAACAGCCTCAAATAAAGATCCACTAATAAAGGCAATTAGTGTGATGTTTGCGCCTGGTATAAAAGAGACTGCGCGAAAGCGATGATACAAATGGATCAGATTTTCTGCTTCACAGATTCATAATGGTATAATAAAATGCAATTAGCCGATGGCCAGTAAATATCAGATTGAAACGCCTAGCACTCATATTTTAGCTCAAGTGCGATGATATGCCGACTTAATGACTTAATACTATTATTCACGGAGGCTATATACCTCAAGTCCTGTTCGCAGATTTGGATTTCAGTGCGTCTTCTTTATCAATCATGGAGCGCATCATTTATCTCAGGTTGAGTATTTGTCTACTGTTGCCTTCCTTTCTCTGTGTATCAACCTGTAACACTATGCAGCTGGCGATATCAGGTTGTCTATGATAAAGTGCATCATAGACAACTTGTTGTAGTCTATATACAGAATCCATTTGACGCACAAGAAAAGAAGTGCATGTTTCCAGTTGAAACTTCAATCATCGTGACAACATGAAGCTCAAACGATTCTATATTCCGAACAAATCAAAGCAACTTTTTTTTTTCTTTTTTTTCTGCAGGTTTATTTTGCAGTCATGTCCGTACCTGAGTCAGAGACTTCTCTATGTGCGCTTGACGCGTTGCCAAACGGTCCGCAGTTGATATATCCACCGGTGATCCCAGAGGCTGGTGTCCAAACCTCCAATCTCCGACACAGTACAGGAATCAAAAGAACTTCAGGAAGCTATAATATCCATTCAAAGCAGTCATAACTTCCATTAAAAATAAAAAATAAATAAATAAATAAAAATCCTGCGTTTATTACCGTGATCTTCTTCAGATTTCAGTCCGTGTAAGTTATGAGCGCGTATTGATAGATTATTCTACTTTCAAACTGACAAATAAGGAGTCTCATCCCATGCGCACAGCCTAGTGTGTTCCATTTCCAATCCTCAGTAAATGATCCCTGCCAAGATTTGCACTCGTTAGCGCATCCCTTTAGTCCAAGTTTGTCCAGCGCTCCCTCTAACAGCTACACCAAGAAACCTAAAGCGCACTCTCAAAGACGCACTGACTGCGGGAAAGACTGCAACACAAATGTCATTTTTGCAACGCAAGTCGATAAAGCTAAGCGGTCCTTAACAAGAAGCCCATCTGAAGCATTTCCAGAGAGCAAGTGGTGAGATATTGTGGGTAGGTTAGTTGCTCCCTTCTCTCCCTATCTCTCCCTCTTCTCCCTCTCTCTCTCTCTCTCTCTCTCTCTCTCTACTCATCAGAGCGTGGGTGGAGGTGGGGCTCCCATCCACCGCAGCACACAGCAACTTCACACTCAACATCACATTATCCTGGGCTGTCTACCAAGAAATTGTGTGATTCCTGCAGTTTAAGAAGATCTCATCGAACTAGGTCACCTCGATTTTTTTTTTTTTTTTTTTTTTAAAGCACCTTATTAAATAGGAGAAACTGGCCATTACTGAGCATGCATTGCGCTTTTTTAAATTATTATTCCTGCAGAGTTCTTATTCATATTCATATCAAATGAAGCTTTTGTGCAGCTTATCTAAATTTGATGTAACAGGTAGCGTGCACTGACAGTTTACTTGTTGATATGCATTCCATGTGGTAAAATGAGTGGCCTAAAATGGAAGCTGGTTGGCCACTATTTATTCATTTGGCGCCACCCTCAGGCGGTTATAATAAGGAAAGGAAGTAATACAGTTCTGTGCATCAGCTGAGGAAATTAGGGGAATTGATTTTTAACACTGTTTGATGTTGGCGTAATGCATATTATAATGTTTCTTGCCAGTGAAGACAATATCTGTCTGTTGCAAAATGAAGGCTGTGCTGTTTGGTGTACATGGGGAAAAATACCTTTGTTATGTTTGACATCATCTGCAGCAGTGTAATTAAAAAACAATGCATTTGCTCAGGGCTATAAATCAGCATGGCTCAGCGGGGAGTGAAATCCATCCCACGCCACGGTTAGCCCGCTCCCTTTCTTGCTTTCTTTCTTTCTTTCCTCCAAAACACTGATGCCAGTGATCATAACTGCTTAAGCATGAGCAGCAGACCAGGAGCAATGAGTCAAACGAGGGTTTTGTCACAAAGGAAAGCCTTGAGCAATGTCCTCCGGAGAAAACTTGATTTCCTATCTTACCCAGCCATTCTGAAGCAAGAGTTTATCAGAGTGTTTCCAGTCTGTGATCCTTTACTCCTCCCCCATCTCTCATTAGCTGCAAACACACAGCTGTTGGGTTACCTCTCCAGGGCTCCCATTAAGGGCTGCCACTCAAGCTTACAGTGTCCCCGAGCCAATCATATTAGAGCTCCCGCCCACGCACTGCCACTGCTATGCAGCCCTTCACCAGCCTTACTAATAACATTTAAGTATTTTCACAGGTGGCCCATAAGTTGACTGAGAATTGAACAGGTAGAGAGATGGGAAAAATACTAAAACAACATAAGTAGCATTTATGGTAATAATGAATGGAATAAACATGTCCAGCAGACACGCGGCAGACCGTTTATGTCACATCATTACTGCTGATTTACATGTGGAAACCTTCACCGGAGACAGTTTATTTTTTTTAGAGAAGTGTTTAGCCATTAGTTTTGTTTTCTTTCAATCATATAGATGTAAATAGAAATTTTCGACAACTTTTCCAGATGATGACACATAAATTGAATTTTTTTATTTTGCATTACAGATTTATTGATTAATTGGTCATTTATTTTGAGTGTCTGCAAAGCACAAAAATAGCATAATGAGGGCCGGATCTACTACAGGTTTGCTTGTATTAAAATGTGTGCAAACTCATTGCACATGCAAAAAAATGTACAAACTGATTTACCAACAGTGCGCACTAAGGGTTGCGTCTTTCAAAGGTGCAAAATAGCGCGTCTGCATCCAGTTAGTACATTTGCCACAATGAATATACAATACGGGGCGTTTACATGCAATTGTGTGTGTGCTGGGAGGAGAAAATGTAAATATATTAATTTAGCACACGCAAAGTGATTTATCAAACCTGAAATAAATTTTGCTCATAGAAACTGCATCTGTATTTAACACGTCTCAAAAGGAGGTGCAAACGGTTTGGATGCATGATTGCACACACATGGCTGTGGTTAGGAGACATCGACATGAAGAACGAGATGCAGAGAACGCATTTTTTAACCCTTGTGTGAACATTTTTGGAATGACGGAAGAAAAAAATAATTGGAAACTTATGGCACCCCCCCCCCCACACACACACACACACACACACACATACACACACACACACTTTACAGGACTCTTTTCCACTCCTGATTGTGATTAAAAATATGGACTGACATTAGGATACAGTGTGACAAAATTATGTGCGCCTGACGGTCATTCAATCCAACAACCCCCACCACACACACACACACACACACAACACACACACACACACACACACACACACACACACACAACACACCTTTAAAATGAAAAATGAATGAATGAATGAATGAATGAATGAGTCATGCAATACCTTCTATGACCAACACTCCTCCAACGTACATTTTCATTGCGTCTGGATCATTCAGTCACTGTTCCCGTTAGTGCTGGTGCATGCCAGAGCAGTTTTTACAGCGTATTGTCTCCAGTAGCGCACACAAAACCCTCATTTAAATAGGGCGGTGTGCAAGACTTTGCACCTGTTGTAATTTGCACAAGCAATCTTGGTAAATCACCTGCAAACCGTGGTTACACCCCAAACGCAAAATTCTAGAATGTGCAAGTAAATCAGTACATGCAAGTTGGGATTTTAGTAGATCCGGCCCTGAATGTACTATTTACAAGTGAATAAAAATATATGCTCTTGTATACCAACACATACACACACACACACACACACACACATATGTCTTACACATATATATACATAAACACATACTTTGCATATCTTTGCCTGAAAAGGCAAAGGAAAACATACTGTTTATACCAACCTGTATTCCATAGTCATATACTGTTTAGTGTAAATTTGTTCAGCTGTTTCCTATTAGTGTAACATATAGACCACTTCAGCATTAACGTTAAGGTCTACATGCACTCTGGTGGCAGAAAAACATTGTATGACAATGAAGGTAAATTGAGAGATTGGAGAGAAAAGAGGAAGAAAAATGTCTTGTTGCGCTGTAGCTTGTCAGAATAGAAATGCTCAAAAAGGCAACCTTCACTTTTACCGAATACCTGTCGTTGAGACGCCCTTTGAGGCAAAACCGTAGACACTTAAGTCATTAAGCGGACAGACTGGACTGATGAATCATTTGGAATTCTGGGCTTTGCAGTGTCCATTTCATATCAATATGTACATTAAACAACACTCCCCAGCCATGCAAGTGCAGTTGGTCTGTCAGTATAGAGTTGGTCATTTTATTGTCCTTGTCGCTGACTAGGCAGCACGGTTGGTCCTCAACACACAACAAACCATCACACAAATCTCAGTATGTCAATATCCTGGACATTGGGACCCGCAAAGTACAAAGTTTGTAATATATTCCAAACCTGTTCTGTGTTCTTTGGGCTCTTAAACTGAAGGGTCAAACAGGATGTTCATAATAAAAAGTGACACGGGCTGTGTATGTGATTATTTTGCCTGTGAATTGTGTGAGTTACCATGGTATTCGTACCCGTAAAATGTCCGGTGCAACAAAGTTATAGTCATCGAGGGATTTGTATGCATTGAGCTTTTCTTTTGTGTAAACACTGGGTTTTTCATCAAGATATAAACAGATGTCCGTCCATTGTAGCTTCGGCCATTTGTTGACTCCGTGACTCACTGAGCCGACAGTGAGTATGGATCAGAAAACCTCACCACGCTGCTAATGGTCAGCTTATCTTTGGAAGACACCTCGTCTGTCATTGACAGACCATTAAAATAATCGGAGAAGGCCTCTGTATCTTCCATTACTCTGTTTCTCTCCTAATTTGCATGTTCCTTCCATGTACTGTTAATACCACAACTGTCACTTTCTGCCACTAGTTAGGCCCCGCCCACAAAATACATCATCGCTGTTTACCTCCATCAAAATGGTCTATAGCAGGGGTCTGCAACCCACGGTTCCGGAGCCACATGTAGTTCTTTCATCCCTCTGCTGAGGCTCCCTGTGACTTTGGGAACATGAATAATGAGTATTTAATTGAAATTAATTTTATTTTGGTTTGTTAGTTTTTTTTTTAAATGTAATTCTAGATTTGAAGATTATTGTGATCTTTTAACATTAAAGTAAAAGGTATTTAAGTTTTTGCCGTTCAAAAAAATAATGGCCAAAAAATTAAACCGTCAGTTCCATTTGTTAGGGGACGAGGTTAAAGTCTGTATTCTGATTAGTGATGTGTTGGTTGCAAACGTAACAGCTTTTAGAGCTGGCTGTCCAGTATGGTTCTAATAGTTTTGAATTTTTCATTATAGTTTAGTTTTATTTAGTTTGGACTTTTTTTTCTCTAATTCAGTTAGTTTTAATTTGTTTTTAGAGCAGGTTTGCTAGTTTTATTAGTTTTTTTTTTTTTCTAAATGCTTAGGTTGAGTTTAGTTTTAGTATAAATTTTAGTTTTGTCTATCGTTTCTCTTCTTCTCCGTCGTATTCAAATAAATCCCAGACAGGACTCTGCTGCTTTCTCCCAACTTTAGTCTCCATGTTTCCAGATAGAGTGGGGACCAGAAGACAACTGTAAACCACAAGTGACCACAAGTGACGGACCGTTAAATATCATATGGTGCCACTAGATATAATTGCTTGAGCAAAATAAATCGATTTCATATCAGTCCAACATTGACAAAGACGAAAACAAAGGGAATTTTATCCATAATTTTTATCCGTTTTAGTTAGTTTTGTAAGCACACAATACAGTTTCAGTTAGTTGTTTTTTTTTCTTTTAATTATAGTTTTCATTTATTTCAGTTAACGAAAATGTTTTTTCAATTCTAGTTTTCGTCATTTCGTTAGTTTTCATTAACGATAATAATCTTGCTGTCCAGTGCTGAACCTGTTCAAAAGGCACAGGTAACTGTAGCGCTGTCCAGTGCTGAACCACATAGAGGTACTTTTCTATATATATATATATATATATATATATATATATATATACACAGCATTAAGGTAAAAAACAATATATGCAGTCTTATGTTCATTTTAGTTGTCAAAAGGTTTTGTGGGTTTCTTGTGAGTGTGTTCTTCTCTGTGAGGAACAGGTCCAGATGGCTCTTTGAGTGTTAAAGGTTTGCCCAACCCCTGGTCCATAGCATGAGATTGAGACAAGACTTAATCAACACTATTTTTTATTGCAAATGATTCCTTTTTAACATGCACATCAACCTAACATATCGTAGAAGTTGTTGTCATATGTGTTGTTTTTAAAATGACTGGTGAAAAAGAAGAAAACTTATCTGTTTTGTTAGAGGAGGGCCTGAACAGATTCGTTTTGATGTACGGCTGGATCAATTTACCAGTCTTAAGATGTCAGTTATATGAAAAATTTTCTCTAGATCTTTTTTTTTTATTTCCCGATGAACAGTAGACACAGACCTAGGTGCATGATTCACAGTGGTATTTATCTGTTCCAGGTGGGTTGAAATATTGTTTCATTTGATGTCTAGGCCGCTTAAATAGCACTACTTTCTGATTCCGACTCACCTTTTCCTGGTAGATGTATCTGAATATAAGAGAGCGAACCGAGGACAAGGCAAGGGTAATCTGTGTATCAGAACAAAGACGATGCCCTCCAACACTCCCAAATTCCCCACAAAAGTCCTGCCAGCTATATCTGACTAACCCATTATCTGTAACCAGTGCACTGAATATATTACAGCCTTGTGCTTCAGACGTTTTTGGTGCTCTGTGACTGTTTCAAACCTCATTTAGCCCTTTAAGTACATCTAACTGGAATCATGTAAAAGTATGGACAGAGATTTCTGTGACATATATTTATAGGATTCATTCATTCCTTTTCTGAACCCACTTTATCCTCACTAGGGTCATGGGGAGGGGGTGCTGGAGCCTATCCCAGCTACCTATGGGCAAAGGCGGGGTACACCCTGGATGAGTCACCAGTTCATTGCAGAACTGACATATAGAAACAAACAACCAATCACTCTCACATTCACACCTATGGGCAATTTAAGGTTGACCAATTAACCTATCGGTGCATGTCTTTGGATGGTGGGAGGAAGCCGGAATACCCAAAGAAGAACCCACGCAAACACAGGAAGAACATGCAAACTCCACACAGAAAGGTCCCTGGTTGGAATCGAACACAGGACCTTCTTTTATCAGCCCCAAATGTGAACATTTAAAAATCCAGGTAAAAAACCTTCCTCTTTTCATGTGCTTATGAGTAAACTCTTTTTCAGTCCTGTCTTTCAATGCAGTTTTTTGATTTTAATATCTTGCTTTACTCTATTTTAATTTTAATTTCAATGTCTTGCTTTTTTTTTTCTTCTGGATTTGTTTTTATGCCTTTATAAAACACTTTGAGTTACCCTGTGTATGAATAGTGCTATACAAATAAACTTGCCGTGCCTTGCCTTTTATGGGATTTATATCAATCAATAACGAAAACTTTAAAGATTGCAAAATCCTATGAAGGCAAGTTCATGGTTCATTTGACATGTGCATGACATACACGTAATCAGTGTGTACATATTTGCATCTCTTCTTGCATCACATCTCACACTCAAAGCACTAGTTTTCCATCATTAAAAACACATTTGCACCAAGACACTGAGAAAAAACAAACTGTAAAAATCAGCCAATATACGCACAGAAATTCACAAACACCAAACATCAGGCACATTTTATATGGAAAAATTGCAGTCTCTAGACACTGAAGATTGAATGTGAAATTAAAAATCAATTTCAATGGCCACAAATCAGCTCTGTAAATGTGCAGGATGGTACACACAAGTATTTTCTTCCACTATTCACATCCCAGTCAGGTTTTTTACCATTGACAGCTGATAAAAAACCCACTGTGGCATCACAAGACCCCTTTCAAGCCAGGCGGCTTATTGGGCCAGCGCTGACCTCAGGTTTCTGTAGTGCTAAACAGATGAGAGTATATAACTCCCCTTGGATGGGACTCTAGTCCATCACAGGCTAGTCCCCCTGCAGAAACTCATACTCATTTTTACAGCTGAATCAACTGGAGCAAGTCAGGTGAAGTATCATGCTCAAGGACACGTGATCATAAGGTGTGCCCCAAAAGTGCAACTAAGCCCACAGGCATCAGTACAGCAGGAGTTTTCTGCCATATGTGAGTGGATGTGGGTTTACTCTTTAAATGTCACTGCAATCAAAACAGAGTCTAGAAAATGTTTAAACCTCAGCTGCAGGATAAAAACAGAAAATCACATTCCATTCAGTTGAAGAATCTGTTGCATTCACATTTGTAACATTTGTGAAGCAGAGCAGATACAGAGAGGTCAACCTAAGGACTGAAGGGACAGAAATACACATACACATACACAACACACACACACACACACACACACACACAAACCCATTTCTCTACAGACAGATAGATAGATAGATAGATAGATAGATAGATAGATAGATAGATAGATAGATAGATAGATAGATAGATAGATAGATAGATAGATAGATAGATAGATAGATAGATACTTTATTGAGCCTGGGGGAAGGTCAAGTTACAAATGATACATGGTACAAAGCAAAGCAAGATAACTTCTGTGGCAACAAAAAAAAATCTAAATTGCATATTGGTTTTAAAATTAACAAGTAGTATCAGGCACAACAAACCCCGCCCCTCACATGTACTGTAGCTTATTTTGACATCAGTCCCATTGATGTCATCATGTCTATGCATGTGCTGATGTCAGCATATCAGTTACCTCTATATATGCGCCAGTTTTGAAGTGAATTGAAACAAAATTGATGTTTTATAGACATTTGAAATTTCACCCATTACAAGTAATGGGAGGAAAGAAAATTCATAAAAATTTGAATTTTGACCACATTTTCCCAAAATGTAATGACATCTATTCTGGGTCACTGGTAATCTATAAACCCAATTAGTATGAATTCAACAATAGTTGGCTGCTACAGACATTTGAAAATTCACCCATTAAAAGTAAATGGAAAAAAAAATCATAAAAAATTTTTAACTTTGAAGTAATTTTTCCAAAATGTAATGACATCTATTCTGGGTCTTTAAACCCAATTTGGTATGAACTCAATCAATAGTTAACAAACAAACACAAACCAAAAACAATACCCCTTACCTCCCTTTTGGGGGGCAGGGTAATAATTTTCGACTTTTGCAGCAGATCTCAAAATGAACAGTTATTCAGAGGCACTGGACATCACACTGCAGAGCATTTACTGACTTCAGAAAAACACATGCATTAATTCCTAAATTTAATCCCCCTGTGTATTTATTAGCACTTGTAACTTTCCCAACAGTAAAAAACCTCCTTCATTAGAGCAAATCTCATGTACTTACATCTCCTCTACATGACTCGTCTCTTTACTGTCACTCCCTCTGATACACATGTATCATCCTAATAATATAACTGTGCTTTGTCTCATCCAGATTTTAGTTTGAACTGTGCAGTTGGTTTCATTACATCACTAATTCATTACACTACTTAAACCCCCACTTGGTGAGACGAGTAAGACATGAGGATTATTCACAGTATAATGGGTGCAAAGCAGGTTTAGCTTTGTAAACCGCCTTAATGAACCTGACGGTATATCACTGCAAAAGATTCAGTGCCACTATAAACAAACAGAAGACATATGAAACTGCATTGTATTCTACTCGGCAGATACGCAAGATTTAATATGACGATGCATCAGCTTTTGTACTTTGAAATGTTAGCACATCTTACATGATAATGGTGCAGCTGTTCTCTAAAATCCACCTGATAACTTGATTATTTTATGTCAAAGAAATCAGTTTGGGGAAAAAATAATCCTTCTCTCTGGATCAACTAATCTATCATCTGAAATGCATTAATGGACAAGTGATTTTTTAACGGGTAACTGGCATTGGAAAAGCTTTAAAGGAGCTGTGTTTATAATGTTGTCAGCACCACATGAGCAACTCGCCATCATGGCTGTCACGATTTAACTCGCTGTGCGTGTTTCTGATTGGCAGCTACAAAGGCTGAACATTTTTTCCCACTAATATTTCCACCAGCAGCTGTCAATTTGGTTATCACTTCACATCATGCACATTTGTTTATCCTCTCCAAACAACATCATACAAAAGACAGGTGGGCAGCTTAAGCAGTTAAGACAGACGCTGGTGTGCTGAGAAACCGAGAAGTTGACAATGAGGAGATAATACTGACATTCACCATAGTACAGACATGCTGACAGCGGTTAAGGCCAAAGGTTACAGTCAGGTTAAAGCCATGTTTCGACTGGCATGGTTGTTATTTCCTTATGAGCTTTGAGCCTCACTCCCTCCAGACTAAGGTATATGTACACATTCATTTTATGTTCAGCTCCTGCCTCGAGCCTTATTCTTGAGGAGAGAGTACAGTGAACCTAAATCAAAACAAGAGGGAGCATTTGGACTTATGTTTGGCCCCATGTGGTTTGGTTAATTAACAGAATGGGCTCTCAAGCAAGGAGAGAGTATTAAGAGATGGGAGGATCTGTGTCTCTCCACCCTCTTGTTGAAGATGCAATATTTGGATTTTGGAAAACACAATGCTTTTGAAAATGGCGTCTTTTTGAATCTTCTCAAAATTGGACCTCAAACATGTAACCTAGGACTACATTGTTTTAATTAATATCCAAACACTTGTATTGTAAGGGTGATGTACACGCTGCACTAGATGTAAATAATCCTGTTATTGTTCTGCATATAACATTTCTATGTCTTAAACTCACCCCTCCTTATCTCCTTTACTGCATTTATTCCAGGTTTACAGCTGAAGTGTTTCAGTGTCAGGCTTTCTGATACAGAGGGTGTGTGTGCGTGTGAAAGGGGGGTGGGGTTGGGGGGTGGGGGAGGTAATGATATACTCTATGTTCAACCATGCCAGGAGCTACAGTACTTTGCATTTCCTGTTTTTTTTCCTCACATTGTTTATATTAGCTACTGGGTTAGGATTATAACCACATGATCCTGACGGTAAGGCATCCAATAGCAACAATAACATTTCTGATAGTCAAACAGTAGGCTTTAAACACTCCTGCAGTCATTTGCTGCACAGCACAGCTGCTAACCCTACACTATCTAAAGGAACCAAGAAAAACAGAGTAAGAGAGAACAATTTAAGCTACTTAGCATTTTAGTCCTGCTTTTTGAAAAGATTAAATTATGCACAAAGTCATAAATAAATTCTATAGATTTAAATGGATTTGCAAATGGAAGCATTCATCGAGGATTTCAGGATGAATCACAGACTTGAATAATTAAGTTGTTTTGTTTTATTTTCCACTGATATCTTTAATTTCTTGTGCCAAAGCATTCATCTGATTAAAAGTCACTATTAGCGGTGGAAACACTTCAAGGTTGTCATTCTGTGCCTGATGTAATTTTAGGAAAATAATTGAGCTCTCTAGAATTTTAGCTGCAGTATAAGTTGAGCAACTACTTGTCATCATTTGAACCAAGTAACATCTGCAGAGTTGCCAGTGATAAGATAAACGGATAAAAGATGATCTGCATAAGCAACAGGTCAGGCCCAGATACCCTGCTTTAGATGCAATGTTGTTCATGTTGGTTCAGTCAAAATAATACCAAGAGACAAATAATTTCCTGATCCATTTTCAATTGCGTCACCACTTACGCATATGATGTTTGTACAGCTATCTACAATACAATTTTACAGGTCAAGAAAGTTGTAGTTTGTAGTAAACGATAACAGTGAAGTACCATCTAGTTTAGTGTGAAACGGCTCAGTGGACTGCATCTTTCAATACATAAAATACATGTCACCAGTGATTAACTTGTAAAGTGGGAGGTGCCGGGATGCAGAGGGGGGATGGATCCAGCAACTCAAAACAGGGGTGGAGGTAACGGAGACAGTCAAACAGATAGTATGTATGTAAAAAAGCTTAACATAGTTTAAAGTCGGAAAACTGTGATCAATCATCACCAAATTTATTTAATAAATTCTCTCTCTCTCTCTCTCTCTCTCTCTCTCTCTCTCTCTCTCTCTCTCAAATTGTCAAGACAGAGTGAATGACTGGACTCAAACGCATGGTGCTGAAGGGAAAGTGTTTTATTAACAGAAAAATAAGGCTTAACACAGAGAGCATCCATAATATTGAGATTTTTGTTTTGATTTTTGTAGTGAAAGTGGACATGATTAGAGATGTCCATGCACAATTTGGTGATGATTGATCACTGTTGTCGGACATTAAGCTACGTAAGGCTATTTTACATTAAGCATTTTAGACTGTCCCTGTTACGTCTGTGTTTCCCTTAAAATGTACCTTATATTGCATCAGAACACACGATTTTTGTGTAACTTCAACGGGCAATAAAAATTAACAAAACAGATAAGACTAAACTTTTTTTTTTTGGGCTATTTATTTTTTCAAAGGTGCCTGATCCAAGAAATAGGGTCCGGATCTGTAGTTGGAGGTGCCGGATCCCGATCTGGCTCAAATTAAGCCCTGTATGTCACCAACAGCAAAATGGCTGATACATCAGTTTTACCTCGCCTCCTTCTTCATGAGGGACATAAGAAAGTATTAAAAGAGGTGATAATCTTTGTGGAACTAATGGAGCCAATCACTTCCATATTTTTTGGGACTGTCCGGTTATAAGACCTTACTGGAAAGAGATTCACAAAAACATACAAAATGTATTTAATGTAAACATTCGGTTTAAATGTGAAACCATGTATTTGGGCAATCTACAGTTTGAGTCATGGAACATTAAAGACAAAAAATTATTAGCTATACTGTTGGCAGCCAGTAAGAAATGTGTTAAGAGGAAATGGTTAAAAGTAGAACCACCCACCATTGATGAATGGATTGGAATTGTCTATGAGATTTATGTTATGGAGAAGATATCCTTTTCCCTCAAAGTTGAAAAAGAAAAATTGTATATTATCTGGTCCAAATGGACTGAGTACGTAAAACCAACCAGATCTGATTTCATCTGATCGTATTTGTGATGTGTGCTTTGTGTGAATCTATCTGCTTTTATGTGAAACTGAGATTGAGTGAGGTAGTGCGCTCCCCTGTTCTGTTCTGTTTTGTTTTGTTGTATAAATGTTTCACCAGAAATTAACAGTCCATTTAGAAAAATTCTAGAAGGGCAATATGGATATAAGCAATGAAACTTTCTGTATTCATCCTATTATATATATACAGATATATATGTATATTTTTTTATTTTTATTAATGATTAAGGTTGTAATTAATGTATGTAAAGGACATTTGCCTTTCCAATAAAAAGATAATTAAAAAAAAAAAAAAAAGAGGTGATAATCTGATAGTCTTTTTTACATGTCTGCACAGTCTAATACAATTTTACAACAAACTGACTTTTTTGATTTAATAAGCTGTCTTATAAACGTACAATCATCAAGGCAAAGTTAAAGTGGAATAAAAAAAAAAAAAAAAAAAAAAAATATATATATATATATATATATATATATATATATATTTATTTTTTTTTATTTTTATTTTTTATTTTTTTATTTTTTTGCATTCACCGGTAACTGCAATTCAATTTTTTTTATTTTATTTTCCTGAAATGAGGTCCCATGGAGCATACCTAAAGGGGAAGGACATCAATAGAAGACTAAAAATGGAGTGAAACTGGTCCACTCTTCTTGTTACACAATATTATTAAATGACAAATTATGACAAATTCTCTCCATTTCCACTGATGAGTGTAAGTGAATTGGTGCCAACTGATTGTTTGTCTATTTTATTTTTTCATTTCCAGTCATTTTCAGCCTCTGCCTCAAAATTTGCATTTCACCCTTCATCCATGCTCGATCTTTTGCTAACTTACATGACTTATTTCTTTTTCATATTTGTCATATTTTACACTAGTTTTGATCATTTAGCTATATGATGTTTAACATGAAGACTCCCATAGGCTGACACTCTATCGTGTACATCACAGAACAGTCTGTTTGTACTCTGTTACATGTTTTATTCTCTAATACACAGTTCAGGTGTGACTATAGATCCCATCACCTCCCCTGTCTGTAATGGCTGAGCTTATTTTTTACATACACTCCTTATTTTACACCTTTTCACTAGAAACCACCTCCTTAGGTTATGATCAATTATATACAAATCATATGTGTTTAATGTCATGTCATGATTTTGGCACATTTTAATTATATCAATAAAATTTAGAAAACTGTAGTGAGATATTAAAACTTAAAAATATCTTCAAATACATGGACTGCAAAAAAAAGAAAAAAAAAAAACAGTGAAGATATGAAATGGCTCTGTATGAAACATATTGTTATTTTCATTATTGAATGTTGGTAAAATATGATCTAATTTTCATAAATTTAATAACACTCAACATCTGATTCAAGCCTCCACAGAAATTTTGGCAGTGGGCTACAACAGGAAATCATTTTTTTCCATTTTCAAATGATTAAAATCTACTTAATGAAGACCACATTTACAATACACTAGATAATACCAAAATACTTTTGTATCTGTTTGGATGCATAGCAATAAAATGAGAGCATCTGCTGCATGCGTATGTGTGTGTGTGTGTGTGTGTGTGTTATTGTCTCTGAGTCTGTCGTACAAACCCCATTGCCTGCAGTAAAACAGTAATGGATAAGTTGCTTCCTTTCAAACAGCAGCCTTAGACTTACTGATGAAAGATGGTGACCCATTCGCTGGTTCACTGCGACATCTACTAATTGCCTTAGCTAGCTGTAGACATTACCTGAAGTGAGAATAAATTATCAGAAACATTGACAAATCTCACCCACACAGTTTTATTTAAGAGCATTGTAGCCAGACAAACAGTATATGATAAAGTCCATTCCTGACTTAATCAAACCACCTACATATTGTAATTTTACTTCGTGCTACTTTACACTTATACAGATTCAAATTAACCTTTAGAAATAATATTTAACCTGCATGTCTTGCAAATTGTTTTTAGGCATGTCTGGCAAATTGCCTTCAGGTAAACACCTTGAAGGCAAAACTAATTATTTCTGTAAGTATAATTTGCACTAATAAACTTAAACAGAACTAAACATACCGTGCAGTGCTCTAAGTCATATTAAAGCCCGATTTGGTTTTCATTGGTGACAAAAGTGCGAGACATAGTAGGATAGACGCTTGCAAGCACACACATTCAGTCAACATTTTAATATTTCCTCTGCACTGAATTCAACATACAGCGTATCACACTCACAGTCAATATGCCTAAAAGAATAAATCAAATTTCCGACATAATTCAATTATACTGGCAGTTCTCAGCATTCCACTTTCATCTAAACTATACCTTCTCTCCCTGTTGCATTCTTGTGCTCATCTATATAAATATTCACAGTTTATGGTCCATTCAAGCACTGTACTAACTGAAAAAGCTTTATTTACTTGGATATACATATTGAGTTGTATTTGTTTTTATTTTTTCCACTTCACTACTTCTTTTTTTGTTTGTTTGTTTTATTTCTGAAGCAACCATTCTTTGCACTTTAATTGTAAATATACAGAATAATGAAAGAGCTGAAGACAGAGGTGAATCGGTCAGATTTAATCAGTCCTTTAAATGTCATAAAGGTTAATTTTGCAGTAACTGTGAGCACTATTCAAACCTGCATGATGTTGGCAGTTTTTTAAAAAGCGCAGGAATCCTTTTTAGCCGCATTATGTAATAAATTCCCATTATGTAATAAAAGTTCAAAATGTAATAAAAATGTCACGTCATCTTGTAATAAAGCCGCATTATGTAATAAGCTGATGCATTTTGTAATAAACTACGTCAACGCATTATATAGTAAATTTTTTCACATTATGTAGTAAGTTATTACAATTTGAGAAATTTATTACAAAATGTACTTGACATATTTTTATTTTAAAAATGTTTTAATAACATAGTTCATTATGTAATAACAATCCAAATTAATATAATTTCAGAGCAATTTAGAAGAATTAGTCACAGGATCTACAGGTAATGGAATCAGAACTTTAACCACACAGTTTAAAGATTAATTTATCACATTACATTTTCCTGAAAATAAAAATGTGTCAAGTGCATTTTGTAATAAATTTCTCAAATTGTAATAACTTACTACATAATTAGAAAAAAAAAATACTACATAATGCATTGTGGTAGTTTATTACAAAATGCGTCAGTTTATTACATAATGCGGCTTTAGTACAAGATGACGTGACATTCTTCTTACATTTTGAACTTTTATTACATAATGCAAATTTATTACATAATGTGGCTCACCAATCCTGCATCTACCGTGTTATTTCTAATTAACATGGATTATAAGTGCATGAAAATAAAGCTGTTGTAATATAAAGTGGTATGTGAAATACTGCACTTAATCTGTTTATTAGTATAAGTGTTGTAGGTTGTCATTTGGAGCAAACTTAGAAAGTGTCATTTATTTATCACAAGCCTCTGAAGTCAAGCAGAGAGGCAATTTACAGGAGGTGGATATAATAAAACAACAGCCATCTAAAGCAATAAGCATAAGCCTCACAACATATACTGATTTTGTAAAGATTATTTAATTGAGAATAATGGAAGGAGAAACCATTAAAAGGTAGCTTATATATGTTGTATTTCAGCTTTCAAATATTAAACTATTACATAAAAGTGTCAGAGTGTTGACAATTAAGAGTTCTACTGTTGTGCCAAAGACATCAACATATTAAATGTAGAAATGTGAACTGGGTATATTTACAGATTTATGTGACCACTAGAGGGAGTAGAGAGTCCCTCTGCTCTTCTCTGTGGTTGTTTTCACCACTGGACACAGATTTAAATTAAAAGAATGGAGTTTGATGTTTAAATTGCGGCGTTTCTTTACAGGTGAGTTTGATTATGAGGCTTATGAAGGTATAGCGTTTTTATGTGATGGTATTATGTTTGCTCCATTCATTGATCCTGGGTTCAGACTATACTGTGACAATTCTGACCTTGTTTTGACGATTCCAAACAGATCTTTAGTGCAGCTACCGACACACAAACCATCTGGTAGTTTTCTGTCTAAAACAGTAGGCACTTTCTATTGACCCTCAAATTGCGCAAATATAACTTGCGCAGAAAAGCTTATGTAATAGAAAAACGACAATTTCACCAAAACTCCCATTTTTGAATTAAAAGTTTTTACGCTGGCAAGAGGTGGTTTTTCAGGCGTAGCGCTAATGGTATCACGCAAAACTACAATGGAAAGACCTTTTCACGCAACTAGAGTCACGTGAATTTAAAAAAACTGATGTTGACGAACGTTACAACAAGCGAAGAAGAGTTTTAAAAGAAACATGGTGCAGTATGTGTTGACACACCGGGAAACCCAATCATTTTTTATTTACTATGAGATAGAGGGGTGATGTATAATAATAATAATGAATATATCTGTAAATCAACACAATATTTATGTTCGTCGTCATGTTTATGGAATGACTTCTCGTGTCCTCTCGTGATAATAAATAAACAAATCATCACATTTGTGATTTAACCTCCTAAGACCCAGGAAATGTCAGCAAAGTACAGGATTTTTTTGTTTTTTATTAAATAAGTGCCTATATTGGAAACATCATGATGCAACAGTTTTTTCAGATGCAGTTTTAAAAATTTTTATGGAATGTCCTTTGTGGTGGACAGTTTTCTTTTCTTTTTTTTTTTTTTTTTGTATAAAGTTGTGAAACTCTTGTCTACAAATGTGGACAGAAAACCCATAGCTGGGTCTTAGGAGGCTAATGGAAAAAACGTCATTACGCACTTCTGTCTTTTTGACATTTAGGAAATATCAGTAAAGTTTTGTGCAGATGTCCAATGGAAAAGCGACTACTGTTAAGCTAACAGCTGTAATGTAAACTATCGGCTGAAGCAGTAACTTATGTAAAGGTTATAAGACACACTGTTTCTTCGATTATGCTATGCTTTTTTTATTTGAAGGAGAAATCCTGCTAATAAACATAGCACAGATGTATGTATTATAAAAGCTTATTCAGTGAGTGATACAGCATGTGGATACGTAGCACTCACTGACTTTTTTTGGTGGCTAAATTAGTTCTGGTGCGTCACTTACCCCTGCTGTTGCGAGTTTGGAATATAAATACATCAAACCTCTTTAATTTGTTTTGTAGAGTGAGTGTTATTACCCTGCCCCCTGAAGGGGAGGCAAGGGGTATTGTTTTTAGTTTGGTTTGTTTCTTTGATTTTTAACATTCTAGCAGCAAAACTATTGGTTGAATTCATACCAAATTTTGATTATAGGTTCCCAGTGACCCAGAATAGATGTGGTTACATTTTGGGAAAGGTGGGTCAAAGTTCCCATTTTCTATGAATTTTTAAAAATATTTTTTCTTCTCCCATTTACTATAAAAAGATCAATTTTATTTCAATTCACTTCAAACTTGGCACATATATAGAGGCAACTGATATGCTGACATCAACACACGTATAGACATAATGACATCAGCTGGATCGATGCCAAAATAAGCTACAATATGTGTGAGGGGTGGGGTTTGTTGTGCCTGGCACCACTTATTGGTTAGGATTTGGAACAAACTGAGAAGCCCTGATTTATTTGGCATGAACCATTGAAGCAATGCATAGATGCAATTTACTAGAGGAGGACACAATAAAACAACAGCCATCTAAAGCAGTCTAATAAACAGCCTTGCAATATGTACTATTTTTGTAAAGTTTACATTGGTCAGTATTTCAGAACAACTGAAGGACAAAAGGAGCAGATGATTAAAACTGTTTAACTCTTTTCACAGAAAGTAAATATAAAAGTCACTCTTGAGTAGCATTATGAGTGAGTCCAAACCAGTGGATGCCTTTAAAAACTAACTTTAAAAGCAAATCTGTTTAATTTATTATACAGTGAATTACCTTTTAATCCAGTCCCAGATATTAAGTGTTCTGCAGTAATAAATCTTTACAATTGACAAAAAGTGAAACAGAATCACATCAGCAATTCCTAAAGTCCATATTTTAACAACTAAAATCCTTTCAGTGCCATTTTCTCAGTAATAGAAAGTCATTTTAAGAAAATATTGTTTCCCTCTCCTCATTCGGAGCCAATATGGCAGACATCCAACATCAGAGACACAAATCCAACCATAAAGTGTTTTCATTATTGTTGACCATGTTTATAATAAAGCAAATAGATGAGGGTATCCCTTTAAAAGTATACACCCATGTGGTCTTATAGGGCAATTTGGCTGAAAAATATTCTGCAAATGACATCTATATAAGAATATCCACTGGCTGGAAATGAAAGAAATGCTTCTTGCTTTATTGTGAATCCAAATAGCTTCTTGAAAAAGACAGAGGCTGGAGGCTGCCAATAGAATACTTTCGGGAGAGGAGAGAAGGCAAAACATCTGGCCTCCAAATTTTAATTAGACTTACCAATGGGATTTCTTCCGTTTTATGCACTGGGGTATTACTCATCCTTGTGGGATACTTCAACATGATGTGGAGAAAAAAATATATATATAAATATAGTAACAATTTACAGCAGAATAAGATTCCATTTTCAGCTGCTTGACCATCAAAAACAGTAACCCTTCTGGGAAACTCCACATGTAAAACAAGTAATAACTCATAACAATCTAAGTCCAGTACTTTCTACCAAAGCCACAGACCAGGACATTATGAAACTGGGGCTAAGCTGTAAACAAGAAAAGTTATTTTGTGGGGTTGCTTGTTTGCTTTAAGATTTTACATGCTCAAATTGGAGTAGTTCAACTCAACCGCAACTGCTACTGAAGCAGAAAATGGACACTTATCATAGAAAATACCCTGCAGATATCTTATATCACACTCAAAAGAAGAAAACTGCTGCTTCACTGCTCTATATGGTTTCAAAGATTCAAGCATTAATCTTTCTTATTCCATTCTTAGGGTATTCTCTTAGTCATCATTATACATTGTATTTCTCGACTGGCCAGAACTACCCTTTCTTGAGCTCAAGTAGGGCATACTTTTATTTTCTAAAGGGGGATAACTTGGAAAGTCTCACTATTATTTTAGCTATAATATGCAGCTCAGTAGTGCAAGGGCTTGTAAGTCTTTTCTGCTGACTTAAGCTTGGACAGACAGTAAAATAAAAAAAAAAGAAAAAAGAAACCTTCATCATTTCTGCTGGGGATAGACTACTAAAAGGCTTCAGACCTTAGTAACTTGAGAGGTTAGTGAGATTAAAGCAGTTATAAGGACTGTGAATCATGAATAAATCAATGATGATGTTTTAATGTACACCTTTAGGAATCAGTTCTATCTATGAGAGTTAATTTTAACGCAATCCTCTTCTCAGCATTCTTTTATTTTCATTATTTAACCCAAATAGGTGACATACATTTTGGTTAACTGGAGTTTAGGTTAAGTGAATACTTGTTATTGGTTAAAGGTGATGAAACTCAGTCATTTTCTTTCCAAGATACCCTTTAATGCAGATAGTATAATTAAAATCATAGGGCCATAATTGTGAGGCCAGTAAATATTCACACCTCTGCTTGTAATGTGCTGCAGAGAAGTTTGTGTTTTATTTCTGTAATGTCACACAAGTAGCCTATGGGTATTGAAAAGAAAGCTGTTTATATCAGAGTGTTGGAGTGTAATGTAGTGTTTAAATACCACTTTCTAAATAAACTATTGTATTGACAAAAATTAGAGATTAATCACTCACTGGTGGGACATTTTCCAAAATATGAGTATCAGTAGAAATGGGTGCAGATAGTAGTGGATGATAATATTTAGATTCCAAACTGTGAAAAAGATAAATCTGAAATAAGATTGATTCCTTTATGTGTTTATTAGTTTGACTGATGTTTAGTTTTTATGTTTCGTAATATTCATGTGGATACTTAAAAAGTGAAAGTTACAGACATTTAAAAATCATTTTCAGTGTAACATTTTTCAGGAATGGTGAATTTTTCTTGCTCCAAACTAGAAATGTGACAAAATATCAATATGGCGAACTATCACAATATTTAATCTTAAAATGGATTATAGATGCACTCTCACAGCATATCATTTTAAAAAAAAATATTATTAAAATACAGCTGCTATAAACTACTTTCACTTCCTCCTTAGTGAGTCGAGTCACCG
Source organism: Sphaeramia orbicularis (assembly GCF_902148855.1). NCBI lineage: Eukaryota > Metazoa > Chordata > Actinopteri > Kurtiformes > Apogonidae > Sphaeramia > Sphaeramia orbicularis. The sequence continues at coordinate 23,852,440 of NC_043970.1, read as the reverse complement.
TTTTACATGTCATCCAGGGGGCGCTCTTCATGCAAGTGGCTGAAAATTGTTCCGAAGTCACAGAAGAAGAAAAGGCAAATAACGGCGCTAATATGGTGGAGTTAAACTGAACGATGCACTGGTATTGTTTAAATCAAAAGTGTGGACTCACTTTGGTTTTTATACTGTGGATGGGACAAAGCTGGATAAGGAGTTTGCAGTATGGAAGATAAAAAGCAAGAACTGTCTTATGAAAATACGATACGTGGGCGACACGACAAACATGCACACTTGAGAGACATGAAACGTCATGTTTTCTGAATGAGTTTAAAATGAGACTGATCTCATGAAATGGCGTTGTATGTCACAGCAGTTCTTATGGCATTTGGCGTGCTATACGTACGCATTTTCGACCTTTGCATTGTAGAAGCCAATAATGTTATAACAACCAATAACGCAATAACACCCGATAACGTAATAAATTTGCCATTTTTAAAATGTAATAGGCCAATAACATAACCGGCAAATAACAATAAAAGTCCTGAACCGATAATGTAATAACTTTTGCCCAATAACGTTATAACTTAATACACAGGTGTCAAACATGCGGCTCAGGGGCCAAATCCGGCCTGCCAAAGGGTCCAATCTGGCCCGTGGGATGAATTTGTGAAATGCAGAAATTACACTGAAGATATTAATCAATGGTGTCAAAATCATTTTAATTCAGGTTTCACATACAGACACATACAGTTCAATTAGATTTTAAGTGGGTCAGAACCAGTAAAATATTATCATAATAACCTATAAGTTATGAAAACCCCAAATTTTCTCTTTGGTTTTTGGTGAAAAAAGGAAAATTACATGAAAATGATTACATTACCAAACTACGAGGGCTGTTCAATAAGTTCATGGCCTCACCCAGAAATACTGGTTGTTATAATACAGGATGTTACATTCTTTCGTGATGGGATAGTGATGCTTGAACATCGATGGACCAAGTGCATTGCTGTAAATGGAGATTATGTTGAAAAATAAAATATAAATTATCAGTCTGTGTTGTTCTGTTCTGGGTGAGGCCATGAACTTATTGAACGGCCCTCGTATACGTTTACAAAAAATGTGAATAACCTGAACAAATATGAACAAATGCAAATGTCTTGAGAAAAGTAAATGCAATTTTACCAATATTCCGCCTGTTGTTCAATGTTTTGTACGATTGTAACGCACATGTGTAAATGATTAACTGATAAAACTGAGGCATAATATTGTTAAAATTACACTTGTTTTTCTAAAGACAATTCAGGTTCTTCATGCTATTCAGATTTTTAAGGAAACTTTGTAGATGTAAACCTGATCATAATATAATTTTAGTTTTTTCACTGTTATTATTTTGCTGGAGATCAAATTGGGCTGAATGTGGCCCCTGAACTAAAATGAGTTTGACACCCCTGACTTAATACGTTAGTGGGAGACACAGTCAAAGAGAGAGACAGAGACGGTATGCATTTTCACAGTTATATCCAATAATGAAAAGTTAAACAAAGTGATATTAGTATATTATTACATTATTGGCTCAGTTATTACATTTGCAAAGAATGTTTTTTACCAGGTAAATACGCAACTAGAACAGCACCTGGAGCGCAGACCTTTGCCAAGGCAGATCAGTGCCCCCCCATCACCACCAAAATTTCATGAAAATCCATCCATAACTTTTTTGAGTTATCTTGCTAACAGACAAACAGACAGTTATGAAAACATAACCGTTACACTTGGCAGAGGTAATAACCAGCCAATAACGTAATAAGTTATTACGTTATCGGTTCAGGACTTTTATTACATTATTGGCCATAGATTAAGTTTTTGGCTTATTATATTTTAAAAATGGCAAAGTGATTGCGTTATCGGCCATTATTATGTTATCGGCTGTTATTATATTATTGGCTTCTACATGCGTGTTATTAATTTCCTTTTGATGATGTGTCAGTGTACGCCAAGATCTCTGGTTCACATCCGTAACCCCTAACTCAAACCCTCTTTGCGTGGTATTTGACGCATCGATTCAGGTTGGACAGGAGGCTAAAAACGGTGTGAACATACTTGTGGAAAGCTTCTAATGGGTACAGATAACACACCAATTAAAAGTGGTGTGTATATTTGTGTGAATCATATTGCGTTGTTTAAAATAGTGTCGCTGTTTGTCAGACACCTAAAAGTTCTGTTTACAGTTATGTTCTGCTAGAACAGTGTCATTGTTTTTGCACTACTGCTGTTTGTACTCTGGTTAAATTATGCTGCAAAATATAAACTACAAAATTTATTTATTTTTTGTTTGTTTGTTTTTGTTTCACCCATAAACACACGGATATATTGTTGGTTATTAAGCACTATAAACTGATAGTCGCAGTATTGCCATATCAAGATACTGTCATTACCATGAGCCACGTATCGCATTTTGTATCGTGAGGTATCCTGAGATTCCTAGTCCTACTCCAATCTATTATTACTAAATCAGCCTTTAAAAAAATCCACCATCACTCAACGTCTTATTGAAATTCAACAGAGAGGTAGCCGCAATATAGATGGTTAAAGCAGTGAAGGTGAATCTTCCATTTTTACAAATATTCACACTTCATTTCATTATGCTGAAGTCAAAACACAAAATGTCTTATAATGGGGTTTGTTAAAAACCACCTTATGTTTTCAGTATGGTCTGATAAATACCTTCAAGGAATGATTTCAAGTGAAAGCTGTGTGTACTCATGTGAATGCTCACCTTTTAAAAATTGAAAAAGATAATCAACTATTCATTGCCGGGGAAAAAAAATGGCTGAGAAAAGTAGAATTTAGGAATCAATGTTTAATTATATAATACTTTGTCCATCACAGAGAGGATCTAGGAGGCGCACTGACTGTACCAATTTATGCTCCCCTGGTAGGATTTTCTCAAAGCCTGAGGGCCTGGAAAGAAAAGGATGAATAGCCTTTGGTCTTCAGTCTAGACTACAGAATGGCTAGGGGGGTCCACAGATTGTCAGGTTGCACACACGGCTGGGTTAAAAGATCAGAGATAGCTTGACTCAAGACTTACTGCAGGAGCGTGTTCTGAGTAATCAACGTAAAATAACAAACACCAACAGAGAGACAACAGACGTATAACGCGAACTGACAACCAGAGCAGTGAAGGAAAAATAGAGTTAGTAGGCTCTGACATGTGTTTGGGCTTCTTCGATAGCTTAGCAGCAGGTTTTGCCGCAATTTGCCACACTAAACTGAGACAGCAGAGAAGTGCATTCCACTGGTCAGGATAAGTGTATAAACCAGTGATTTTCAACCTGGGGGTCGGGACCACACATGGGGTCACCTGGAATTCAAATGGGGTTGCCTGAAATTTCTAGTAACTGAAAAAAATAAAAACGTACTAATAAAAAATATATGTTGAGTTGAGAGAGACAATCACAATCCATAAAAGACATGACAAACTGTGAAGCTGAAACTGAAGCACTGTAGTACTGTTTATCTTTTAAATGTTCATTGTGATCGGTTTAAAATGCTGCAGCTCTTTCATAATTCATAGTTTGAGTTCTTGTTTGTTCAGTATTAATTGTCAGCCTTGTAAATACAAGCTGGACTGACTGTACATATCCTGACCAAGGAAAATAAAATTCTCACTTTGTGCAGTAATCTACACCTGGCTTTTCTGCCTCTGTACATAATAATATGCATTATATAGTCTAAATGTCATCTAAAATTATTGTTTATTTGCAACAGTAGTCGCTTTTCCATTGGATATTTGTGCAAAACTTTCCCGATATTTCCTAAATGTCAAAAAAAAAGATTTGTTTATTTATTATCGTGAGATGACATGAGAAGTCATTCCATAAACACGACGACGAACGTAAATATGATGTTGATTTACAGATATATTCATTATTATTATACATTACCCCTCTATCTCGCACTAAATTAAAAAATGATTAGGTTTCCTGGTGTGTCCACACATATCGTGACATGTTTCTTCTTCTTCGATTGTTGTAACATCCGTCAACATCTGTTTTTTTAATTCACCTGACTAGTTCCAAAAAAAGGTCTTTCCATTTCAGTTTTGCGTGATATACCATTCACGCTACGCCCGAAAAACCACCTCTTGCCAGTGCAAAAACTTTTAATCTAAAAATGAGACTTTTGGCGAAATTGTCATTTTCCATTAGGTAAACTTTTATGCGCAAGTTGTATTTGCACAATTTCAGGGTCAATGGAAAAGCGACTTTAGTATAGCAAACCATTACATGATCAAAAATAAATTAATTTTAGCAAAAAAAATAACTCTGTTTTGAATGTCTGGGGTCACCAGAAATTTGTGATGTTAAAATGGGGTCAGGGGCCAAAAATGGTTGGGAACCACTCGTATAAACCCACTGGTACGACATGTTTGAGTCATTGCAGTATGTGTGTCGGGGTTTCTGCATAAACTGTGTGTGTGTAGGCCCTGCATTCTGAGATCCAGGATGGAAAAGATGATTAATACCATGAGTAGGATGGATGAATAAACTGCAGTACTTTGGAGGTAGAACTTCTGGTTTATACAGTTGTGTTCATAAGTTTACATACCCTGACAGAATGCAAATGGGACGGTCTTGGATGTTCCAACATGGCAATGACCCAAAACACAAGGCCATGTCGTTGGCTGTCATACAGCAGAAAAAAGTGAAGGTGAAGGAGTGGCCATCTCAATCCCCTGACCTCAATATCACTGAGCCACTTTGGGGAGGTCTCAAACATGCAGTTCATGCAAGAAAAGCCAAAATCTTAAAGGAACTGAAGGTGTTTTACCAAAAATAATCAGCAGCTTTAGCATCTGAGAGAAAAAAGTGCGTCATCCACAACTACCACAAAAGACTTGAAGCTGTCATTAGTCGCTTTTCCATTGGATATCTGCGCAAAACTTTAACGATATTACTAAATGTTGAAAAAACAGACGTGCATAATGTTGTTTTTTCCATTAAATCGCAAATGCAATGATTTGTTTATTTAGTATCGCAAGATGACACAAGAAGTCATTCCATAAGCATGGCGACAAATGTAAATATGGTGTTGATTTACAGACATATTCATTATTATTATTATATATTACCCCTCTATCTCGAACTAAATGAAAAAAATGATTGGGTTTCCTGGTGTGTCCACACATACCGCGACATGTTTCTTCTTCGTCAATTGTTGTAACGTCCATCAACATCTGTTTTTTAATTCAACTCACTCTAGCTGCGAAAAAAGGTCTTAAACAAACATGCTTAGACATGCAGTTCAAGCAAAAAAAAAAAAAATATTAAAGGAACTGAAGGTGTTTTACCAAGAAGAATGGGCAGCTTTAGCATCTGAGAAAACAACGTGTCTCATCCACAACTACCACAAAAGACTTAAAGCTGTCATTGATGTTAAAGGGGCCAATACAGAGGATTAAGAACTAGGGTATGTAAACTTTAGATCAGGGTCATTTGGATAGTTTCTGTTGTCAGTATGATTTAAAAAGAGCTAATAAATGGCTTCACCCAACCACTAGCCATGAGTGAAAGAAAAGTTTTTGTATTATCATTCATATTCTCTGAAAAATGGCCAAAGAATCACACATTCTGCTAGGTAATGCAAAGTTATGAGCACAACTGTACATCCTTCTTTCTTAGCAAAGCCTCATAGCACAGTCATAAATGTTAGTTAAGCTACCTGTAAAGCATGAGATATTCTGATAATTATGACACACACACACACACACAGTGGAAAAGTGAATGGCATATTTATTTTCACAAATGTCTAATTACACTTGTCATCTTATTCATAATGAAGAATCAGACATACCTTTTAATCAATTTGTGAATGCAGATGAGGCGTTAAGATTGTATATTCTGGATTTCTTTGTAATTAGTGGTTATAATTGTGCCACAATGACTTCAACACTTCAACACGCAGGAGATATTTCTGACTAAGCTGGATGAGAGCTTAATGTTAGCACGTCTGTCCCTAGTTTTGCGTCATAGCATTAGAAATGTAATAAATTAGACTGTGGTCAATTTAATTACTTGTTATGGGCTGTTTGGTGAATAACCCCCTCTATTTTAAATTACACTCGCTCGGAAAGAGTCCCTCTGAATTTATCTGCAGTGTGAGTCATTAACAGCAGCAGTCACAAAGTCAAGATAGTGACAGCGTATCAGTGGCAGTAGTTATCTAAAGCTTAACAAATTTAGACTTTTTATTAGTGTCTGCATTCCTCAGAAAAAAAAAGACAAGTGGTGCCAGGCACAACAAACCCCGCCCCTCGCACGTGTTGTAGCTTATTTTGGCATCGATCCAGCTGATGTCATTATGTCTATGCATGTGGTGATGTCAGCATATCAATTAGGGGTGAAACGATTCCTCGAGTAATTCGAGTACCTCGATTACAAAAAATGATCGAGGAATTTTCTCTGCCTCGAGGAATCGCTTATTTAATTGTAAAGCTCAAAGCACAGGATTTCGCATGGACTACTTGATGTGACACAACGCGCTTACGTTACTCACGCAAAGGAAGATGACGGAGGACGCGGAAGTGTTCGGTTGAAGCAGCGGGAAGATGGAAGAGGCGAGCATAGACAGGCAAGTGAATACAGCAATGATGATGAAAGAAAAAAAAACAACAATAAAAAAAGACAGAAAATGTCAAAAATGTGGAAGCATTTCAGACTGAACAGCAAGGTAAACACTGTGTCATGTATCTGTTATAACACGGCCCTTCCATACCACAACATCACATCTCCGATGTAACACCCAGAATGGAGCGGAGGACCCAAGATAAAATAGAATTAACGTAGCGCAAATCCATGAGATTAACATCAATATACCTTACTAACATAACGTTAGCCCTGCGGAGGGCTAGGTTTCTGTTAATTATGGCTACTGTCGAATATGTGGCTAGTTTATTACAATTGTGACAAGCATAGATTTAGGCAGCGAGCCATGATTTGCATGGTTAATTTTCCAAAAGCACGGCCAAAATGATGCACGGCTTGCTCAGAGCTTTCCCTTACCTTGTCACGAACAAATTTTTGCAAAAATCAACTACTTTATGCTAAAATGAAGTGCACCATCAATTAACTGGACGTGTGTGCGTGTGTGTGTGGGTGTGTGTGTGGGGGTTATAAGTTAAGTTAAGAGAGGTTATAAGTTATGAGACAGACAGATAAGGTGGGGGGCCATTGCCTTGATTCTCCTGAATATAACAGAAATGTGTAAAACTGTTCATGCATGGACTCGTTCCAAGTTCCCGTTCAAAAGTTCTTGCCTCTTCTGTGCCACAACACATTCCTGTTTTGTCTAAATTGAAAATTCTGAAACTGACAGCTGCCAAAGTTCAGTTGCACATCAAAAAGGCAATGTTTATGCCTTTTTTGTATATTTATTAATGCGTTATATTTTTGATACTTACAAGAAATACTAAGTTGAAAGTAATTAAATTTTATTTATTTGTATTTGTATTTGCAGTTGCCTCTCTGGAAATGTTTCTCATCAAGAAAATACATTTTGTGTCATATGCACAATATGAATGTAACAAATAAAACTGTTAATTATCAAAAAAAAAAAAAAAGGAAGCCAGTTGGTCCTTCATTATAAAGTGAAATACCTTATTTCCTCTTGCGTATTTATAATTGCTCTTTAACCAAGCAAAAATAAGTTTTATCCGATTACTCAATTAATCGAAGGAATTTTCAGTAGAATACTAGAATACTAAAATATTCAATAGCTGCAGCCCTAATATCAATTGCCTCTACATATGTGCCAAGTTTGAAGTAAATTAAAACAAAATTGGTGTTTGTGTAGACATTTGAAATTTCGCCCATAATAAGTAAATAGGGAAAAAAAAAAATTTTAAAAATTCATAAAAAATTTCAACTTTGACCTACTTTTCCCAAATTATAGTTAGATCTATTCTGGGTCACTGGCAATCTATAAACTCAATTTGCTATGAATTAAACCTATAGTTTTGTTGCTACAGGCATGTGAAATTTCACCCATTATAAGTAAATGGGGAAAAAAAAATAAGATTTTAAAAAATTCATTAAAAAATGTAACTTTGACCTACTTTTCCCAAAATGTAATCAGATCTATTATGGGTCACTGGCAATCTATAAACCCAATTTGGTATGAATTCAACCAATAGTTTTGCTGCTAGAGTGTTAAACAAAGAAACAAACAAAGAAACAAACCAAACCAAAAACAATACCCCTTGCCTCCCCTTCGGGGGGTTGCGTAATAAAAAATCCTGTGTCCTGTAATACCATTTTATAACCTGTAAAAAAAATCTTCTGTGCTGTTGGCTTTCACAACATCAATCCAGCTGTGTCTGTTTTTTTCTTTAAAAGAAATGCTGCTAGATTTAAGGATGAAGTGGCCAGTCCATCTTAGATTTCAGCAGCCTTGCCTCCATAAATTTTCAGTTACTAGATCCTGGTAATCCTCTTACAGGCCTACAGGACCAGCTCTCTGTTTAAAAGGTCTGGCCCCAGTTCTAAAAGGTCTTACACAAGTTAAAATTCTGAGGACTGTTTATAGAGGTATTGAGATAACTCACCTAGCTTCTAGGAACCGTCATCTGAACATCTACTCTTATTCCTGAATAGCAACTTTCAGCCAGATAGCCCCTTTGGCCAAAGGCTTCTATATGTCATCGCTGTTAACAGCAGTTTTCCTCTTATTGATCTGTCCACTCTGTGAATTGCTGGGTTTGGTTTTAATGTCTAGAATGAAGCCGTAAGACTTATCGTGGACAGACTACAACTACCATTACAGACCTCGCATACAAAAACCTTTTAAATCCATACATTGTACATTGTATACCTGGACAAAAGCTGTGGGGTTTTGAAGATATTATTTCAATGGTAATGGTAACTGTGTTTTGTATGGATATGTTACTGAAAAAAATTATTATCAAAAGGATCTGTCCTGTGACAGAATCAGTGAGTCAACATAAAATTAGCATTAGCTTAGTGTTACTGTGCTCAGTTTGATCAGTTTTATTGTTGTTCCTTTATAAATGTAGCACAGTTTTTCTTTTTCTTTTTTTTAAATATATTTTTGTTGGTTTATAATAACAGCATTCAAAATGGTGTTAGTGGGCCAACGCTAGCATTTCATACCCATTAAAAAGTGTGGTTTTTTTAGATGAACTCATTAGTGCTTAATGCTTTAGAATGGTGTTGAAGTTAATGTAAGTGACACTGAGTTATTAAGATACAATATTTCTTATGTTGTGTCTTTTACAGTTCTGTTATTTTTTGTTGGGAAATGTAGTGCTTTTTTCTGCATTTCTCTGGTGTGCACAGACTTTGGGAGGATTGTGGGCAAGAATCAACACATTCCTCATCTTACAGTGATCTTTCATCCAGGAGAGGGAATGTTGGGCAGCTGTTCACACAGCACAAGCAAACACTGAAGTTGTAACTTACAATGTAAATAAATGATGTATGTATTATATAAGAACTCATTTAAGTTTAATAAAGGCGAGACATGTCCAGCCACTTGTACTCTACAGAGGTGAATGCTTTTGACTGGATATAGATTTTCTGTTGGTTTTATATTTTATTCATATATGTGTTTTTTGTTTGTTTGTTTGTTTGTTTTGCAGTAGTATGTTTTTGCATGCAGTATTAACGCTTCTTACATTCACATGACCACAACATTTGTTTTTAAAATAGAAATGAGCTATTTTCCAATGAGTTATTTTACCCATAATGCACCACTGAAAAACACAGGAAATCATTCCTGCCTGAGGTCATCAGACTGTTTAATTCCACATCATAACCACATCATTTTAATAACATAACAGTATTTTTGCACACTTTAATTATCATATTGATAATATATTGTTTAGTACTTATTGTACAAATTGCTGTTCTAATTATGTCTTAATAGAGTGTTTTAATATTTATTTATTTTTTGTCTGTTTTGTTGTGTTGATAATTTCTTTCCTGCTACTTTTTTATTATACTTGCATGAAACTGTGACACACATAATTTCTCCCTGGGACAAATGAAGTATTCTGATTCTGATTTTAACCATTACATGCAATAAGTGGATGTCCAGATTTTTCTTTTAAATACAGTTTAGATTTTTGTTGCAGTATTTTAGCAAGGGTGAAACAACAACTCCTGTTCAGGCAACATTAAAAATCTGTTGAAAATACTGTTACGCTCTCTGCAATGAATAATTTTATTGGTAAGTAGAGGCCGGTCTAAGTGGCCAGTGTCTTCCTACACAGTCTTGTCCTGTCTTTTCTCTTAGAACAGGGTGAGATCCTCAGAAGACCTTTTTTTTATTCTCTCTTTTTTTTTTTTTTTTTTTTTTTTATCAGCAATGAGTCCCAAAAGATGCTTCCAATTAATTCTGTATGTTTCCTTGACAACAAGACAGGTCTCAAAAAGATTAAAACAAGTAAATCCCTTAGATCTCCATCACATGGGTAAATCTTACATGCAAACACACATCATTCTAAGTAGATGTTTCTGGTTTCCCTTTTCTTTTCAGGTACTTGACCTCATCTACCTTTGCCTGGTTTTTCTGTCACTCCATAGAATGCAGATAAATGGGGCATGCAGTATTAACACTGCTCTCATTCACGTGATCATACAGCATATTGTCTTTTGAAAAAAATAAAATGAAAAAATAAAAAAATGAGATTTTGATCGTTTTTTGTTTTTTTTTCTTTTTGCTATCTAAGAAATTTATCTATCTGCTATGGTGATGATTATGTTTACTATAGTTTAAAAGCAAAGCAAAGCAAATTTAATTTCTCTAGGATCTAAATTTTTCTTGACACGGTACAAAAGGAAACTGCAAAATCCTGCAACATATGTCAGGCTTCATCAGAAAACAGCAAAGCCTGTTTGCACCAGATAATTTAATGCTATAGATACAACACTTGGGGCACTGAATCACTAATATGTGATGACTAAATAGTTAAAATTATGCCATATGTGACAAGATAATGAATACCAAATCATCCTTAACTTCCAGCCTTCTGGGCTACAATGTGTACCCAGATATTTCGTGACAGTGGTACAACCGCGGTACTTTAACAGTTGGAAATTTGCCTACAGGTAAACTGGAGACTGGTGTTTACTGACCAATTCTGATAATGATCAGGCAGCGCACTGTGAATGTATCTGTCTCTTCCTCTTTCTAAAAAAAATGTATTTGCGTGTCACACACACAAAAACACACATTTCCTCATGAGCACAAGTAAAAACAAAATAACCTTCCTTTTTTATGTGATAAAGAAGGAAAATAAGAATGTTTTTAAAGCTTAAGCTGCAAACAAAACCATAATATAACAGGTTCATACCTACCAAAGTATAAGCATTTTGATTCTAAGTAAGAAAAAAGGAATATAGCTACAGCTGTTCGTTTAAAAAAAAAAAATACAGTCATCTTTAAACTTTTTTACTGCACATGTACTTAAAGTGAATTTGCATATGAAGAAAGCAAAGAATTTTGGAGCAAAAATAATCTTGCCAAGCTTTAACGATGCTTCTAAAAGACACATCCTTTTACATAGAACGGATACATTTAAAGATATTTTTGGAGGTGATTTTACATAACGAATGGCCAAATTGAAGGAAATGCACTGCAAGTGAAATGCAAGGACTGACATCAACCAGGAATGAGTCATATTTAACGCAGAAAAAAAAAAAAAAAAACACTGTACGCTGACAGTGTGGCCAGCTTTTGCCAGCATACCAGATGGGTTCTACAATTGCAACTCTACATGATTCACAGGCGTTGGAGAAACAGAATTAAGATGGTTTCAAGGGGCTTTTCTGTGAAAGGGTGAGGATGATGGCACTTCAGCTTTTAAGTGAAAATGAATAATTGTAACTTTCAGACTTATCCCGGGTGAACCTCAGGGATACATATCAGTAGTTGTGTGAACAGCAGGCTTTTGAAATCCATAGCTTGAGCTCTCAGCCACCCATTGCGATACAATGTACCAGGATGTTTTAGAGCTCTAGACTGTTGCAAAGGGTCACATTGGGCTTTCTACAGTTAGGGATTTTGAGTAGATATATTTCACAAAAAGATAAATCAGTGGCTTAGCATTTAGATGGATATCACAGGTAGATACTTGGAGCTTTATTTCTACTCCATGTACATATTTTAGCATAAGACATCGTAATTCCGAGCACCAGATATCTTATTTTGAGGGTGATTTCTAACTACATCCCTATGAGAACTGTCACTCTATGGTGTTTTGAAGTAGACTCCATGATACAGAGGAAATGAGAAGCTTTTCATGTTTAATTAATAATGCTAATGAAACTTAATTAGAGCAGCTTATGAAAAATGCATTCAAATGAGAGATGAGCTTTATCCTTAAATAACAAGCCTCCTGTGCTGGATTTGGTGTCCTATTACATGCTAATTAGACTGCACCAGGGACTGTTAATGAGCATAGATCATTTCAATCTTTTGCACTGCAGCTCCCCCCCAAGCCGCCCTCGACCATATATGTCTAAATCTCTTTGCATATGTATGTTCACAGATCTGCGGGTATAAGTGGTTCATTGTTTGCAATCACAGTTGAAAAAAACGTTAAGGACATTTTCTGTACTGTCACCGCCGAACGCCGGGACTTAAGAAAATCTTCATAAAATGCACGACTGAATGAGAGTCATTTATCCATGTATCCTCAAAGTATGACTTACATTTGCAGTACTGAGACAACAAAAGAATGACAAGTGCACATACATAGCCTCAGAGCATTTGGGCATTCTACAATCCTTTGGGAGTCTCTATTAAAAAGACCCCGCAGACTGCCGCTTATCAGTTCCCATTTTGAAGATTTGTAGGGAAAAATGTCTCGAAATAGAGCTCTGTTGTACATTTGGTTGTGTAATACCCAACTAAATACAGTCGTCTTAATATATGTATTTTATATTTTTGAATATAACGCTGTATGACGCTCTTGTCTGTTCCACATTTGGTTTCATGCTCTTTCATTTTATTGCAAAAAAGTCAAAAATACTACATTTGTAATGCTTACAGGCATAATATGTCTGTTGGCATCATAGCCGAAGCATGCTGTATGTTCAAAGTACTCGGATAGTCTTTATGCAGAGAGACAGTGGTGAACTGTCACAGTATGTGTCATCTCCAGCTTTCTAACAGCTTACTAACATCACAGCTCAATTGTTGAAAATGCCTGTATACCCTGCAGGTAAGGGTCTATTAAATCCTCCTACACTGTGATCCTGCTCCTACGCTTTATTCCATCTCAACCTGTAAGGCTTTTGGTCAGCAACACCCATCGCAATTTACTTCTCTTGAATTCCAACAAATTAAGCCGTGAACAAGGAACGATGAAAATAGTGATTCCATAAGTAACATATGACAATTTGTAGCAGCTGATAAATGATCAGTATGGATATGTATCCACAAACTAATTAGCTGTACAACCCGTGTCTCTGAGCTAAAGAAAGAGAGGGGGCTGGATGAATGGGTAGATGTGTGCGCTCTGTTTTACACTGTCAATTTGGCAGACGCCTGCAGGGGCTGGTGTGTTGCCATGGTGATATGAGCAAGGCATGAAAGAGCAGCAAGGTTTGCCTAACAGGACCAGTCTCATAAGGACTGATAAAATGAGAACCTTTCTTTAAGAGTCTCACATACACTATATGCCTATTTGACGCAACAAAGAGGGTCCTCTTAAGTACCACACACTTTTCAATATGACTGAAATAGACTGAGGTAATTGAAAATGCTTAATACAATTTAAAGTATGCATTTTTACTTGGCGTACATTCTACTTTCATTTCAGTATTCAAGAGCTATTTTGTAAGTGCTAATATTTCACTTTTATAACATGGAATGGGTTCTATCACTGACTCCTAACTATTATGTTCGCATAATAGTTTTAACTCAGAAAATATAAGCTTTAAGTTATTTATCTAACAGGAGCAGGTCTTGTTGGAACAAATGGAATTAGGATTTATGAATGCAAATTAAGAAAAAGAAATATTCACAGTACTGTTGTATTAGGTTAATAATGTGGTATTTATTATTGCAGGTTTAGTGCATGGTGATGTAGTCAAACATAATGAATGATTAATATGGGTTAATTCCTGGGATTGAAACCAAAGCAGCAGTTACAATTTCTTAAAGGCCCTGAAACATCTATTATTCCTCTGTTTGCATTTTACTATGAACCGTGTAGATCCAACATATCCATTTAAAATTTGAACAGCTTTTGTCTTTTTAATGGTTTGAAGAATCCCTGGATATTGTGCATTAGTGTATTTTTTTCTGACTGCATACATTTAGAAGTTATGTTTAATGCCAAAAAAAGAAACTGACTGAATTTGCTTACGTCTGGTTCTGGTAACTAGGTCTCCCAGTTCCTCAAACAAAGATAGCAGGCAGTGTGCACAGGTGGGAAGTTGGTGAAGGATCACGTCATCTTCACTGCACTGGTGACTCCTACTGGTTGAATAGGCCGCCTTTGCAGAGATGGAGACAGGGACCTCCTGGGTGGTGAATAGCATGCCATGAGGATCACATGCTCCCAGATGAACTCTTTGCTGTCAAAAGTGTCTGACACACTTCATGTCTACACGGGTCTGTACTCAGCCCTCAGTGGGAGTACACAGGGTAAAGGAACACAGAGTCGAATGAATGTGCCATGAATGTGTTCCACAATGGGGGACTGAAGGAAAAGGGAAATGAGAAAAAATAATATGGATCAAAATACAGTATCAGGTTGTTTAGTTGGAAGAGATCACATGACCATGTCCAATCCTCTCAGGTTTCTGGATGAGATACCTGTGAATGTATCATTTTACTCTTTCTGAAAACCGTATTTGCATATCACATACACATACTCTTTTTCCATTAACACAAACAAAACCCTCTTTCCATAAGGTAAAGGTGGACGATGAAAAAAAGAAATTAAAACAAAAAACTTAAAACAGCCACCGGGGACGAAACGCATCAACTGATCTAAAAAAAAAAGTAATAACTTTTGAACCACTAATCCGTCATTGGAATAATTCAGATAAAATGAAGTTTCTCAGCTTTTCAGCAGCATCAGATATGATATATTCAGATGTTCAGAGGCTCTGCAGTGAATGTGGAAATACCATCATTCTGCAGCACTAAAACCTATGTACTCTGATAAATGACAGGGGTTGGAGATGAGGGGTTGGAGAAGACTGCTTTTACATACAGTTAAAGGGTACCTGTGGTGAATTTTCAGTGCTAGCTATTTCAAAAGATCATGTTTAATACTAGTGGTTCTGTCAGGTAACTTTTGTTATAGTCTTTTGTCGAGTACGTTTGAGTACTAAGTCACTGCTCCATCAGTTAGGGATGGTTAGCGACATGTTGCCTACTTCATAGGATGTTCCAGCACTGGTAGTGACGCGGACTTGTTGTATTGTCTGATTACCTGGACTGTGATGGACTGGTCACTGACCCTGTCCAGCACACACCAGTCTAAGATGACACATTTTCAGCCAGTGCTGGGTCGCATTCCAAGGACAATGGCAAAGTGCAAAGCTTACAGCTACACAAACAAGCGCAAACATGTGCTTTCAACTCAATCCTGCTCACTGACTGCTGCTTGTTTACTTGCACTCACCCAGAATCAATGATGGTACGTTTTTTCTGGCTAGCAATGGCCGCTCCCCATAGGTTCTGCATGTGTAATTCACATAATAAAAAGGTCCAGTGTGGTGTATTCATGGCACTTTTTGCCCCGCCCCTCAAAGAGGAGACAAGGGGTATTGTTTTTGGTTTGGTTTGTTTGTTTGTTTGTTGTTAGTACTCCAGCAGCAAAACTACTGGTTGAATTCATACCAAACTGGCTTTATAGCTTGCCAGTGACCCAAAATAGATCTGATTACATTTTGGAAACAGTACGTCAAAGTTCAAATTTTTATGAACTTTTAAAATCTTTTTTTGTCCCCATTTACTTATAATGGGTGAAATTGCAAATGTCTGCAACAGCAAAACTATTGGTTGAATTCACACCAAATTTCACTTATAGATTGCCAGTGACCCAGAATAGATGTCATTACAGTTTGGGAAAAGTACTCAAAGTTTCACATTTTTTTGATTTTTTTTTAAATCTTGTTTTTTTTTTTTTCTTTCCCATTTTCTTATAATGGGCACAATTTCACATTTCTGTAGCAGCAGAACTATTGGTTGAATTCATATCAAACTGGGTTTATAGATTGTCAGTGACCCAGAATACATGTGGTTAAATTTTGAGAAAAGTAGGTCAAAGTTTTGTTTTTGTTTTTTTTTTTAATCGACTTTTTAAAATCATTTTTCTTCCATTTACTTATAATGGGCAAAATTTCAATAATGTCTATAAAAACATCAATTTTGTCTGAATTTACTTCAAACTTGGCACATATATAGAGGTAACTGATATGCTGACATCAGCACATGCATAGACATGATGACATCAGCTGGATCGATGCCAAAATAAGCTACAATACATACAAGGGGCGGGGTTTGTTGTGCCTGGCACCACTTGTTTTTTACTGAATTTGCACCTCTCTAGCTTATAAGTAATACACAAAGAACAATTATTGTTGTAAGCATGACCAGTACAGGTACATTTAATAATACATTTTATCAAAGAAGTCATCTTTTACTAAGTTATAGGTTTTTATGTATTTTTATGATGTTTATGAACATCTACCTACATGGTTTGTAAATTATATATAGGGGGGAAAAGCATGATTTCTGCAGAAAAAATACAAAATGCAGAGGATGATATTATACCGATCATTTAAAAAAAGGTTAAATGTAGAGGAATTTGAAAAACACCACAAAAATAGCTCTAGGTCTTTAAGGGTTAATGTGCATATGCCATTAGTTTTCATTTCTGCAAAATATATCTCCTTAAATAGAAGTAATTACCTGTATTTGTATTTGTACCTGTATAGCCTACACATCACAGTTATTATAAGTATCACACTTTATACCTGAATCAAATGTAATATACAGTTTGTATTGCTTGGTTTCTTAGTGACAACACTTGTATTTAGTGTTTAGTCGTGTTTGGTTGTCAAATACTAAATTGTCGGGTTGCAAAAATCTCATCTAGCTCTCATCCAAAAAATGTATTAGGCCTAAGTATTGCTTCGCTGGTGTTTTACTTGTTTGTTTGTTTTTACACCCTGGATCATCACATGTTCTTTCACACTATAAACTATCTTCCTTTAATAATCTTGTGTTGCTCACCTGGTTAGGACTGTATTAGGGTGAAACCAAGCTATAGTGCAATGTTCAACCATAACACCGAACAAATGACTGTTTACCGCTCTCATTAGTGATCTGCTATGCCCCAGTCATCATTCCTGCTGACAGTGCACTGCACCTTTTGGGTGAGCCTTATTTGTTTTAATGCGTAACACCAATCATTAATTCAACCAACAGACATGGCCTGCAGCAACACAAGAGACAGAGTGGTGGGTATGTTATTCTGCCTTCCAGCCAACTCCCAAAACACAATTAAGAACATCCGCCCAGTGGAGATACGCTGTCGAGTTTTAACCTCTGATAAACAAGCTCCCTGAATATCTACATTGTAGAGAAAACACCACATGCCTTCCCTAGATTCATATGGATATTTTTCTATTTGTTTAATCACTATGGACCAGTGTAGACGTGGTAGTACAGAAATACAAAGGTATTACGTTGTTATTATGAATGTGAATCCAAGGTAAAGAAAGTAATAGGTATATATATCTACTCTTGTTGTTTTTGTTTCAGGTGCATGCTCATTATGCAGAGTCACCACGGGAATACAAAAATTGACCGAAACTCTTGGTAGATGCATAAAGCAGAAGTTTTAAAAATCTACAATTTATTAGGTGTTTACAAAGTGTGAAATGTTGTTTTTGCAAGACATTCGTATTAGAGCAGACAGCTTCAGTCATAGTGTAAGAAAAGGTCAAAGGTCAGGACAGTTGGAATCATTTCAATGTAACACAAAGCCTTCTTTGGTCTGACCTTTGTTGACCTTTTATCTTATTATGTTTTTATTGGGTTAATTTTACTGTACAGCACTTTGGAAACCTATGTGTTTACTTAAATTTGTACTTTATAAATAAAAAGGGACTGGATAGGTTTGTTCAGTGACTTGTAGCCGTAGACAATACTTGTACTGTTGGATCTGCTCACTAGTGCTTTTCCATTGGACATCTGCACAAAACTTTAAAGATATTTACTACATGTCGAAAAAACAGAAGTGCATAATGTCAATTTTTCCATTCAATCACAAATGTGATTTTTTTTTTTATTCATTATCGCAAGATGACATGAGAAGTCATTCCATAAACAGGGTGACAAACATAATTAAAGCTGCAAGCAGCATTGGGCGGGACCTCGCACCGGGCGATCCGCCTCCCACGCGATCCGCCCCCCCGCGTGATCCGCCTCCCCTGCGATCCGCCTCCCGTGACCCTCCACACCTCAGCTCCACTCACACCTCTCCGTCCCCATACCAGTTCCCATCCTTTAGTGTCTATCCTCCTTACATCTGTACAGAACACCAGCGACCCTCTGCTGAAGCCACCATCACCTTTAAAATGAGACTTTTATTTTGGAAACCCTACTGTGTGTATGTGCATTTGTTTTGTATGTGAGAGAAAGAATCAGTTTGAAAAATGAATTGAAGTTGTATGAATAAGTGAGTATAAAAGTGATGATTTATCACATTTAAGGCATTTATTTTGGAAAAACCCTATTGTGTGAGCATGTGTGTCTGTGAGAAAGAGTACTTTTGAATGAAGAAACATTGTACAAACAGTTGAGCGTTTGGTCATAAAAATAAAAAGAAGTTATGCAATAGACATTTTGTATTATTCTTAATTGGGGTTTTATTTTGAAAAAATGTACTCCGTGTACTTTTGAATGTGTGCAAAATTTCCAATATCCACAATACAATGCAATAAAACCTGTTTTAAAAAAAAAAAAAAAAAAAAAAATTTTGGATTGCCTGGGACTTGAACTAGGGTCCTTCTGCTCCACAGTCAGCTACATGAACCACCGCACTACAGAGAGACATGTTATAAATGCACCTGCAAGACTTTTATAGGGATTTTGCCATTGTGAAAAGTGAAACTAAACTTAGTCTTTAAAAAATCGCCACAATTCCATAACCGTAGGTCGTATCTGAAAAATTCTTTCACTTTTGGATTCTGCAGACTTGTGGGAATTTAATGAGGTATAATTTTTTTTTTAAAGTGTGAAATGAATAAGCAGTAATTGCAGAAACGTAGAGTAACTTTCAAAGGCAGATTGCCAACTTCCTGTTGGAGTTAGCTCATTAGTGTCAGTGTATGATTTGTGGGGCTCAATCAGACCAACATTTTGGCATTTGTTTCATGTTTCTGTGACATTCCTACTGGCCGCTAGGGCAGATTTTGTGAGTTTTTTAGTACATAGGTGGTGCTACAGAGTCCATTTTGGTACCCAAGGGGTTAATTTTGATATTGAATGAAAGTGTTGACCAGCCATGACATACATGGCAAATTTGGTGAGTTTTGGAGCATGTTAAGGGAGTCAAATGGCAGTCTAAAGAGGAAAAAGTATGAAAATAAACAAATTGTTATAAATCAATAACCGTAAATCCTATCTCAAAATTTTTTGCATGTGAACATTGTGGTGAGTCCCATGAATGCGTAGATATGTCACATGTAGGGAAAAACTGCAAAGTGAAAAATGACTTCCAAACATCGCAACTTTGCAGGCTTGTAAAAAAAAAACTAAGACAGTTAAGACTAAGCTACGAGACCACTTTTGTGCAGAGGGTTCACTCTATCTTTTGGTGCTATTTAGAAGTCAATAGGACAAACGGTGTCATCGGAGTTAGTTTTGAAAATTTTATTTTGAAAGGCATATTGCGAACTTCCTGTTTGAGTTAGGTCATCACTGTCAGCATATCATTTTTAGTGCTTCATCCAACAAATATTTTGGCACTGGTTCCATGTCTCTACGACATTCCTACTGGCCACTAGGGCAGTTACCGTTTTTTTTCACATAGGTGGCGCTAGAGAGCCCATTTTGGAACCTATGGGGTTTCTTTTTTCATTTTATCAAATTTTTCACCAGGCCTGACATGTGTGCCAAATTTGGTGAGTTTTGGAGCATGTTTAGGGGGTCAAAATCCAGTTTAAAGTGACGATAGTATAATAATAATAAAAAACGAACGAATAACAATAGGGCCTTGCTTGCAGGCAAGGCCTCTCACTGTGTGAGAGGGCCTTACCTTTCAGCTCAGTCCCTAAATATTGTGTTGATTTACAGATATATTCATTAATATTATTATATATTACCCCTCTATCCCATACTAAATTCAAAAATGATTTAGTTTCCTCATAGGTCCACGCATACTGCAACATGTTGCTTTGAAAACTCTTCTTCACTTGTTGTAACATCTGTCAACATCCATATTTTTTTTATTCACATGACTCCAGTCACAGAAAAAGGTCTTTCCATTGCAGTTTTGCATGATATACCATTTGCACTATGCCCGAAAAAGTACCTCTTGCCGGTGCAAAAATTTTTAATTGAAGAACAACAGCTTTGGCAAAATTGTCATTTTTCCATTAGGTAAATTTTTATATATTCGCGCAATTTGAGGGTCAGTGGAAAAGCAACTACTGTTAGCTTAGCAATGCAAAGTTTGTCACTTTGGTCCATTGTTTTATAAAATTCTTCATTACATATGCTGGTCTCAAACTGTTAGCTTATTTTTTATATTTGCCCATTTGAGTGCTTGTTGTTTGGATTGTTTTCTATTGTCTGACAGTTGGTTTTGTTGCACTTTTAGCTGATGTTTTTCTGATTATGTGGACGTATAGAATGTGTATATTGTCACAAGTGGTAACAACATATCAGTGCCAATACTAGGGGTAACTGGTCGTATGAATATGAGTATGAATTAGAGCAGGTGTGTCGAATCCTGGTCCTCGAGGGCTGGTATCCTGCATGTTTTAGATGTTTCCCTCTTCTGATACACCTGATGGTCTTTATCAGGCTTCTTCAGAGCTTTATGATAGACTTATCATCTGAATCAGGTGTGTTGGAAGAGGGATACATCTAAAACTTGGAGGATACCGGCCCTCGAGGACCAGGATTGGACACCCCTGAAATAGAGGGTTGTAATGTTCTTTTTGCAAGACATTAATAATAATAATAATAATAATAATAATAATAATAATAATAATAATAATGATGGATTTGATTTTATAGCGCTTTTCTATGAATGCATACTCAAAGCACGTACAGAGGATCCATTATTCATTCGCTCCCACATTCACACTCTGGTAGTGGTCAACTACATGTGTAGCCACAGCTGCCCTGGGGCAGACTGACGGAAGCGTGGCTGCCAACCCGCACCTACGGCCCCTCCAACCACCATCAAACATTCATACACCAGTGTGAGTAGCAGCACTGGAGGCAAGGAGGGTGAAGTGTCTTGCCCAAGGACACAACAGTACATAGACAGAGCGGGATTCGAACCGCCAACCCTTCGATTATTGGACGACCCGCTCTACCATCTGAGCCATGTTTATATTACAGCAGACAGCCTAAGTCATATTGTAAGAAAAGATCAAAGATTAAGGTCAACTCACTATTATATTTCTGCATTTTACCCGTCCTAATACACACACAGCATTTTATGTTGGAATTTGCAATTAGCATTAGCACTTAGCACATTCGGAGCAGTGGGCTGCCATTAAAGATGCACAGGGACCAACTGCAGATCCTCATCAGTACCTTGGTGAAGGGCACTGAGTGGAGTATTAACCTATGCACAACCTACAAATTAGCCTATGGTTTAAAGGCTGGGGGAATTGGAGAACCTGGAGCAAGCCCATAAAGAAGCCCTGCTCCGACAGGGAATTAAACCAGAACCCTCTATCTGTGAAGCAGAGGTGCAACTACAATGGCACCACACGATCTTGAATATTTGGATATTGAATTCTGGTGGGCAGGTGATCAGTTTTATTAAAAAAAAAAAAAAAAAAAAAAAAACATAGAGTAATGATTGTCATAGCCACAGCATTAAATTGTCAGAACTGGGTGGAGTACTAGAACTACACACTTACAAAGGAGTCAGCATAAGGAGAAAACTTAGATGTAGCCCTAAGCTACTTATAGCAAAAACTTGAGGTGAAGGACAGAGTTTCCAAAACTGCGACTGCAATGTGCGGCTTTGAAGATTGTCAGTAAAGGAAATAATACAAGTTCCTCAAAATTAAAGTTGCAGATTCTCAAATGATCTGAGTATGTTTCAACTTCACACAATGCAAGCTCTGCCATCCTCTAGAAGAAGAAACTGCATCAGGCTCACCCACCTCCATACCAACTGTCACAAAAAAAAAAAAAAAAAAAAATGAAAGAAATGGTCTGCTACTAATCCAAAGCTCCGAATGCTTTAGACTTTTTTAATTGGAAGAGAGAGAATACAAGACAGCACAAACATTTCTCCCTCTGTGTTTTGTGTGTCACACGTCTGTGCTTATAAAGCCTAAATATATTCTTACAGATCTGATAAAAATATTATTCACACGTCCATGTTATAAAAGAGCTTGGAAAGGCCTTTTAAGTGCCAGTAAATTACCCTTTACCAATTGGACATTCTCACAGTAATCTCAATGGTACAGCAGTTTTGCCTTGAAATCTTAAATTAGTACAAGAAAACAAGGGCCAGTAAATCACAGATGTAACTCATGGAATACTGTTACAAGCTTATTCAGGAGAAGCTATGTGGAATGAAGATAAAGAGGGCATACTCTATGGATTTTCATTGTCTACAATAACAGCAATAGTGTTAATTCATTATCTAGACATAAATTAAATACACAATAGAGCAAAAGGTTGGCCTCAGCATAAAAAAAAAATACAATGGCATTTCCAGCCCTTCTGTGGACTAATAGCCTTAAAGTGAATGTTTTGTGCAATACTTGATTCAAGAGGAAATATTCAATGGTTTAAGAAGCTATTTCTACTTATATGTGGTCAACTGCTAATTTAAAGGTACTTTTTTTATTCATTCCTTGGTGGCTTAATATTGACTCATAGGTTTTTGACAGTTTTTTAATGGTTCTATGGTTTAAACCTCTTTTCCATTTGCCCCTCTAGATTCACTTCCCCTTTGCCTTGTTCATTCTTTTTTTTTTCTTCTTCTTTTAATTTCATTGTTAAACTTCGTCATTTCACACCCCTCTATAAACTACCCCAGTTTGTCTGCACTCTGCTCTCATTCTGCTCCTATTGTAATATTCTGCTCCACAGACCTTTTTTAATTCATCACCTCACTTCCCGCTTTTGTTTTCTCCAGTTTTATTCCTCACCTCCTATCTTTCCATTTTGCCTTTTACTTTAAGTTTCTCCCTCCCCTTTTGTGTTCCTCGGTCCTCTCTCATTTATTCGTGTCCTCCAGCTCTCTGTGTATTCATTACCATGCTTCTAATCCTGCGCTTCTTCTTTTCACTGTCTTCCCAAACTCCTTACATTCTTCTTTATTTCCAACTTTATAATCTAGTCCCCCTAAATTGCCACAGATAATGTAAGCAATAACAATGTAATAATTGGACTGCAATGTAATCGCTCATTCGATGTTTACTGTTATGGTCTGCGCAACTTCTGTTTACCTTAAAACTACCAAAGCATATCTCACATTAGTACATATCTTTACTATTGGTCTGTAAATTCTAGTGCAGTTTTCTCATAAGCAAAGCACCACATTCTCCTGAGTCTCAAATATTTGGATTAAACTAATAGTATTGTTCACTCCCTGTTTAAACCTGATTGGTCCTCGCTTTCAAATATTGGCTTGAAGGCTGCTGGCAATTAAAACGTGTTATGTGCACGCTTAATAGATCTGTCACTAATGAGCATCCAGAGTTGACAGGTCCTGTATGCGTTGGCGAGGCTGAATGATGTATTTGCAGCCAAGGTTTGTTTACTGAGGGACATATACTATAATTTAGAACTACTAAGCACATAACTAACCAGAGATAAAGGAATTATCTGAGTCTTTGGTCTTGTGTTTCCATCAAGGTAATGTTCTCCACATTTTTTGCACTGCGAAAAAAAAAAATGTACCCAGTACTTACCAGTAAGTGCAGACTAATGGTACATTTCAGTTAAGCGATGATCTAGCTAATTTTGCCTCAAAATTTAAAAATCAACATGGAATTAAAGGTCAACATCACTTGAAATGTGCAATAAAAATACACAGTGCTTAAAAAGGCAGTTTTGGATTCTGTAATGAAGCTCAATGTGCAGATGTGAGGGTGAAGGGAGTTCTAAAATTTAGATGCAATGCAGCAGAGACCCTGAGCAGTCATTGTGCTGAGGTTGATGGCTGGTTGTGAGAGCAGACCTGCAAGAAGTGGATGGTGTGTGTGTCTGAAGGAGGTCTGTGAAACAAAGGAGAGCTTTAAATCTTAATAATATGATTTTAAAGTGTCTGTTTTGAGACAGGGACCCAGTGTATTTGAATCACTGGGGTGTAACCTATTCAGTGGACCTGTAACACATATACAGTAGTCTGCGCTCTTCAATCCAAGATAAGCTGAAGTTGACTAAGTTTGATGGGGATGCCAACCAGGACTGCATTTCTGTAGACAATGCATGATGTGACCAAGGCATACTTTATATAGTACAATTAGGAGGAGGAAATGTGATGCTACTCATTTGAAAAGAGCATATTCTTACTGAGAAAATGAGCAAGCAGTTAAAAAGTTGATATGCTCACAGACTAGAGCACAGATACATGGAGGAGTGAGTCCCAAAATGTATCTGGTGAAATGTTGGAGAGAGCCATGGCATCCGCTGTGGTGAGGCTGATAGGTGGTAGTATAAGTAGACTTGATGAAGACTGCAGGACATCTTTGAGGGTATGGAGACCTTAAAGCTGCGTATGACTTTCATCATAGTTAAATAATCACTATTAAATTTGAATTATCAGGATGGGACAGCTTTTGTTCATTGGGATATTTAAAATGTTTTGTGTCTTTTTTTTTCTGTGCAATAATGATTTTCCCATAAAGACCCAGTGCTATTTTTGTGTCATTTCCTAAATATATATATATATTTTTTTTACTTTTCTTAAGTGATTTATCACCATTTATTCTAATACTAAGCTCAGTATTTTGCCTTCTTAAGTGAAAATTAGGTATTTTTCTGTATTTAATTTACTGATCCTGTATATGTTCATAAAAGCTCGAATTAAAGTTGATAGTTATTATATTAAAAACAGAGAAAACGGAAGAAAAAGCAACTTTTTCAGTCAAATCTTTCATTAACTGAACATAAACCCAGTGTGTCCATCCACTGTCATTGATCCAACTCCATGGGTTTTACTGGTGAATCAATGCTGTAGAAGATGACGGTGTTTCCACGTTCACTAAGTAGCCTCTGAACGTCAAAATGGGTCATATCTGATGACCATGAAAAGATGACAAACTGTATTTTACACCAGTTATTTACATGTATTGATAGGATTAGTGGAGCAACAGGTATTCAGCTTTTTACATCAATAAATGATTTTGGTCGCCAATGGGTGTTTGGGTCTTCATGGGTTATATGAGTTAACAAGGAATGTTAACTGTCTATCGCTTATAGATGTTAACAAATAGTACAATAAAATTAGTTTATTTATCATATTTAATTCCCATCAAAGTGTTAAAAAGTAACAAACAATATTTCTGTTTGCATTTCAGGGTAATTAAATGTATTATGCTTGCTGACTCTTAGTGAAGCCCACTAGCTTGTAAGGCTTTTGCTTTATCTTGGTTAGTTCTTAGTGCTCATCAGACAACTCCAGCACATGCATTTAATTCACACACCAGATGGTAATGTGGCAATATAATTTAATGATTCCTATTTAAAAGGCAAGCTCCATAGGCAGCGGATACCCAGCAGACACTTAATCACTTTATTAAAAGGAAGCTTCACTTTAACTGAAAATTTTAAAAATTAAATGTGTGGAATATGACAAATTTAGATTTTTTTTCTAGATAACTGTGGGGTAAATGTATGCGTAAAGCCCCTTTGAGCAGAGGGTAGTGATAATGATACCAGACACAAGGATCATCGTTCAGTGTCCTTCATCCCCAACTTGTATTGCCATTAGGCAGAACTGCACAATTAATCAAATCACAGTAAGTACAATATGGGCCTGTGCAAACATATAATCACAAAAAGGTCCAGATTTTGGAAGATTTAGGAAGACAGTAATAAGAAATAGCAATAGACAATAAAAAGAAAAAATAAATAAATAAAGACAGCCACTTTTGTTTGGTAATAATAGCAATGTGATGCAAGACACATCCCATCATTTTCTTTTAAAGTATGCTAATTTAAGTTTATATGTAAGACTTGACATTTCTTAATGAACGATCTGCATTTTCTTGATAACCACATGAGTAGACTCAAATCAAAATCACAAACTGCAATATTGCACACAATAATTGCAGTATGACATTTTCAACAAATTGCACAGCCCTTCTCATATTCCTCTAATGTTATTTTCTATTTATTTCACAACTTCTAACATGTTAATCACGTACAACTGCCAAACTCCTTTCCATAATAAACAATACCCTCTGGAACTAGACTGTTGTGTTTTTAAGTGGACAAAAGTGCCACCAGAGAAAAGGAACTAAAGAGCTGGGGACCTGGGAGAGGCTTCCAATTGCTACAAACAACATTACACTGATTACAATGAGCATATAACTGGACACAGTGGATGTACTGGCGGCGTTGTACCGCAGGTGACTTCACAAACTTGCATAAAAGATGTGGGTTAACACAGTGCTCATAGTACACACAGCATGTTTAGCCTTTACTCCAGCGAATACAACCACTTCAGTATTCAGAGTATTTTTGGAACATGAAAATATCCCCCCTTAACAACCAATGCTGCAGTAGCCTTAACACTAACACTAATTCTAAGTTCCTTGTAAAATACAACTGTTAGCTGGAACCTATTACAGGTAAGGTAGGAGAGCATTTTTTACTATATTGATTAAAATCCCCTTCATACCCCGATTGCAACCAATTAATTAAATGCTCTAACACAAAAATAAAAAATTTTAGTCACCTATGCGTGACTGGTTTATTCCCTCTGCGTTATGTTTTGTTGTTGGTCATGCATAAACCCAAGACACAGTGATTCATTCAGAGGCAGTCTCCATTTATTTAGCCTGGATAACAGGATATAAAACGGTTAGCAGGGATGCTTATTCGTGCCCCCTACCCAGATCTACAGCAAGGTTATAATAGTTTTGGATTTTTAATTATAGTTTACTTTTATTTAGTTTTGACTTTTTTTTTTTCTAATTCAGTTAGTTGTAATGTCTTTTTTTCTGAATGCTTGGTTTTAGTTTAGTTTAGTTTTTGTATTAGTTTTAGTTATTTCATGTATTTTATCTTCCTCGCCATCCTATTCAAAGAAACTACTGAGGCGTGGATCAGCAGGTTACCCTGGACACTTTATTTGAGAGTCGGGTTAGGGTGGCTCATTGACTGAGCAGAGACACAAACATATATACAGTGCGATGTAAAAATTCCCTATAGCAGGTTGAGGGGGGAGTGATGTAGGTGGGGGTGTGGTCCATACACAACGTCACTTACGTGAAAGCGAAACTGAAACTTTACATACAGTATTTTCACCATTCGCTTCCCGACTTCTATACCTCTCTTATATCGCTGATCTTAGACGAAATTTTCACATGTTCTATCCTATATCAACTGGGTCCCATCCACTGCTCTATGGACCCCCACAAATACTGGGCCCCATGAATTTGACATCCAGGGCAGGTTGTTATCTATATAGGGGGGAGGGGTCATAAAGAGGAGATGTGCGAAGCGTGAGAGGAGATGCACAAAGCAGCCAGCAGTAAACCACATAGAAACATATATAAACCAGCCAAGAAGTAAACCAGATAGAAACATATAAAAACCAGAGAGAAACATATATAAACCAGATAGAAACATATATAACCCAGAGAGAAACATATATAAACCAGCCAAGCAGTAAACCAGATAGAAACATATATAAACCAGATAGAAACATATATAAAAATCCAGCCAACCAGCAGTAAACCAGATAGAAACATATATAACCCAGAGAGAAGCATATAAACCAGATAGAAACATATATAAACCAGATAGTAACATATATAAACCAGATAGAAACATATATAAACCAGTTCAGCAGCAGTAAACCAGATAGAAACATATATAACCCAGTCCATCAGCAGTAAACCAGATAGAAACATATATAACCCAGTCCATCAGCAGTAAACCAGATAGAAACATATATAACCCAGTCCATCAGCAGTAAACCAGACACCTTAGCAGATACGGTATCTCATATCTTAATCATCTACAGTATCATTATTAGCCAACTTTGCTTCATTTCAGTTCAGCTAGCTGTTTGCTAGTAACATCGAACATTTTTTACCATTATAAAAGGTTACATACCTCTATAATCGGATTACTTTTCTGACTCCTCTTTTCTTTGCTTCTAAATTGTGTAGCTAAGGGCTTGGAAGGCCTTTTTATGGTGATAAATTCTCCAACCTTTACCTGGATGCTTATTTCAACACTCCAACCGCTCTGGGAGAGCTCACCTGAGAAATTACAGGGGGGGGTTTGTTGTTTTTTTTTTTTTTTATTTCTTTATTTTTAAGACAGTTAATGAGAAATTGTCACGTTATAAGTACTAGTATTTCTTTATTTACTATAATTAGTATTACTATTACTTATTTATTTATTTTTTGCCTACCGGTGGTGCCCCCTCTAGCAGTTGGCGCCCTAGGCAACCAGCTATGTGGCCTATGCCATGAGCCAGCCCTGCTCCCATCACATCCACCTGCTGCCCAAACAGCCTTTTTCATTAGGAGGTACAGAGGGTTCTTTCATGGGGCTGGATCATTGTACCTCATCACCTACAATAACCCAGACTTCTGCCATCCTCTCCCACTGGACTCTGACTACTGCACCAGGTTTGTCTGTTTGGTCCCCTGTCTTTATTTCTGTTAATAAATAGGTCTCGGTGCATTTGAGTCCTATTATTCACACCACATGATAGGTTAGTACTAGTGGTGCATGGATCAGCAGGTTAACCCGAGGGGTTACCTGTGGGTCAGGTCAAAAACTGTCACTATGTGTGGGGCGGGCCAAATAATTCCACAAAAGCCGGACCCAGGTTGGAAAAGAAAAAAGAAAAAAAAACACCACTAAAATAAATCCAATACAGGACTCTGCTTCTTTGTCCCAGCTTTAGTCTGCATGTTCCAGGTAGAATGGGGACAAGAAGACAACTCTAAACCACAAGTGACCAGTCATGACGGACTGTGAAATGCCGTATGGTGCCACCAGCTAAAATTGCTGGAGCAAAATAAATCAATTTGATATCAATCCGACATTGACAAAGACAAAAACTAAGGTAATTTTATACATAATTTTTATACGTTTTAGTTAGTTTTGTAGGCACACAATACAGTTTCAGTTAGTTATCATTTTTGGCTTTTTTCTTAGAATTTTTATTTATTTCAGTTAACGAAAATGTTTTTTCAATTTTAGTTTTCGTCATTTTGTTTGTTTTTGTTAACCGTTATAACCTTGATCTATAGTGACGAAAATATCATGTTAACACTGTGCGGGACGGACAACAAAACCAACGCTTAATGACAATAGAAGAAATAATAAAGTTCAATGTCAAAATAAATACAATTTAATAAACATGGATGACATAAACAATAAGAAATATTAGCAAATAAATGCACAAATACAGGGGATGTGACAATATGGACACTGACCTCTCTTATACATGAACCCTACAGGGGGACACATGAAGAAGAGGTGGGTGTGGCTGGAGGACTAACACTTCAAACAGAATATACACTAAGCAAGACACCAGGTATGTATAAACTATGAATGGAAAACGTCAATTTAACCCAATTTTGTGTAATTATATAATGATATACAGGGTATCCCAAAACATATGTATACACACTTTAAATAACTGTAAAGTAGGTTTTTATTAAAATTCATTTAATTTTCAAAATGTAATAGAATTTACAAACATAATTTTATTCCTTTGTCACAGCCTGTTCTCAAACTGACATCCACTCTGGTCCAGACGCTGCTGACAACGCCAAGCAATGGAATCGCACACATCACCAAACAATTCCCTTGGTATTTACGTGCATTCATGTTCAATGGCTGCTCTCAATTCAGTGACTGTTGCAGGTCTTATAGCGTAGACTTTGTCTTTTAGGTATCCCCATAAAAACATGGCTAGTGGTATGAGGTCTGGTGAACGTGGAGGGTATTCAACGAAACCCCTCCGTCCAATCCACCTGTTTGGCAAGTTCACCAGACCTCACACCACTAGACTGGACTGGGCGGGTGAACTGTTGCTGTGCAGAGCTCGTGAACCCTCGGGAACAAGCATTGCACGTTCGGGTACTCTGGAGGCATGGCTTCAGGGGGAAGTCTAAAGAAAGGGGTTTGGACATTTGAATTGTGTATTTTCAGAATGTAGCTTGCTCGAACCGATTTTCCAGGATCTCCTACCATACGTGTTTTCAGGACTTGTTTAGTTGTCAGTTTTATTCACCTTTCTGCATTTTTATTGTGTCGCAGAACTTGAATCATAGATTTCCCACTTGACACAAGCAGTGACAATAATCTCCACTGGTTGGCAGGTCACCGTTGTGAACTTCATGGATGTTAGCTCAGATCTTCTCCCTGTTGTTTCATCCAGTTTCTTAGAAGTGTTCTGTATTATATTTACGGTTCAGTTTCACATAAATGTTCTTTCTTGTTAGGTAAGATTAGCGTCATTGTAACTACATGAGTAAAGTAGGTAGCAGGATGAATGACAATCCCTGTGTTGCTTCCATATAGGTCAAATCATGAAGGGAAGCTCTGCGTGTTGTTCAAAAAGAAAAGAGAAAACAGCTGATGTGATCTGTCTTTGAAATGTCAGAGTTGCTACTCCCCAAAAGGCTTAACTCTCTATTTCTGACTTGAGGTGCTGGAGAAGTTCAGACAGATCAGATTGACTTTTGCAAATGGCTTCATGCAAATTTGTTGCGTGAGCTGAAACATTTTCAGGTGGTGTGTTTGAATATATTCATGACATCTAATGCAAATGTGCGTTATTCTGAGCCTTTTCAGTGACTATGTATATATTTGCGCCACATGAGAAATTCTCTTCACTTTTGGTCTTTACATAGTTTTAGACTCCAGAGACCCAGATGAGTACAGCACAGACAATAAAGACAGGCAAACAGGAAGACACCAGGAGGGGAAAGGTGGAAGTGTGGAGCTGATTTAACACACTTGAAAGCTTTGGCTAACAATAGATTTGAGAGTATCAAATTACCAATACACAAATACAAATAAAATGTTGTTGTGGTCACACCTCTTATAAATCTGGGCTCTGTAATGTGCTTGTCCTGAGGCTGCTGTCAGCTGAGGAGTCAGTCACAAGAGGAAACTGTTCCAGCGCTGGGTTAAACACTGCTCCTAGTTCAGGAATACACACCTCTTTTGTTGACTCTTAGTCCAATGCATTTGGTGATTTACTGTGATAGGTGCTGGTAATAGCGGTAGCACTGCAATCCGTTTGTTAAGCCACTTATGATCACTTATGGTCATCACCGTGTATTCAACCTGCTGCAGGACTGTATCCCTGAGCCCATAAAAACACATACTGATATCATACCACTTTCAATGTGATGATAAAAAGCAGAGCTAGTGGATACATTTGGTAAGTGAAGTTACTATAATTTTTAAACAAAGGGAAGTTAGTAATGTAAGTTTGATAGAATAATGTTGGTGCAAGTAGCTAACACTAGATCCTTCTGCATCTTCCAAACTGGATCCTTATATATTTCCTAAGTATAGAACAGACACTTAACCCTGTAAAGCCGGAACTATTAAATCAGTGACAGAAAATTCCAGTTCTTTGAAACTGGAGCCTTTATTATTATTATTTCTGAACAACCAAAAAAGTTTTTCTCAAATATCAATTTCTATGTATGAGTTTAAATTTTGTATCATATTTGATACATCAGGTCTAAATGTAAATGCAGTTTGTCATCTTTTCATGGTCATCAGATAGGACCCATTTGGATGTTCAGAGGCTCCGTAGTGAACATGGAAACACAGTCATCTTCTACAACACTGATTAAAACCCACGGAGTTGGATCAATGACAGTGGATGGAAATGCTTGGTTTATGTTCAGTTAATGATATATTGGACTGAAAAAGTCACTTTTTCAGTGGTTTTCTCTGTTTTTGATACAATAACCGTTAACTTCAATCTGAGCTTTAATGAACACCTACATGATTACTGAATCAAATTTAGGAAAAGACATGATTTTCATTGAAACAAACACAAAACACAGACAGTAATATAAATAAATGGTGACAAATCACTTAAGAAAAACTAAATATAAAGAAAAAAAAAATATTTTGGAACTGCCACAAAATTCACTACGTACAGATTACACTGATGCTGGAAAAACTAACAAAAGACCCTTGGACCGACACAAAAACACCACAGCAGATCCACACTGTTAAAATCAAGAGTTTAAAAGTAGTGTTCCAAAACACTCACTACAGTTTGGATATTGATAATATGTAGAAACACTTTAAATATAGAGAAACATTTGTGCTTTGAAGGATTTATGTGATGACAAAAACACTACCACTGGAACTAAATTATACCCTGTCAACAAAGAAACTGTAGAAGGTAGGTGACAAAAATGGACGTGTAACCACTGCACTACTCAAGTACTTCTTTCTTTTGCTGGCATTTCTACTTTCATTATTTATTAATTCTTGATTCATACATGATTCATGCCAGTTTTTGACATCACAGTTGCATTAAATAGCTACTTCATCGGTTCAAACTAACTATTTTTAACAGACGTCTTTCATTTTTCCAGCCACTAACAATATGGGTCATTGCAACACTGATACGCTCCTCAATATTTTAGCTATTAAGAGCGTTTTGTAAAATAAAAGCCATGACTGAGTTTCAGTTGGAATCCAGCCAGCTATTTAAAAAAGTAAATTCTTGAGTCAAAAGGAAGATAGCAGCAGCCGCCACAACCAATTCCACAGACCTACGCCTGCTTGTAGCTTTACTGCCAGCAATACTTTGCTTTCCGAAGCATGCAACAGAAACTCGCAAAAACACTAACACACAATAACATAAAACTATAAGTAAAACAATGTCCTTATCTTTTCGAGTTAAACTGACAGTTAGGCTCACAGCAACAGTGGGCTTCAGGGTGTTCTTACAAGCATACCAGCAGTTATATGATGACATAACCATAGATAATAGCCTGTTCAGCTATAAGCATCCCACCATGTCTAGAGGGGAGGTGAGCGGAACAGCTGCGGTGCCAGCTAACAAGCCTGTAAGTAATTAGTGGCAATCCATACAAACAACAGCAAACAATCAGATCAAATAAGCAGAATTTGTTTGTTCATTTGGTGCTTTCTGGCTGTTAAATAAACTTTCACACAGTTTCAAACCACTTTCTGTTTCTGCAGGGATACATTTCACCAGTATTTCCCATCAAATGAGTTCGATAGGATTTATCCCTGTCCACATGATGATGGATATTTTTTGAAATGTGTATTTTCTACTGTAAAAAAAAAAAAAAAAAGTCTGTCTACTCAAGCTTTGATTTACACTATTTATGTCCACGCTGAAATGACTATAAAGGGGCTGTCATGAAATTGTTCTGCATGACGAGTTAAATTAATTAGTTGAATTGATATAGATAGATAGATAGATAGATAGATAGATAGATAGATAGATAGATAGATAGATAGATAGATAGATAGATAGATAGATAGATAGATAGATAGATAGATAGATAGATAGATAGATAGATAGATAGATAGATAGATAGATAGATAGATGTACTTTATTTATCCCAAATTGGGAAATTACCAAAATGGCAAAAGCCACAGTACCAGTCATGCACTTCAGAGGACAAATTTATTGATAATAACATATACATATATACAGTACTTTATGATTCATTTTTAGATAAATACATCTCGCTCAATAATAAAAAAATGGAATGTCTGCGATTGAATTATGCGTCCTTGCTTGATATGTTTTTACTATATTCATGACAAAATGCAGTCATTTAAGACTGTGAATAGATGACCTCACTATGGTTTAATTCAAGTCAAACAAAACTGACAAGGCTTCATGTAGTTTTTAACAAAACAGTGTCCATTTAAATCATACTGTGAATACTCATACCTACACACAGTACATCATGCCTGCACACAATAAACACCAGGTTGACATTAAGGTTAGTATATACTCTAACTCAACTCTAGATAGCTTCCTTTACAATACTGTAAACAAAGACTTCTAGTTTAAAAATATGTAGAAAAAACTAAATGTATTGTCAATGTACAGTATTTACACATTTACACATTTCAGGGCAAAGTGATTTAAAGTGAGAACAGTGATTTAAAGTGATCTAGTGTGGTTTGACAGGTAGGTGTAGTCAAGCTACATAAGATGCTTGGATATTCGAAAGGCTCATTGGATCAGTCCTAATGTGATCATGACTGACATGACATGTATACACAGAGCTGGGTATTTATAGAAATGGACATTTCCCACCTCTGTTTTCAATAATAACATTGTACACATCAGATTGTTTTCAGAAGTTTTCATCTACATAAACCTGCATAAATACACCATAGAGCACTGTCATGGGGTTAAGACTAGAATAAACACAGGTCGCACATATGATTTTGATGCATTTTTTGTTGCATATTGTGACATTTTCCAAAATCTCCACTTTGGCTGGAATTTTCAGAAATATTAATTTTCAGTGAACTAAACTGGAGGTTTTGTACGGACTAAACGGTACAAAACACCGGAGAAAATACCAGTTTTTCCAGATACATGGCATTAGATACATGATATGTATCAAATGCCACGTATACATGTATACATTATATTTACATGTCCTGTCTGGTCTGTCTTCCAAATGTGTCCCTGCGGACCACAGTCTTCTGCAGGTAAAGCATTGACTTACACCTACATCAGCCATAGTCAGAGGGGTCAAAAGTATTCACATTCATTACTCAGGTAAAAATATAGATACTAGGGTTTAAAAAGACTTCTGTAGAAGTTGAAGTATCAGCTCAAGCTTTTTACTCAAGTAAAAGTGTAAAAGTACTGGTTTCATAACTACTTTCTGTTGGGTTTCTGTAAATTGGCTTACAGTCTGGTTTTGACCAACTTTATATATAAAGTGTCATGAGATAACTTTTTTGTTGTGATCTGGCGCTATATAAATAAAATTTGGTTGATTGAGTGATTTGATTGGTTTTCCCCTGTAAGTCACTTTGGAAAAAAGCATCTGCCAAATGCATAAACATAAACATAAACATACTTAAAGTATAAAAGTAAATGTAAGGGGAAAAAAATGCCATTAGGACAAAAGCTTAGGTACATTTTTCTAAAGGCCATGATGACTATAATGGCTATATAGAGATCATAAGGAATAGAGATTGGGGGTCGGAGTATATAAGTTTGTACTTCTTCTTGAGTATGTTTAATTTCATTTATTTTTATTTTATTTATTTATTTTTTTTTCTTTTGTTTACTTATCAGCCTTTTATCATTACTGATATTTTGTTGGTTGCTTTTGTTTTGATTTCACTGTCTACATCTTCAAAATAAAGATTTTAGTCAATTTCAATCAATCAATATTGAAAGGTTAATGTTGAAACATTTGGGATGCACTAGGCTAGTGGTCGTAGTAAGCAAGTCTCAGTTTCAACTGTGAAGAGAAGACTTCCAGTTGCAGGTTTGATGGGTCTAGTTGCAACGAGAAAGCCATTGCTGAGACTTCAGAATAAGAAAAAGAGGCTTGCCCGGGAAACACCACCAGTGGACAACTGAAGACTGGAAGAAGGTGTTCTGGACTGATCAAACCTGCAACTGTTCAGTGTTCTCTCCACAGTTGAAACTCAGACTTGCTTCCTACGACCACTACTGAGCTGTGCTTGAAGCTGTTGTCCTGTGAGTCGCCTATCACTCAAGCTGTTGACTGTCATAAACTTGTCTTCTGATTCTGTTGTGTCTTTAGGTCTGCCAGACCTCTTCCTGTCAGCATTTCCTCCAGTTTCTGAGTGCCTTTGGATGGTGAAGGAACCTGGACTTACTGACACCTTGACTTTTTTGGCAATTCCTCTGTAGGACAGACCTACATTTTTAAGTGTTATGATGGTCTGTCTCTCTTCTATCGTTAATTGCCTTTTCCTCGCCATTTTTATAGTAACACTACTTTCTGCAGTACAATACTGTTCAAATAATGCTCACAATGGCATGGTACCAAAGTGTGTTCCAACACTACTTTTATGCAGACAGAGGGGGTTGGAAGGAATTCAGAAATGTTGGGACACCTGTAGGAATTGGTCACACCAACTTTCGATGCTTGATCAACCTCCATTATTGCAGAACTGCTTTAAGTTATTAACCCATTTCTTGTTCACCTTTTTGTGTAATTCTGAAATGTACATTATTTTTCAGTTTTGTTTAACCTTAACTTTTTTTTTTTTTTTTTTTTTTACCTCTGGCAGTTCACCGCTTACCTTTGTACCATTTCAAGCTGTTCATTGGACTTGAACTGCTTGAATTTCAATACAAAACTGGAAAAATTGGGGTGTTCTAAAACTTTTGACCGGTAGTGTAAATGTATTAAAGAACCATATATGTGTACTGCATTAAGCATTAACATGTTTCATGGAGCAGAAGATATGATGACTAGTTGAATATAAGTATTGTGATGGGGCAAAAAGTCATGTGCGATAGATTGCGTATGAAACAATAGGGTGTTGGAATGGTATATGTTAATACTTCTCATCCAACCACAATCAAATTCACTCTATCCAGATGGCACAATTTATCTGGATATTTTTTTTTTTTTTATTTGAATAATGACGAGCCAGAATGAAATAGGAGTAACAAAGCTATTTTTAAAATGTAAGGTTTAGAAAGTACAGAGAATTACGTGAAAATGTAAGAAGTAGAAGTAAAAAGTCATCTGAAAAATAAATACTCCAGTAAAGTATAGATAACCAAAATTTCAAAATTTTTAAGTAAGGTAATGAAGTATTTGTACTTTGTTACCTGACACTTCTGTCTATATTTGATGTTTTAGGTGCATGGTCATCACACAAAGCAACAATAGACAATCTGGGTGTAAAGTCATGGCCTCTCTCTGTTTTTCCTGTTCACATGGATACACACAAAACAGTTTTTAGAAATCATGTTTTTGGAAAGTGTTTTTAAAAATCTGTGTTTGTGTGACCTCAAAAACTGTTTACACATGGACAGAGACCCAAACATTGATAGAAATATCTGTTTTGCAAAATATCAGTATCAGTGTGCACGGGGCATCAGTTACTATTTCCTTCAGTATGTCATTAAAAGGCATTCACTTTCATGTCAGAATTATGATTTTTTTTAATACTATATCTGCAACCTATCTGCATCATGGATTAACTAAAAATCAAGACATATCTTTAATAAAATTCTTATTCTCAAAGTCCTTCCTTAATTCACTGACCTTTAAAAACACCATTTAAATGATAGCTGTGATTGTAATGTTTGAAATATTAATTTGTTTTTATTTCCTTTCTTATCTCACGAAGGTAACTGAGTGATGACTGAGACAGTTCAAGTTCACAGTGAATTGGCAGATCACTTTGTCACTGCAAAGTAAAGTCTAGACTTTGTGTTAAATTAGTCCTGCTATTAGCCAATGACTTTCTGAGGTTTGGAGGAGGGGTTAGGGACACTGATTTTATAATGTCTAAATCTGGACATAGTCTTAACTTCAATCAAAGCTAAACTTCAGTCAGGCTGCGGCCTAGAGGATAATGACACGTTATTTTCATTTATTGAGATATTTTACTTCAACACTTACCACCTGTGAATAAAGCGCACAGCAAAGTAAATTACTTTTTCCCCCATTGTGGATACTAATAAGACAAGGCAATTTAATGAGATTTAATAAGCACACAACAGAGGTTGCCTGTAATGAAGTAGTGTCAATTGACTATGCATGTCATTTTCTAAAAAAAA
This sequence comes from Sphaeramia orbicularis, assembly GCF_902148855.1. Classification (NCBI taxonomy): domain Eukaryota; kingdom Metazoa; phylum Chordata; class Actinopteri; order Kurtiformes; family Apogonidae; genus Sphaeramia; species Sphaeramia orbicularis. Next base: position 23,814,240 of record NC_043970.1, on the reverse strand, counting down.
AAAAGTCTTGTTTCACACAATGTCACATATTCACACCTGCCAATTCCACATTAATAGGAAAACACAATGGCTGAAAGAGAAGTGATCTGTTGGTAAGGAAAAAAAGAAAAGAAGACAGGAAGGAAATGAGAGGATAATACCTTTAAAATTGCAATTTGTCATTAAAATATTCCAGGGGTATTAAAATAGTACCATAGACACTTATGAATCTAAATTACATTATTAATCTGCACATTAATAGACAATTCATGTATTAAAAATGATGATCTGCAAATAGCGCTGCTCATGGTTCTATACAGTAAATACATCTGGTAAAAGTGGAGCTTTTTTATGAAGATGAACAGACTCAGGCCAGAGAAAGCAGACTGAGTTGTGGCCTTTAGATTTGCCATATTGATGTAGTTCCAACAATAGACGAAATGTCATCAAAATGTTAAAATGTCACATATGTAAATACATATACAGTAAGTCAGCTTCGGTAACAAAGAACAAGGAAATATTGATGTCCTTCTGGTCAGACACCTGAGGACTGGGCAATTTGGACAAAAATGCTCCCATGATGAACATTTTCATATCAGTTGGCAATTGCTATGATAAAAGTGAAATGACTTTTTTTTCATTACCAAGGCTGATGTTTGATTTGGATGACAGGTGGAGATACCAGGGGGTAATTCTACAATTTTGGCATTTTTGGCATCTCAGAAATCTAGAAGTAGAATATTCAACAACATCTAAATAAAATGTCCAAATTATGCAGGAAGAACATGAAGTTAAAACAACCACAATTTTTTTATTTTATTTTATTTTTTTTTTGATAGTGGGTACGGTTACATGATGTTTTTTTAAATCCGATTTATTTTTCCAGAAGAAATTAATTCGGAACTAAAGTATTTTCTCTTTTGTTTACATGGAAATGTTAAACCCGAATAAAGGTTTACATGAGGTATTAATGAGGTAGATAAGTGAGCAAAAGGGTTTGCGCTGCAGTGCTCACGTTGCCTTGTTCTCGCAGCCCTTCTGCTAGCTTAGCTTAGCATAGTCACTGCATTTCCATGGTCACACGTAGCCAGGTTTTAAAGGTGATTTGTTGTCTTTTTAAAGTGATTTTCTGAAATCCGATTCTCCCTAATTATTTCTTTAGATCCGTGACTTAGTGCACTCATACAATCTTGGGACTGTTGTGTTGACGGAAGTTGGAAAATCTTTGTGTTGGAATGGATGCATGCGCTAAATTAGCTAAATTAGTTTTTATTTCCCAAGATTTTATTATTGCAGTAAATCACATTGCCATAATTTGAGCCTCAGTTTGTGATCATATTGACCCCACCGGACTAAAGTAATGATTAGGAAGAACTGAATTTCACAAAATCACTCATAAAATTCTACGAATCACCTATAAAAGCCTGGCTACGTCTGACCATAGGAATGAAGTGATTATGCTAAGCTAGGCTAAGCTAAGCTAACGGAAGGGCTGCGAGAACAAGGCAATTGGTGCACTGCAGTGCAAACTGATTTGCCCACTTATTGAACTCATTAGTGCATGACAAATGAATTAATAAAAAAAACAAGTGGTGAACTATTCTTTCAGGGTTTTAGAGGCTGGTAGATCCCATCATAATAGCCCACTGGAACGGTTTGGGTTGACTAGCCTGCACTGCATATTCATCTGCCAACGTAGAGTGTGTGTGTCATCGTGACAGGACAAGACAACGAGCATGTGCAGAATGGAAGGAATAAAGTCCAAACGGAAAAAAAGGGTTTACATGTCCGAGGAATAATTTAGTTCGGAATTAAAATGGGATTAAACCAGTGACCTTATTCGGGTTTAAATTTAATCCGTACTATTCTTTTTCAACTGGAACAAGGTGTTTACATGGGCATCTTAAATAGGATCTAACGTTTAATCAGATTAAACCAGGAATAAAAGTTGTCATGTAAACGCACGGAATGTAAACAATGCAAACCCTAAAGACACAAAGTGATGATAATTACTGCAATAAAATATAATTAGATATAATCTAAAATATCTAAGATATGATCATTCTGATAATTTTATCACCCAGACCTTATATAATAATAATAATTCTCATTTTAATATTTTGCTAAAGAACAAATATCCAAGAGTTTTCATGAAAAGAAGAAGTTATTTAACAGTTTCAGATGCTGCAGCTCTTTCATAATTTAGTTTGAGTTATTGTTTGTTCAGTATTAATTGTCAGCCTTGTAAATCCAAGCTGGACTGACTGTACATATCCTGACCAAGGAAAATCAAATTCTCACTTTGTGCAGTAATCTACACCTGGCTTTTCTGTCTCCGTCCATAATAATATACACTATATAGACTAAATGTCGTCTAAAATTAATGTTTATTTGCAACCTAGTATAGCAAACTATTACGTGATCAAAAACAAATACATTTATGCAAAAAAAAAAAGTCTCTGTTTTGAATGTCTGGGGTCGCCAGAAATGTGTGATGCTAAATGGGGTCACAAACTAAAAAAGGTTGGAAACCACTGTTTTAGTGTGAAAAAGTAAAATTACATGATGAAAATGAATAGGAAAGATAAGTAGGATTTAAACAATATTATGCCTGTTATTAAATGTTTTGTGCCTTTGTAGCTCCACTGTGATCTGTACGTTGTAATAGACGTGTGTAAATGTTAAGCTGAGACATGATATTGTTAACACTGTACTTTTGTTTTTTTGCTTTTGCTTTTTTTTTTTTTATTACCTATAGGTTAAAATAACAACCAAAAAACAAAACAAAACCCCAACATCCTCATACTCAAGAGAAATCCCCAACACCAGCCTCAAACTAATCTTCACCTCCTGCCATTTTCTTCGGGTAACACGACTTCCTACATATATTGAACCAAGGGGGATTATTGAGTGCAGAAATGAGCTTTAATGACTGAAGTGTGTTTGTCGATCCAACCTAACACTGGTATGAGCATGACTTTACATCCTCCCCATGGGGGTATCATAGCGGGGCATGCCTTTTATGTATTTGCACAGTGTAATGCTGTTTACGTTCTCTGATGGGGAATATGTCTGTCACTTTCCCTCCTGAGGCTACATGCAGGAGGAGACCATCTGTTTATTTTGTCCTGACATCACCTTGGCTCACAAGTCCATGGACAATCCCTTAGAGGTCTATATCTATCCAAAAGGTATAAAGTGACTTTCTGATATTTATTTTTGTTTTAACACTTGGGATTTGTCCGCTTTTTACCCTGTTTTTGATTGTGTGTGAAAAGTTCTAGTGAATGCAGATCCACTGTCTTACATACAACATGTTAATTATACAGTATATGGAGCAGTCTGACTATCTCGTAGATGGATGGGCAGACTAAGTCAACAGCAATTATTGTAATAAAACAAGATGCTCATAATGTCTTTTTTTTCCCTCTTATGTGTCATTATGGGATTGTGTACATTGTCAGCACCATCCCACACACCCCACTCTTGTCACTTCACCAGCTTCAGACTTGCAGATTTGCATTAAATGTCCATAATTACAATGAAAGATGAAGTACATTGACAAAGCAAAAGAAACTGAAGATCCTTCAGACAGAAGGGATTGTTATAAACCAACACTAATGCTATTTAACTATGTCTGAAATATGCCTTCAGCAATTCATTTCCTTTAAAAAGAAAGTGATATGGTCAAAACATATCACTTGGTATCTAATTATTTCCACAACACATTACATGAATAAAAATGATTATTTTCAGTAGATAGTGAAGCTTCAAGAGCTGAAATCAGGGGAAAAATAAGAGTTAACATTTGTTTGATTAAATGGTTTATTGTATTATGTACATAATGTCAGAAAATGGTAAAAAAAAAAAGTTTGCTCAAGATAATACTCTCAAATGGTTTATTTGGTCCACAAACTAAAGTTATTCTGTTTACTGCCACAAAGGGGAGAGAGAATCCTGAAAAATTCACCAGAACCTGGAATCAAAGAATTGGAACTTTTCCTCCTCTAAAAATTACTCAAACCAATCCTAAATCATAACAATGATACGTAATTAAAGCTGTCAGTTTGGGTTAGGCTAGTGTTTATTCTGTCAAACCAGTTCAATACAAAGCCAAACACCGCACAAAGGCCCTGTCCATACGAAAACAGTTTTGGTCGTATCTGCAAAAGTTTTGTATTGAATTGGCCTTTTGTCCACACGAAACTGGCATTTTCAGTCACTGAAACCAAGATAAGCCAGATATGCCTACAGATATGGCAGTTCTTTTATTACCTCCGCCAAGGAGGTTATGTTTTTGCCAGGGTTTGTTTGTCTGTCTGTCTGTCTGTTTGTTTGTCTGTCCGTTAGTGTGCAACATAACTCAAAAAGTTATGGACAGATTTGGATGAAATTTTCAGGGTTTTTTGGAAATGGGATAAGGAAGAAATGATTAAATTTTGGTGGTGATCGGGGGTGGGGGGGCCCACGGGGGGGCCACTGATCAGCCTTGGTGGAGGTCTGCGCTCTCCGAGTGCTTCTAGTTCCTTCTGCTATTAGGCTTTTAAACACTAGTGATGGTGCTGAGTGTGGGGTGAACACTGTTCATTACATGTGTTGTTTTTTAGGTTTTATAATCCATTTTATCTATTTATTGCTACTGATGACTTTATGGCTGGACCCTTCAGCTGTCCTGTACATTGACGGATCTGTGTGAATTGTGGAATGTGTCTAGTGTGTAATGTCCTGTCCTTTGCTGCGACCCATGTCTGCATGTTGAATTGCCCCTTGGGGCTAAATAAAGTGTTCTGAATCTGAAACCGCAGCTTTGTGAAACCGGGTCCCAGAGTGGATACATTTGAAAACACCTGTTTCGCGTCTTTGTCTGTATGACCAAACTGCAACTTTTCTGAAATGATGATGTCATAGCCCCACCTCTCTAATCTTTCACATCGGAAGCAAGACACCACTTAAATACAACAACAACAGTGGTGGACTACAGAGTAGTGCCCGTGCTACAACAGTTATTGAACTTATTGGAAATATCGAATCAAAATCTTGGGCTACTTTTTCATTACAATCAGAAACAAACAACCGTAGCTAACAATATTCACTACAGACTCTTGGATCTACCGGAGAGGGGCAACCAGGAGGAAATACTGGATCAGACCTGGTAGAGCCAAGCAAGCTTTATGCACATGCTCCACATCTTCATTACAACGCCACATACAGGCCTGGCATTTGTACTTCAAACCAGAGACACTTGATGGTTCCCCGCACCCAATTCAGAACCCAAGGAGAGCACTCTTTCCAGGCCACTGCTCCATGCCTGTGGAATGCACTGCCTCTAACTCTACAGAGCAGCGAGTCCATTTACTCATTTAAGAAGGAGCTCAAAACTTATCTTTTTAGGTAGGCATTTAGCCCGGGTTGATGTTTTTTGGGCTTGTGTTATTGTCTGTTTCTCTGTACTACTGTTTTGTTTTTATCCTGGTTTATGTATGACATTTTATTTATTTTATTCTTAGCTTTTATTAACATTTTATTCTAAACTGTAAAGCACTTTGATGATTTTATCTGTGAAAAGCGCTATGTAAATAAAATTTACTTACATCATTTTCTGTGGTTTCGTGTGGACACAGATATTTCCTGAAGCAACTGTTTACAGGGCACTTTTTTGAAAACGACAAAGAAGAAGATAGGAAGATAGGAAAAGATGCGGTTTCGTGTGGACATGGCCTACATCGATATTCTGGATTTGATCAGTAGTGTCATATTTACACTCAACAGAAGAGAAGAAATGAGACTATCATAGCCCATGATTGAGAGTGTAGGAGCTCCAGTCCACTTGGTGGTGGTAATGCTCCTCTAAGTCGGTTTGAAAAGTCGATAAACATTAAACAATGACAAGAAGAAGCAGGAGCGTGGCAGAAGTCCTGTCGAGATAGGACTAGCCATGCCAGACTAAAGCAGCATCAGAACCTGTTAACATGGTGCATCCTCTACATTTTTTAGCTCACTTTCTCTCCACTGAAATGTGATCCTCTTTCATGTTGCAAGTTTTGACGCAGCTGTAAATCACTTAAATTAGTCTGCTCTGAATAATATATCATGCTCGTCATGTTGTGGAATCACTTATTACTGATGCAAAATAAGCTACATTTATTGCAGATCCTAATGCCATCACTATCAGATTGCTGATGAAAGACATTTTGACAAACTTTTTTTCTTATGAGAAATGACAGTTCTGTTGTTTTGAAGAACTCAAACCTGTTTAAGCTTCGACAACTGAAAGGACTGAGTGAACCAGAAATTAGTCCAACTCTGCTGTCAATCACATATCTCTCTGAAAACACCAATGAGTGGCCAAAACCTCCCATCACAGTCTAGATTTTTCCAAAAATCAAAACATACAGAATTGTGTAAAATCCTTGTTTCCTCTCAAATCACTTCATTTTCATTATGCTGAAAGGTAATTATAGAAGTTTTGCCCACTATCCCCAAAAGCTGCTCTACAGCTTTAATTATGCACAAATTTGTGAGAAGTAAAATTTAGGTTAATGTAAAACAAATATGCACCATTTAATAGTCACCCAGAGAGTCATTATGTTACACAGGTGGTTATTATTATTATTGTTTTTTTCAAATGGATCATGTCCCTACTCTTACACTGTAAGACCGGATAAGTTGAGTTAACTTAAAAAATTTGAGTAAACTGGTTGCCTTAAAAAAATTAAGCAATGAATAATGAAAACTTGAGTGTTTTAAATTTAAATGCTTAATTTGAATGGAATTGCTATTTTTAGTACAACACACTAAATGCAAAGTTAATTTAACGCAAAATTTGTTGCAATGTCGATTGCTTTGTATAATCATTAACCCAATATCATCAGTTCATTGTACTCAATTTCCAAGTTGATTTAAATTAAAATCTTTTCCAACATAAATTGCTTTGGACAATTATTCAACTTAATATATTGTATCATTGATGGAAGTTAGGTAGAAAGTTAAGTCAGTGTAATTTGCCAGTACAGGAAGTGTTTTTAATTTGGTAAGGCATAAAAATTTACATTGACCGGGAACAATTATAGATAAACAGGAACGCCATTGTTTGGCCTATGGCTCTCACTCATGGTGCAGTTCTACAAAAATACAAACACAAAAAGGCCAATAAACATGGCCATACACACATTAAGTCAAAATTAACACTAACATCACAACCCCGCTGAACCCCTGCACATAAAAATAACACATTTTCAACAACATGCATAATACCCACAATGCAATTCGGAGATAAAACGGTGTGGTCATGACTAAAACTTAAACTCAACTTAAACTTTTTCGTACTTTCGACTATGTCTATAAATTAGTCGAATATACTTAACATTTTATAGTAATGTAATAAAACATAAATCATTTAAGTATATTGTAATTAAAGCATTTTAGTAAACACAAAGTCCAGGCTTACAGTGTAAAAGCCCTCTGTTCAGCTTTTAGATGGATGTGTACATCATAAAATACAGATAATAGTGTTGAGTGATTAAGGTAAGCAACACAAAATATGTGTACAACAATCCCAGGTTTGTAAATAGGAGAAATTGGGCTCTTGGAAAAGAACAGATCTTTCCTGTAGTCACCCAGATATTCATTATGTAACACAAGTGGTTATCTTGATTTGAAATGGATGATGTCCCTACTCTTAAAGGACCTCTATTAGACTGCCAAAAAAGTGCAAAGATTGCCAAAGATGATGGAAAATGAATATCAAGTGCAATACATCATTCTTGTCTGGCTTGTGATATGGCAATCTCAGGCGGAAAATTAATTTGACTTCCACTACAGGCTGACATTGTAAGATGAGCAGCAGGAGCACTTTCAGTATTTTCTGCCAGTACTGATCATCACAGTGTCAAACGTCCTACATTTCAGATGTCTTTTCACATTAACTGTATTTTATTGGTATATTTTTCATAGTGCGTCAATTACTGTATGTCCAAATGTATGTTGTTTTTTTTCCAAGAACCAATCATATGCTAAATTATGGAGTGCAGTTACATTTAAATTAAATAATGAGGCCAGTGACACTTTTTGCATAATCAAAATCACACATAGCATAAGTTGTTATAGCAAGATGTGAAACATGATGTTCAGTGGGTGAGCGAAACTGTGCATTTTAGAGCAGTTTAAAACCATGACGGTAAAATTAACAAAATGGGAAGTTTATTTTATTAACAACATTCAAGGATCTACAAACCCGAAGTATTAAATTTCATCAGATTCATCACTAAAACCCCGTGAATTGGCACTAAAACCCCATGAATTGCAAAACAAGACCCATAATTCCCTCAGGGTGTTTGGAGTATATTTCAGGCAGAGAATGTAGAAGGAGAGGTTAACTTTAACGACGCCAACAATCTGTTTAACATCACACAATCTGTCCAAAAAGATGGTCAAGACAGTAAATGTGTGTAGGCAACACATATAGTATCACTGCCAATTCGAAATAACTTTGCAAAGATTCACCTGTCGTGGGCCCCGAAAAAAAGGCACATCATTCAGCAGTGAGTGTCATTTAGCAACCCAGAGTTCTGCCTGAAATATGGACTAAATACTGTAGTTTCTTTCTGACTAACTGATTTTTGGCAAGTTTGTTTCATATACTTATTGCAGCAATTCAACTTAACCCTTTATCGGGCAAGTGACTATTTTTGGTCATTTCCACAGGCATTACAACACAGTGACAGCAACAGTTCAGCCCAATCCCAATTCACCCCTTGGCCCTAACCCTTACCCCTACCCCTTGGCCCTTCCACTTGGCACTACCCCTTGAAACGGAGTTGCAAGGGGTAGGGGTTGAAACATTCCCCTATGACTTGAGACAACCCTTCACAATCTGTTACATCATCAGCGGTCATTGATGCCGCTATTAACAGATGCGACAACTTTGTTTTAGAAAGTATTCACCATGCCGTCAGCAGCTGTAACCATCTCTGTTCCATGGGCTTTGGGCATCTTTTTACTGCTATCAAACCACAGAAATGCAATCTATAATACACTGAAATGGCATTAAACAGTCAATCAAATGATTAAGTTGATTTCAAAGAAAATATGTACATTTGTGTGTTTCTTTCATCACACTGCTACACTTTTTGGCTGTCTTTACCTCCGTCTTGCCGATGATTCGAACAGAAATATGGGAAATTTCTCCTACCCCTCCATTTGTAGTGTGGTCCTGAAATATCTCTGTTTCAAGGGCCATACAGCCCTCCACCTTAGCCCTTCCGCTCCATCTAATTGAGAATTGGGACAACACTACCCCTTCACGTGTACGAGCAAAACGGAGAGGGAGGGGTAAGGGGGAGGGCCAAGGGGTGAATTGGGATTCAGCCTAACAGTGAGGACAGTGAGTCAACAATCTCAGGTCCAATGTGGTCTATAGGGTCTGTAAGGTCCACCTCTGCATGAACAGTGAGTGTACCTGCTTTGTTAGGTACCATGAAGTAATGGTACTAATGTAAGGAATGATGTTCAAAGGGAGAATGTAGATGTTGGCAGGTGTCTGGATCAGCACTTATGTTAGTCTAATGTTCTAAGATACATGTTCCTTTCACTTTACATGTGTATTTTCCTTGTATATGCTTCTTGGATTTTTTTTTTTTTTTTCTGTGGCACTTCTGGGCAAGGAACCAAATATGGTAATGTCCCTAGCCTTGATTTTCTACAAAACAATACTTTTTTTGAATTTCACAAAAGTGATCAAGTCTTATGTAATTCAATAACACACTAAGGTTGAACATTTGAATTGCACTGTATTTCTGAGTGCCCTATATAAGGTTAATGTCTTGCATTTTTCTATTATCTGCATATCGGTACTAGTGATTATTTTAGCCAGTTTGTCTAGAAGAGATGTTCTCATGCATCTATGATTTCTACTGGGAGATTAATATAAGTTGTGTGTACATTCTCATCAATATGCTGGAGTTTGTAAGGCTTTTGAAGTATTCTGTCTTTGTGCATGTAAATGATTTCAGTAAGCCCTTATCCTGTTTTTGGGAAACGTGGATTCTCTAGCTGGAGTTTTTTGAATATGGTTAAATGTATACATCTTATCCTGGTTTCTAACAGCTGTGGATTACTGAGATACAAACATGGCTGCAACAAGAAAAATTTACTGAGTTTTGTCTAGAAGTAAAGTAAAAAAAAAAATGTACATTTACTTGGCAGAATAGATGGAAAGCTGAACATTTCAAGTCCGTATTAAACAGCCTACAAAATGTTAGTTTAACAGTACAAACACTGCAACAAGTTGTGTCACAGTTGAACGCTACAGAAACATTACTGTGCGGATTAGCATTAAAACTAGCCATCGCATTCCAAACTGTCAACCCTCTGCCATCAGTCACAGCTGCGTCTCTTCATCCACCTCCATGTCCTATGTATCGACAGTGACAGAATAACATCTGGAGGACATGTTTACCTGCTGATCTCACCTCCCATTCCTGGCAGTAGATGAATAATGGGAAGAAAAAACGTAATGTTGGCTTTCTATAGTGCTAAATCGGCTATAAACCACAGTAACCTCGTTTTTCTAAAGCCACAGGAACTGTAAAGTTTGGCAGCAGCTACTGAAATGTCATATTATATGTCTATGGTATGTTATAAACATCACGGCCGCCTGCACAGGCAGTAGCAGTAACACAGTGACTAGGATACTATTATTATTATCTGGGGCGCCGATAGCAATTGTGGGCCCCATGAAAGGTAAACGTCGGTAATTTGGCATCGGAGTAGGGGTGTAGATATATATACTTGGGGGTGTGTTCCCTAAGTACTGTAAGTACCATAACTGGTGTGAAACTGAAAGTGAAACTTAGTTTTGGATGTCCGACTCCCGGCTTCTATGCCTCTCTTTCACTCCGGAGCTTACACGAAATTTTCACAACTTCTAACCTATATCCACTGAGACCCCTTGGACAGCTGGGCCCCATGAATTTGTCGTGTTTAAATCCCCCCACACACACTTTACAGCGCCCCAGATTATAGGCTACATTGCAGGCAAATGTGGCCCAAATCTGATTTTTTGGCCCATATGTGACCTGAATCTGATCTGTTAAAGACACTTTGAACAGCACAAATCCAACCCAGGCCGCTTTCATATGTGGTCCTAAATCTGATACATATCTGAGATTTTGCAGTGCGACTTCAGTCGGAGCGGCCAGGTCACATTTATCTAATCTTTCCATAATTGAAATGCGACAAATGTCATAATTCTGCGTCCCAGGAGAACACAGTGTGTGCCTGCATGGTCACGTATTATGTCAGGACCTCTTTTGTGCATGTGGGTCACTTCAGAGTCACATTCAGTTCATACTCAAAACTGATAGACATCACATTTAATGTGTAATATGAACAAATGCACAAAAAAATCGGACTTCACCAAAAAAACCCGAATTACGCATTAAGACCTGCTGTCTGAACGTAGCCATATAGAGACGAACAACAAATCACTCTCAAATTCACACCTATGGGCAATTAACCTATCTGTACATGTCTTTGGATGGTGGGAGGAAGCTGGAGTACCTGCAGAGAACCCACGCCAACACAGAGAGAACATGCAAACTCCATACAGAAAGGTGCCTGGTTGGAATTGAACCCAGGACCTTCTTGTTGTAAGGTGACAGTGCTACCCACTGCACCGCCGTGTCACCTTCAAAACAAGGATTAGCATCTTAAAGGTGGGGTAGGAGATCCTGGAGAAACGGTTCGAGCAAGCTACGTTTTGAAAATACACAATTCAAAAGTCCAAACCCCTTTCTTCAGACTTCCCCCCGAAGCCAGAGTACTGGAACGCGCAATGCTTGTTCCCAAGGGTTCTAGGGTTCACAAGTGCTGCCCAGCATCAATCCCCCCCGTCATTTCAATGGCTCAGTTTAAATGATGGGATGGTGTTTTTTCAGTCCTGTCCGTTCCACAGGTGACTAAAATTTCTTGTTAGAGCATTCAATTAATTGGTTGCAGTTGGGATGTGAAGGGGATTTTAAGCAATATAGTAAAAAAAAAAATGCTCCAGGGATACATCTCCTACCCTACCTTTAAATGAAATAGTAATTAAACAGATAATTGTACATTTTACAGCAGATATTGCTCAGAAAATCACATAGCAATGCTACATAACAAGTCACAGCATGAAACATAATTTCTACAGCATCACCTTCAAACAAATGTAAACATTAGGAACATAAGGGAGGATTAGTTCCAGTGCTTTTAAAAATAATTACTGCTATTATTATTATTGATAATATAGAAGACAACCACATTTTATGAGATCAAATCATATATAATATCTATTCTAGTCCTGTGTATGCAGAATGACAGTGAGTGGTCATGACACCAATTAAGGCAAATCCTTAGCCTGTTTTCGAAATAAGTACTAAACCATGTTTTTATCAGACAAATGAAACAAACCTACTGGAGGAAATTAAAAATTATGCAGATCTTAATTATGATTTCAGGAACATTTTTTGCTGGTACAAATGTTGGAAATACTAGAAATCTGAATGGTGACAGATTGAATCTTGACAATGCAGAATGATTTTGACAGGACTTTATCTCACATAATTTGGTCCAAATATCTACAAAATCCATCTACCTGCTAAAATGAAAAGTACAAACTCTGCTCTGAGTTCTAATAACTATGCATGGGACTGGTGAATAAGCGGGCTGCTTTGCACTGAGCTGGAATTCATGATGTAAGAGACAATTAGTACTTATCAGAGGGAAATATATCAGCAAACCCAAAAGAGCATATTGGAGATTTTTTTTTTTTCTTTTTGACATTAGAGGCAGCTAATTAAATTGGTCTGTTGGATTAATCCTTTGAAGCACCTTAGAACCCAGTTTTCATTCAGGTTTTCAGTGAGACAACATCTAAAAGGTCTAATCATGCCTTTGCCGTGGTCTGCAGTCTGGGAGAGCCACTCCATTCACATGGTTCTTGAACTGCATCTGTGACACTAGAATCCCCAGGGCGTGCTCTCCACAGATGCGGCTGCCAGACTAGCTCTCTCGTCTACAGTCCCTATTTCGAAAGAAGAGATATGCAAAGAAAAAAAGACTTCTTTATATCCCTGACAGCTCATTACCACGGAAACAACCCTGGTCTGGCATCAGTAGCCAGCTCCACTCACTGAAGGAGAAATGAGAGTGCAATAATACATACACTAATTGGACCTTTAATTAAAAGATGCTTAGCTGCATCGAGCTGAGGTTTGTTATATGCTGGGTTTGTTCACCTTATAGTTTGGCATAAAAAATTCAAATCAATCAAGACCAAAGGGAGAATGAAACATAAGAGATACGATGGAAAAAAAAAAAAATCCTGCATGAGTAGCTTCATTTTTCTAGGTACTATCACCAACTGGCTCACTCACCATCCAGTATGTTTTTGTTCTTTGTTCAAGTATAAAAGTCAAGTGACAAGTTAATAGGCTAACTGGATTCAGTCCCAGCCTAGTGAAAGCTCAAGTAGTGCCATGTCCAGAATACTGGGCAAGCTATGACAAATGTGCTTTTTCCATGCTCAAGTGGAATGCTGTTGAATTCCGTGGAGTTCAAGTAGAATGGAAAAATGTCCAATTTAAAATCCAGGAAATCCATGTCTTTCACAAGTATATTCATTTTTGAAACGACAAGCAAAAGGAGCCAACCTGGAAAAATATATTACACTGATTTCATATTCATCTTTATGAAAGGCTCTAGCAATGTCACAGGCTTCCATTCATGCAGCTCCCTCTCGCTTATCCAGATCACTCCGTGTTTGAGCAGATCAAGGTTCAAATATACGCAACAACAGTCTGCTGTGCCTTCTGTGTAACTGTTAAGTGTCTGGATTGGGTTAGCTGATTTTAACCATTACAATTTCAATGAAACTCCAGCAGCTCCTATTACACAGGACAGACTGTTAATGACTGTTTCCACAGACTGTTTACTGCTTGTGCAGTTGGTAGAAATAAAGCTTGTGTATGCTTGAGAGACAGTGGCATTTACACCTTTTGAACATTTGGGTTAAATGAATCAGTAATCCATTCAGAAACGCTTCATTGATCCATTTATGGTACTTTTTTTTCTTTTTTTTGCAGTAGAAAAGACTGTTCTGTCAGTGTGAGACAATGAAGTGTAAATAGGATCAAAGAAACCCAGTGTTTCACATGCTCCAACCCAGGGGCGCCAATACCAATTGTGGGCTCCATTAAAGCATAAACGTCGTGGACGCTTCACCTTCATAAATTCACTACCTTCTCAATCTGTCAGACTGGGGTGGGGGTGGGGCTCATACATAATGTCACTTTCGCTAGTGTGGAACAAAATTGAAACTTAACATGCTTTCAACAACCGACTCCCAACTTCTATGCCTGTGTTATACAGCAAATCTTACAGGAAATTTTCACAACTTCAAACCTGTTTCCACTGGGGTCGGGAATCTTTGTTGTAAGGCTGATACGATACACATCTAAATACAGCATCTCCGATATGATACATTAAAGATACATGTGTGGCACCTCGCGATACGATACAATTCACATCCAAATCACGATACAGAGCGATTAAGCACATTCTGATTCAACAAATTCATTCTGGTAAAAAAAAAAAAATATGCAGTACAAATTAATGAGCTTGATTTTTTGTTTATCAAATGAGAATGTGACTTTTTACAAAGTGGCTTTTGTGCAATTTCAGTCATTGAAAAAGTAAGGACTTTGTTTCCAAAGTCGTTTCTCTGCATGTTTCTCACACTCAACTTCTTGCTCCCTCGCCGAATCAGTTTGTGATGTAATGTATTTGTAATGTAGGTAATACAGAAAAAGGTTCTGTCACTTTAAGAGACACCTGCATAAGGTATTCTGGGATGCACTGTTGGATATGTATGTCACTGTTTATTAAGGAAGTATTTCTGGTATGTATGGCAGTATTCAATGCAGCTGATGTAGTAAAAAGTACATGTTAAGAAACATCACCTCCTTTCGAAGTCTGTCCGATTCAGATACAGACATTACAGTATTCATCTGCAGCGCTCCTGCCACAGTGCATCCACGGAGCTCAGACTGTTGTGTGCAGTGTACACATCCACATATCCGCAGCCCACGTTTACATGGGTCTAAAGAAAAGAAAAACTTTACCCAAATAAATAGTAACACTCTTAAATACAAGTAAGAACATATTCTATTGAAGGGATTGAATTTAATCGATAGAAACATTCAATAACCAATGTATCGCGATATCATTCCAAACTTTTCATTCACTCGCAGCTTCTCTACCAGTGCACTCGGATTGTGTCAGCGTATCGATATGTATCGGATAATCGTCCCATCCCTAGTTTCCACTAGACCCTCTCCACTGCTCTATGGGCCCCCCACAAATGCTGGGCCCCATGAATTTGTCATGTTTACCCCCCTTATCGATGCCCCAGCTACAACCACATGGGCCAAACCATTTTCGCTGCAACCCTGGTTCAATTCCAACCTCAGGCCCTTTCCTGCATGTCACTCCTCTTCATTCCATTTACTCTATTAAAAAAAAACACCCCAATATACATCTAAACAAAAAGAAGTGCTGAAAATAAAATGACAGTCACAGGTTACAGGTTCTGTTTAGTCGCTCTGTTTTGTTCAATGACAGTATATCAGCTCAACGCCCTCTCTCTTAGCTATTTCCATATTTTTGTCAGCCAGTCACAATGTGTTTATGAGTCCTTTTTTATGTTTAGTGTTTTCTAAAGCTGCGTTAAACCTCAGAGCATAAGTACAAGGTGAGAGTCAAACTGCTTTAAAATGGAATCGACACTTCCTGACATAGCGTTTGGAGATGCTACGGGCCTGAGGTAATGTAGACTTGATGCAACATGCTTGAAGTCATTTTGAAGCAAATACTGGAAGACTCGCATAGAATTTCAGTTTGGCAGTGAACTCTGCCAGAATCCAGTTTTAGAATCTAAACTCGGTCCTCTCTACTAGCTTTGGAAGTAGGTCAGACTTTTAAGATCAACACATGCACAGATTCTCTTCGTAGCTTTCAGCAAGAAGCCACCTGTGTACCATTTGTTTTGTTCAGTTACATTTTACATGAAGCACATTAAGGCTGTACCATCAGCGCTGTGATCAAGATCCTTCCAATACATGTGCCTTAACGATGTTGCATAACGTAAACACAGCGTCAAGATAAGCAAATGTTCCAGTTGGAATGACTGCTTAAGTGGGGAGTGATTTATTATAAACACACCATATATACCAATAAAAATGATGCCTGTCTGCCATGTCTGTTCCAGGAAAACACTGACTGACAAGGAAAATAATGCATTGCGTTCCATCCTTCGCCTGGGATATATATTGGAACAGATAATTGCATTCTGACATCCATGTCTTAACGTATGTTGATAAATCGTAACACCTCAGCAAAATTTTCCCAGGTTTTCAGGAAGTAGAAAAACTAAATGTGCAGGGAAGCTTAATTACTTTATCGCTGCAAACTAACTGAATTTGTACCCAACGTGAACAATTTAAAGGAAAACAAAAATAGTACAAAAACAACTCTTCAGCTGGATGAATTGTAGGACATGAAGTGCACTACCCCTTATATTACCTGAAGGGTGCTTGTGGAGCTCATACTGTGGTGATAAAGTGTTTGAGTAGATCTGAACTAAACGCTGGAAAGAAAGAGCACATTACTGAAGAGAGAAGTGGGTAGCGTGCCAAGAAGTCACTTTGCACGTCGTGGCTATCATGTCTAGTCAAGAGCTCCTGCCCTGACAACAGTTGACAACAGGGCAGTAATGCACAATGTAGGACTGCAGGTAAGGGGGCTGAAGAGTCCACCTATACAATCCTGAGACCCAGGAAAGTGATTTTTTTTGCTTTTGTACATTAAACAATTGTCTTGATTAGAAACGGCATAAATCAACAGTTTTTCAGATACTTTTTTTTTTTTTTTAGCTTACCAGCTGACAGGCTATTGTCATCAATGCTGCGTCCGTCATTGTCATCTGTTGTTGTCGTCTGTCGTCATCTGTCGTCATCTGTCGTCTGTTACAAAAATTTTAATCATCTTCTTCTTCGAAACTACAATTCTGATTGACTTCAAACTTGGTATACAGCTTCTTTATGATGATGTCAACAAAAGTTAGTGAAATTATTTGGATCCGGATCTGATTCTGGATTTGGTGTGACTTTGAAAAATTTCCACATTATAAGAGATAGGAAGTGGATCGATACAATAACTCAGTAAAAATAAATGAAATCATGTGTAAATTTCTACAGTCCAGCCCTGATGGGGAGATGACCAAAACATAATGTCCACATGCTGATCAGGATCTTCTTCTGGATCCGGGAACTTACAGAAAATTTAACATGGGCTCTTATGGGGAAAAAATTTCAATCGTCTTCTTCTCCGAAACTACAGTTCTGATTGACTTCAAACTTGGTATACAGCTTCTTTATGATGATGTCAACACAAGGTATTGAAATTATTTGGATCTGATTCTGGATTTGGTGCCACTTTGAATCATTTTCCCATTATAAAAGATAGAAAGTGGATTGATACAATAAATCACTAAGTATCAATGATATCAAGTTGGAATTTGAATTTTTCACAGATCTGACTGGAATATGACCAAAACTTGGACTATTTCTGTAATAGAATAAATACACATAACTGGGTGATAATAAATGGCATCTGGATACATTTCCCAAAGCTTTTAATTTGGCCGGTAAGCTACAGGGCCATTGGTCCTATTTTTATTTTTATTTATTTATACTACCAGTCAAAAGTTTGGACTCACCTATTTTTTCTTTATTTTCATGAATATTAAATTGTAGATTCTCACTGAAGGCATCAAAACTATGAATGAACACATATGGAATTATATAGTTTAAAAAAGTGTGTCATAATTTAAAGGTCCTGTACAGAGAATTCATTTAAAGTGGATTGCAGCGACACCTTCAGCCAGAATCGGTGGTGTTATTAAGAGACAAAGACTCCACTTCCCATGAGCACTAGCGCCTACTGTTGTAAGGGCATGACTCTAGCCAAAGCATGCATCTGTTTTGAAGCTAATGAACGAGGAGTGGATCCTCTTTACAACTCTGCATTTCTTTTTACAAGACATTAACTTGCAGGGTGCAAAGTGAAACGAGACAACAAGCACACTTCATAAAGTCCATTTGTAGCATAGTTTAGTAACTGGAGTGAAAACGAAAATGAAACCTAACTTTGGATTATCCAACTCCTGCTTCTATGTCTGTTTTACTCTGGAGCTCCTAAGTCAGTAGTTCCCAACCTTTTTTGGCTCGTGACCCCATTTTAACATCGCAAATTTCTAGCGACCCCAGACATTCAAAACGGAGACATCTTTCTCTTTGAGATGTCTTAGCGGGGCCAGGCAGGTGAAGAAATCTTTCCATTCTCTGTTCAGCCCAGTTTTTTTTGACTGCAACTGTGTCCAGGCAGGTTGAAGCGTAGTAACACGTGGTCACATGATTAGGTCAATCAAGATATGCCTTCTCAGATATTGTATCCTGCATTTTATTTGAACTTGATTTTTAGTAGGACAATTATGTGTGGTGTTTAATTATAATGAAAAATATATTGAATCATTAAAAAAAAAAATTGTAATTTATTATTTTTCTTTATCAATTACTATAATTTCAGGCGACCCCATTTGAATTCCAGGCAACCCCACGTGGGGTCCCAACCCCAAAGCTGAAAAACACTGACCCAAGTGTTCCTCACAGACAGGTGTTCTAAGACGCGTCCTAATAATATGCATTTGCACTAGCTTTTCCACAAAGTATTCAAGCATTTTCAGAAATTACTTCAGTCATTCAACATCTTCATCATTCTGCATTAGCAGTTCAGCTCTAGCTGCTTCAGCCATCTGCATTCACAATATTCTACCGTTAGAATTGTCTTGTTCCTGAAGGGCAGTTTAGTATCCAGGCCCCGGCATGAACATTCAACTCCATACAGAACCATTTCAGTCTCGCTTTACAAAGCCCTTAGTTTGGGTTTGAAACAATGCTGACGACGATCAGGCATATAAAAATGAGACTTTTTTTAAGATCATGCAGTAAGTCTGTACAGCACCTTTAAAGCATGTTTTCTATTTTAGATTCTTCAAAATAGCCGCATTTTGCTTTGATTACTACTTTGCAAATTCTTGACATTCTCTCGATGAGCTTCATGAGGTAGTCACCTGAAATGTTTTCCAACAGTCTTGAAGGAATTCCCAGTGATGCTGAGCACTTGTTAGACATCTACGGTCTGTCTCATATCATTTAAATGACAAGGTGAGTGCAAACTTTTGACTGGTAGTGTATTTATTTATTTATTAATGGATTGTGCTTTGCAACAGACAGCATTTTTTAGGTAAAACTGTCAAACTTTTGTCCCCTACAGAGGACAAAAATGCATTGCTGGATCTCAGGAGGATATAGGAAAGCAGCTGAATAACCCAACTGAATGATGTCGATTTTCTGATGGGGTTGGTTAATAAAGCTATGCTGGGTCCATTTCAAAAGATCTGATTTAGTATAAAAACAAATAATATGGGGAAATCTCCAGTAAGGTCCATATATATTTGGACAGTGACATAAATTTTGTAGTTTTGTATCTGTACACCACCACAGTGAATTGGAAATGAAGCAGTGAAATTGTGATTTATGTATGAAGTTTCAGCTTTAATTTAAAAACATTGCATTAACTGTTTAGGAATTACAACCATTTCCAGAGGCTCAAAAACTAATTGTACAAACTATGATTGTTATAATTGAGGATTTTTTGTAGTCTGGAGCCCATGGACATCACCAAATGCTGAGTTTCCTCCCTGGAGATGCCTTTACTGTAGCTACCTTCAGTTGCTGCTTGTTTGTGGGTCTTTGTGCCCTCAGTTTCGTCTTCAGTAACTGAAAAAACATGCTCTGCTAGATTGAGACCAGGTGACTAACCTGGCCATCGAAGAACATTTCATTTCTTCACCTTCAAAAGCTCTTGGGTCATTATCCATCTGCAAAGAATAACGATAGAACATATTATTTTTTAGATTTTCTCATTTTACTTTTATTTAACCCTTTATAGGGCACTCAAAGAAATAGTCTGAAATTCTTATTTTCAACCTTAGTGTGTTATTGAAGGACATAACTAGACTGTGTTACTTTTGTGAAATAAAATAAATAAATAAATAAATATTGCTATATAGAAAGTCAAGGTTAATGAGGTTACCATATTTGGTTTCTTGCCCATAAGTGCCAAAAAATCCATCTATCCATTCTCTTCCGCTTATCCGGGGCCGGGTCGCGGGGGTAACAGTCTAAGCAGGGATGCCCAGACTTCCCTCTCCCCAGACACCTCCTCCAGCTCTTCCAGGGGGATCCCGAGGCGTTCCCAGGCCAGCCGAGAGACATAGTGCCAAAAAATAAAAAATTAAAATTAAAAAATGCAGCAAAAGTTGACAGAATAGAAGTTTTAGCCATATATCCACACTAAAATGTACATAAAACAACAAAATAAAACTCAATACTAAAAGCATATGCATAAAACACCACCAATAATTTAAAACTTAATAAAGTGTAATCAATAATATTCCACAAAAGCATCTCAAACCTGAACCCAATTCATTTGAAACACATCTACATCTAGAATGATCATTTTCCCATTCAGTCGTTCAGTTACTTTTGAGACTCTGAAAATGGAGTTACTTTGTCTAAAATAGTTTCTAAATGGTTAATGGTGTATTTGAAGTAAAGCCAAAAGATGTATTATTTGTTTATGTAAATTATATTATATTTGTTTGTAATAATATAAAGCCAGAAACAAAATTATTTAACAGTAAGTATCGGGCATTAGAGTATAGATATGCTTAAACTAGGAAGATTATTATTGTTATTAATTTTTTAAGGAGAAGGGGTGGGAGTTTATAAGTTAAACTTCTTGTCACCCCTTTTCAAATATACATTATATGTGTTATATTAAGTGTTTTGTCTATTTATTGTTCCTCTTTTTTGAAATTCGTATTTGAAATAAATACATCAATCAATCAATCAATCAAAAGTCCACACTCCAGTCACATTTTAATTTCTTCACTCCAAATCCACTGTGGTGGTGGTGTAGAGAGACAAAAATTCAAAATCTGTGTCACTGTCCAAACACTTATAGACCAAGGTTATTATCATTAACAAAAACTAATGAAATGACGAAAACTAGAATTGAAAAAAAAAAAATAAAAATTTGTGAACTGAAATAAATAAAAACTATAATTAGAAGAAAAAATGATAACTAACTGAAACTGTACTGTGTGCTTACAAACTAACTAAAATGTATAGAAGTTACGGATAAAATTCCCTTTGTTTTCGTTTTTTGTCAGTGTCGGACTGATATGAAGTCGATTTATTTCGCTCTAGCAATTTTAGCTAGCGGCACCACACAGTCGCTTCTTGTCACTTGTGGTTTACAGTCGTCTTCTCGTCCCCACTCCACCTGGAAACACGGAGACTAAAGTTGGGAGAAAGCAGCAGAGTCCTGACTGGGATTTATTTGAATCCTGGATGGTATTCCTGGATGGAATTCATGTGAATACGACGGCAAGGAAGATCTAAAAAATATGAAAAAAGTCAAACTAATATGAAAACTAAACTAAAACTAAGCATTTAGAAAAAAATGAAAATAAAAACTAGCAAACCTGCTCAAAAAATGAATTAAAACTAACTGAATTAGAGAAAAAAAAGTAAAAACTAAATAAAACTAAACTATAAAAAAAAAAAAAATCCAAAACTATTATAACATTGTTGTCACTCTCTCCAGGAAATACACTGTGCCAAAGTTCTTCATTACTGATAGATTTATTTGTCGGCGCTTAACACTGGTAAATCCACCATCGAACTAAGCAACAGATACATAAGTACACAATAAAACACACAGACACATTGACTGAATCCAATATATGCGGCACAATATGACAAACAAACGTACCTCGCTGGCTGCACAAAACCAAGAGGGGGTGAAAATGGCAAACACAAAATCATTCAGGGAAATGAACAATGCAAAATCCTTTTGAAGTATAGATCTGCAAATTGCATTTCGTCTTATTGAAGTAATTATACTATCTGACAAACGTAGCAAAAACGTCTCATCATGGTCTTCATGGTCTCAAAACGCTGCAACAACTAAAATGTCCCTGTGCAACATCAACCGTAAGCAAAGCTCCTATCCATTAAACAAAGTCACAAAAAATAAAAAACATACATAAAACATGTAAACAAACCTAAAATGACATAAATGAACATCAGTGCCTTTTATGGCAGTTAAACTTGTTATGGACCTGAAATAGAAGTGGAAAAAAGACACAACCTGAGTGGCACTGTGGTTATCTAGGGGTCAGAGGTCAAACAAGGGGTCAGTTTACACAGCGACCCTTGGAAATACACAGAAGAATCTTCTAATTTAAAAAAAAAAAAAAAAAAAACCATCTAAATCATGGTTGCGCAACAATATTGAGGATGTGCAGCAAATTCAACTTGAACTGTACAGATTTCAGCAATATTATGCGGCATGGGTAAGCACCTCTGATGTTTGCTATGCTTTGATATTTCATTTAAGCCTGATTTCTAATTGTGTACTGTCTGTCTGAGTCAACACACCTACAAAGAGCATTGTGGTTAGTTACCACAGATTAAATGCTGACTTTTGCATCACCAAACATTCTCAGTTCTTTGAGAAATCTGCTAAAACTTGAATGTATGCAGTATTTTTATCTTTTTTTCTTTGTTTATCAGCACCTGAAATATGAAGAGTGCTGCCGTTGGCTAACACTGTCAACAATATGATGCACGTTTTCAACCTTCAAACTGCAAAACTCCTACCCATATTTATCAGCCAAATGTCATGAACTGATGTCTGAATTTCACTTCATGGGGAATCAAAATCTCTAATGTTGGCAGGAGAGATTAACTGCCAAAGGGATATGTTGAGTAAACAGTACTAGCAAACATGTCGCCCTCTAATTTTAGTTAGCCTTGACTTGCAGCTAGGATTTATTCCACCTTGTGTTATAAAGGTGATAAACTGTCAAGAAAAAAAAGACAGATTTATGAGACATACTGTAATAATATTAAGTCCAAACACATTTACAGTTTAAATATAAAATCTATTTTTGATTTCAGGACTGCTTTATACTCCAGGATAACTTCTCAACTCATACACCGCAATAGTGATGTGCAGATCAAACTTATATCCGTAGATGGAACAGACCGCATCATAAAAATCTTTCCTAATAAACAGCAGATGTGTTGGTCATATAATAAGATAAATCCTGAATAAGGAAAATAATAACTCCCTGAAAGTACTTTTCCCAGAGTCTACCAGAGGCATCTGAAGCTCATTTGAAGGTGGTTAACAAGCAAAGTGAAAATACAGTGTTAACGGATTTGTTAACTGATAATTGATTTATGTCATAAAGATGGTGAAATGCATGAACTGTCTATGACACCTAATGTGTGTGTGTGTGTGTGTGTGTGTGTGTGTGTGTGTGTGTGTGTGTGTGTGTGTGTGTGTGGTTATGTTCTTTGTGTTCTCAACAGATCCTCTCACTCTCATCAAGGCGTTCCCAGTCCAGCTGAGAGAAATACCAAACATGTCAAATTATTACTTTTCACTATTGAGGTATATTCATGATTTTGCACAGTTAACAGACAGACACAGTAGTCATTTTTCCATTGGACAGACGTATGTGCAAAACATTACCGATATTTACAAAATGTCAAAAAAACAGAAGTGCTTAAGGTCATTTTTGTCATTAAATCACAAATGCGATGATTTATTTATTTATCATCGCAAGATGACACGAGAAGTCATTCCATAAACATGGCGATAAATGTAAATATCATGTTGATTTACAGATATATTCATTATTATTAGAGCTGCACAGTATATCATTTGAGCATCGTCATCGCAATGTACGTGTGCGCACACGTCACATCGCAGGTCCTGCAGTGTAGGAGGCAAATAAACTCAACGTGTTCTCATCTAATTTCATCCTGGGTACCTGAAACACACTGCACACTGTGATCCACCAATCACAATCATTCTTAATCAGATTGCTGAAGCAGACCACACTGTAGTTTAGATGTCTATTTGGATGTATCTCAACGTTGCCCAAAATAGTCTTTTTGCTTTTGTAAATCTATTTTTGTAAATTTGTGAATAAGAACTGTGCCCACATGCTGTGGTGTTTGTCACCACATTCAGATGGACAGTATAATTACATGGACCTGCATAAATGCAAAGAAATTTGATTAATACCTGTTTATAAATGTATGAGAGCAAAGCAGTCTGATCACTAAAAATTCTTTGTATTTGTGGACATTTGAAACATTTGAGGATTTATGACTGATTTTATGTATGCTCTTCTAAGATGACATATATTGCAGGTCGCGTGCTATTGTGGTCAGACACTGCATATGAAACACCTGTGTAATTGTATTTGTGGACATTTGAAACATTTGACTCTTGATCATTTATAACACTGGTCAACAACAAATTTATTGTTTAAGTTTTCTGAGCTGATTTAGGATAATTTTGGTGTGCTGAATCCAAAAATCACATTAATTTTGCTCAGGGCCATTTCAGGATATCTGGGGGCCCTAGGCAAGAAAGTAAAGTGAGGCCCCTAATACGCAAAGATGTGGTGGTCGAATCACCGAAGAAGAAAAATAAAATCCAGATGCAATTTCTTGTTTTCTGGTGCATTTAATGAGTCATTAATTACTCTGTATTACGCAACACAGAGTATCCACTAGAGTGTAGTAAAGGACACAGTGTCTTCAATTAGGCATTGTTGATGGGAATGACACAAATTGCCACTATCAATTGGCGCTGACAGAAATTTAAGCAAAGCACCTAAAAAAAAGAAAAAAAAAAGGTATTTGGTGAGTAGGCTTACTTTTGTCCTTATTCTAGAAGTATATGATTAAAGTGCGGAGGATTTGATAGTAACTTTGCAGGAGAAGAACTTCACTTCCCATAATGCACCAAAATGTAACCTCAGACCTCATCGGCAAAACTACCTGAGCACATGGTGCAAAGTGTTGTGATGTGTTGATGGGCAAGTGTGGGAAATATAGATAATTACAGAGTTTAAAATGTAGGATTGTGATTACATGGTTCACAGACATGGTTCACAGACACCGCCATTCATTTTTTTGATGTTGTATTTGAATATTCTGAATATTTGACGATTTTGAAAAGTGTTGTAATTTCCTAATTATTCGAGTTGTTCCTGAACGCCTCATGTCCTGTTTAGGTGTGCTGCCTTGAACGTGAAGGGAACTCCGTTTCGCAGTGAGGGCACAGAGCTGATGTGAGGGACTGAACAAATGTTGGACTGAAAATCCAAACTTTTGCTGCAGTCCTACTCTAGTCCTCTTCTGTGCCTAAACCAGCTGACACACAAGGAACATACGTATGGATGAGACGGACAAACGCAATGGAAAAGGGACATTTTTCTCCTAATGGGATGGACAGATCACCAACGGAAATTGCTAGCTAACCGAAAATGTCCACTGAACTGGATGGATTATTTGTCCAAACTGGATGGGATTCATAGGAGCAGACGATTTTGTTTGGAATAAAGTTGTGTGGGTGACCGCAGCAGGAGCAGACAACCGTCCAGAGTAAGTGAAAACACTTCAGTAGGCTTAGCTTTGGCTTTTCAGGACTAAATACTGTTAATGCTGTCGTACTTCGATCCTCCACATCCAAATTATTTAGCTCCAAAGAAGTTTTGGAACGCTGTACAACAGTAGAAAAGGGCGATGGAGAAGTTGTGTTTCTTCTCTCCTTAAATTCTTCCAACAGAACACAGTTGTGTTGTGTGTATATGATTAGTTCTTGAACTGAATCCTCTCCCTCTCATGCTAACATCTATCTGTGTGTTTGGTCACTGATGTGAGGGCTTTTGTTCTCACACTTTCAAACATATCACACAGTTGTAGCCTATTTGGAGAAAACAATGGTTTACTTAATACTTACCGCTGTGTCGTTGGCGTTTTTCCTCTTCTTTCTTTTTTTTGTCTTTTTGCAAACCTTGAAGGGTAGGAGCACTTCATCATTGCTGTTCTTTTAAAATGGCCGCCGCTGTGCTCAGTCTGGACAGACCGTTTGTTCCTCCACTGACCGCAAGGGGGGGGGGGGTGATGGGGGGTGCACGAGGGCGGAGGTCACTTCTCATAGCGTTTTCCCTCTAGTTTGGGGGGCCCCGGTCACAAAACAGTACAGGAGAGGGTTAGCGCTGCCTCACTGTGGTGGTTTGTTTACAATGGATGGTTTTTAATAAGTTGTACAGATAAATGACCATGAGGCCATCGGGGGCCCTCTTCAGCGAGGGGGCCCTAGGCAGCTGCCTACCTTGCCTATGTCATCCCGACAGCTCTGAATTTTGCTCAATCAGGTCAACTTTCTGAACTATGCTACATATTGGCTTTTTAACATTTTTGCTTACATTTATGGGCATTTTCACATCATATGATACAAAATTCTTTCATATTTCTTGCAATAAATGAGTTCTGAAGATTTTACTTTTGCCAATTTATGATTAATGTTTTTTTTAATATTACAGGTGACTGAAATGGCTTCGACTAGAAGATCTTGCAAAAATAAGCCTGACGTATTCTGCTACATCTGCGGTGAATACACCATTGTACCTAACAGGAATCAAGTGATCAAATGATTTTTTTTCTCTTAAAACCTATTTTGGGTGAGAACTATATAAAAAATCAACTGCTAAAGTCACAAAAATGTAATCAGTTTTGTGAGAAGATCAAATTTTTCAAAATCAAATTAGCAAAAAAAACTGACCTGATTGAGTAAAATAGATGTCATTTTTGGATTTAGCGGTGCAAAATGGTCCTAATTCAGTTGAAAAAACCTAGACAGCTTGCAAAAACCATTTTTTTGTAACCCAGTGTAATGGATCACGTTTGAAAAGTTTTAAAATAATTTTTTCTGTTTGGCTAAAATGACGTATATTGCAGGTCATGTGTTGAGATTAGACTCTGTATATAAAACACCTGTGTAAGTCTGTCTGTCCCCAGTCTGATGAGGGGTCTCGGCCCGAAACGTCACGTTGCTGAATAAATGTTATGGGAGCTCACAGGTTATGCGGACCTTCCTTTATTTTTTCATGGTTAATTTTGGGATCCTCCACACCTCCTATTTTTTGGATGTATGTGTCATTCACCTCTTTTCATGAAGCAGACCACGCCCCTGCACATGGAGCGAGTTCCTGCTAACAACATTGAAAAATGAGCAACAATTAAGAGAAAATCACCGAAAATGAAGACTTGGTGCCAAAAAGAAAAGCAACGTCAGTTATCTGGAATAATTTCAGCTACAAGAAGGATGATACTGAAATGAGAGGTAACACAACTAATTTGTTTGACCATTTACGTCAGCACCACACAACTATTATAATCTCTTGAGTATTTTTTTCATTTTGTAATACATATCGCAGGGTAAAAAGAAATTGAAATGTCGGTTTTTTCCAATATCGTGCAGCCCTAATTATTATTATATATTACCCCTCTATCCTGTTCTAAATTAACCCTTTCATGCACTGTCCACCCCAGTGGACAGTTCTTCTCCAGCTGTTCTCTTGTATATTAAAGGGTTTTGTTGTTTTAGTTCCATATCAGCCAACACAGTGGACACTTATGCACCATCCCATACACTGTAATTCAGATCATTACTGTAACTTTACCCTTCTTGATAAACCTGATCTGCAGTAACATGTTTGAGTGTAAATCAATTATTTGTTAGACAAGAAGGTTTTTTTTTTTGCATATTATCTCCATGAAGTGAGTGATTACTAGCATTAGAATATGTTAAAATGTCAGAAGAGATCAGATTAGCAGCATTAAAAATGTTTTTATTTCATTGTTTTCATATCACTTTCTGATATTGGATTTTAAACACGTTTCTTTTCTTCAAAAATTAAATGCATGGATATTTTTGTAACTCCATAGAAAAAAAAAACTATCGCATTGTTTTTTTCATGGCTAAACACTGAAGAAAAAAATCTTGACTAAGGTTCTCATAATTCGTGCATGAAAGGGTTAAAAAATGATTCGGTTTCCTGGTGTGTCCACACATACCACGCCATGTTTCTATTAAAACTCTTCTTCTTCACTTGTTGAAACATCAGTCAACATCGTTTTTTTTATTCACCTGTCTGTAGTTGCAGAAAAAGGTCTTTCCATTGCAGTTTTGCGTGATATACCAATTGCGCTACACCTGAAAAACCACCTCTTGCCAGCGCAAAAACTTTCAATCGAAAAACAAGTTTTGGCGAAATTGTCGTTTTCCATTTGGTACATTTTTATGCACAAGTTGTATCCACACAGTTTGAGGGTCAATGGAAAAGCGACTATTGATGCTTTTCAATTCTGGATGATCCACCAAGTTATCAGTCCTGTAGTTATTTTTCACTTCAAGGAAAAATGAACTTTTAACTGAGCATTAACATGAATCTGCACAGAATCACAGTAAGCACAGACCACTGTAATAAACACACAGACTCACACAGAGTACCTGTTGACTTGATAACTTATTTGCTGATTATCTGATCTGAGATTTATCTGTGAAAATAATTTGTATGTTTTTCCAAAAGATAAACATTATTAATACTACTGAGTTTCTTTGCTGCTGTTGAGGAGCTGCTCAGTTCAATGTAAAACAATTTGTTAGATTCTGATAAACATTCATTAGTTGGGAAATATAGTAATGATAGTAACATCTTTGACATTTATACTGAGTTTATCTCACTGATTTCAGTTGATTTCTCCGCTGTATTTGCAGCCCTCATGCTGCCAGTTCAGGGTCTAATTGTGCTTTATATTTTGGATATTTATGAGTAATTTAGTTTTCATCACCGTGCATTATAATGTTACCAACAACATGGCTATGTAAGGCTCACCAAAATATTTTTGGGTCATTATAAGACCATGACAGAGCAAAATAGACTATGACAGGCCACCACAGCCTATATTATTAATGGGAAACACTGTGTTGTATTTAGAATATCCTGCAGCACTGAATGTGTTGACACACCTTTTCTCTCTAAAATGTGATTTCAGTAAGATGCTGCCACCCAGAATAGTACCTGTTGTAAAAAAAAATAAATAAATAAATAAATAATCATTTCAGCCTGTTGTTTTTATGGTTGTGACAGTATTGTTAAGGGATATTTTATAAAGAGCTTGAAACGTCTCCCGTAGTGACTGCTGATTTTAGAGAAGACGCTTGGATATGTGATCAAGTCGCTTATTGAAAATTCTGTGTACAACAGGGAAATGTAGGCCACAGTTTTGACATGTTTCTGCTATTACATAAGCCAAGAAAGCCAAATTGGATCTTCATGTGTTATTTTCTCTTACTATGGCGAGATATGTGGTTGTTTCTAAGTCAAAAAGTCACTAACCAGGTTAAATAATGCATGCGCTTCATTTTGGAGCTGCATCTTTCATGTACTGTGAGTTGATTCCTGCAGTTCAGGGGTTTATTCTGTCAGTTTGTTCACCCATTGCATACTGATGGCTGGGATGCCAGTTATGCTACCTCTGTGTGCCTCAGTGAAATATCTGAATAATGACAAAAAAGACAAGACAGACATAAATTACTTTTTCCCCTCTTTAATCTTCTTCGTCATGACTTTCTGACTGACTCAATTGTACTCACATTTTATACAGTTTTTTAATTTATTTATTTTTTCTCTTACAGCCGTTAGTCTATCATTAATGCTCTATTGCAGCTGCTGTCACTTTCCTCCAACAACCAAACAAAACTTAACTTAATAACAACCAATCAAACATTGTCAGTCAAGCCAGTATATGGCTTAGCTGAATGGCATCACATGCTTCTTCCTTCCAAGCTAATGGCTAGCAGTTTATACTGAAATATTTCACCTATTGAGGCCAATGTGAAAATGAGCCTGGTGTTGACAAACAGAAGCAGTCCTGGCTGTAAATGACGAAGAGCTGCTACTGAAACAAAAAAATGCACTGGTGGTTTATTGGCTCTTTGATTTTCAGTCAAGATAATAGGACTGAACAAAACCATATTTAAATAAATGGAGAAAGTCCTGCTCCTTCCAGTGTCCCCTATGGGGTCTAACTGTAGAAAAAAATTAACTGTAGTCAGTGGTGAAAAATATTATTTTGATCCTTCTTGAATTGTACCACAGTTTACATATATGATGTTTGTCAATTTAAAGCTATACTGTACAATCTGGCATTTTTACACTTTTCTTTTGTAATCTGAAAATGCTACTAATAAGTGTGTGGCAAACAAAAATGAAAATGAAATCGACCAGGTTTTGAACTCAAAAATGTTTAATTGTCATATATTTCTAGGGATGCACCGATACCAATACGAGTATCGGGCATTGGCTCCGATACTCAGTTTGTGTATTTGTATTCGTACTCGTAAAAGATATCCAATACAAATGCACTGATACCACTTACGGCTGTGTGACAGTCACAGTTCAGTGCAGCAGGTATGCGGTGGTGGAATAATGTGTGGGGAATGTGAAGAGTGTGGAGATTTTTCAAAATAAATGACGGTGATAAAAGTAACGCTGACTGCAAGTAATGTTAGGGACACAGATGGATACGGATGCAGCGTTCTGTCCGTCCTCTGCGTACATTCCATCCGTTTTCCAGGTGCTGGTGGATGCGTAAACAGACAGAGAATACCAGCGGGAATACGGAGCGGTGTGGACCGCCGCCAGCGGAAGTGAAAATGCAACTTATCACTCATTTCTCTTTTCTCTTCCTGCTGAAGCTTCACTTTTAAACCTTGCCAGTGAAAACGCTGCCATATTAGTGTCACATTAGTGTTGCCTCTGTCGTCTCCATGTTTGTTATTACTGATTGTCTTCTTCTTCATAAAACTTTCCTCTTCTTCGTGGTATTTGTCCAGTATGGTTAATTCAGAGTGGCGCCCCCTGGTGGATTAACTGAGAAACGCTCATTCCAACACATTAAATGTCAGTAGCAGCACTTTGTTCCACTCAGACTAATGACAACGACAATAAAACACATTTACAAAAGGAACGAAGAACTAGAATGGGATTAGTAAGTACTTGTATCAGTACTCGGTATCAGCAAGTACTCAAATGTAAGTACTCGTACTTGTACTCAGTCTGGAAAAAAGTGTTATCGGTGCATCCCTATATATTTCTGATAAAAGTCTGACCAATCATTTTATTCGGTCCTAATGAAATGATTGGCTGAGCTTCCAGTCTTTCATCCGTTGCCGTGTCAGTTGCTTTCTGCAGTCACCATTTGCAAGTCGCGTGCCTCTGTGGCAGAGCGGTCTTTGAAAGATATCAAGGAACGGCGAAGAACTTTCAATGACTGAAGAAGGCGAGCCCCCACTTCCACCCCCAGCTGCTTACACAGAGAATAAGATGCACAAAAACAATGGAGCAGAATAAACTGCCCATAAGAGAGTTCTTGATGCGGCAAGAGGCAAGATGTGTATATACATGGGATCTGCCTTCATGCCATGGCGGAAGCTAAAGCAGCTTCATCTGGAGCTGAAAGGTGATGAGATGGTCACGGAATTTCTGCTGGACAGGTACTTTCAGTTTGTTTAATCATAGAACACAACATTACGGTTACTATAGTTCTGTAATGTTATGTTATTTGTCCAATGAAGATTAGCATCAGCGTTAACTTCACCATTAGTATAATTAATCAAGCGTGTAGAGTTAGTGATCACTATAGATTTAGCTGTAGCGTTATGGACAGTGTTATCGGTTTTAGCGTTAGCATCAGCGTTTGCAGCAGCCTCAGTGTTTATTGTGAAGTTGTCATTTACCTTTTTCTCAAACACAACTCCAGGGTTGCATTTGACTCTGTTGGTAACCAGTAACCAGAGCTAGTTCAGCACATTCCTAGAGGACTTCTCCGAGGTTCATGTTCAAATTTTTACTAAGTGCTCTGCGACATGCCAGATCGGTAGGTACAGTTTTAAAGGATAGTTTCATGAGTTAAGAAAGTCACAGTTGGTGGTAAAGATAGTAAAGCTACATCTGGTTTTGTGTGAAACGACTCAGTTTGCATCTCTCATGTCGTCTCATAAATGTCACCAACACCAAAATGACCATCACCTTGGTGTATTTTCCTCATCTATCATGAGGTAGGAGAAAAATTATTAAAAGATGTGGAAATAACAAGTCTGAACACTACTAGTCTGGTAATATTGGAGCTGCAGACATATCCTCAGTGACTCTAATCTGAACAGAATGTGTTTATAGTCTGACACAGTTTTGCAACAAACTGAATTTTAAACTTGACAAAAAATCCTATGTGTAAATGATGTAATAATTCCAATATTTTTTCTTTTTCCTAAACTGAGGTCAACTGTAGGATGTAGGACTTGGCTTCTATCTAGTAAGAAGCTCCATGGTTAGTTGAAAATCCATGAATTTCTGTGTGAGAAATAATGTGTGTTTTGAAGTTAATATTTGTACTTTAAAAATGCTCTGAATAATTGTTCATTTATTAAACAGTTTTACTGGATTTCTCTGCTTTGTTAAATGACTGGATGTGCATGTGACACATCTACCGGTGTAGGTAGGATTGTATTACCCTGTCATTGCTATTTACACAAACTTAAAAAGGATGCGCTAAAACTGGCAGAAAATGTTTACACATTGATAGGTGAGATCTGGTACATTTGTGGTGTTAAGTTTAGCACACCAACAGTGTTAAGAATTTTAACAGCAAATTAACACATTGCGTGCCATCTCTGGCAGAACAGTATATTATAAACATATCTAAAGTCCTTCCAACACAACTTTATTCACTATTGACACAAACTATGGAAATCAGAGCACCAAGCATGACTAGTGTACGTTTAAACACATTCCTGCTATGCTGTTCTATAGTGCAGACATTCCACTACATAACAGGTAGTCGACTTGTCCTTTGCACAACAATGTTCTATTTACAATTGCAGGGACATGTTTATTCACATCTTTTCATATTGTCAGCAGCAGACAGCCATTTTCATAAACATATGCACCAATTACAAAATCCATTAATATCCATCATGTGTCATAAATCATATAGCTCGGCAGCTAGTCTGCCTGTAATTATTGCTGAGCAAGGAGCAGAAGTCTGTGATTAGGTTTAGTCATTATTTCCCTCCATGTGATTAATCTCAGCTTTGAAATAATAAATGGGGAAAATGAACCAGTTCTATGTCAGTGCGTTTGTAATTGTGAATTTAAGCGTGACATATTATGAAGCCAAGTTTTGACAGAAATCTTTCTGTCAGTCTTGATGCCCCCCCCCATCCCACCCCCCCACCCTTCTCGGTCTGTGACAAATACAATGATCAATGCTTTGTCATGTTGTTGTTTTTTGTATCAGAGCATCTAAAAATACCATGAAACCTACAAACGTCAAATTGAAATCCGACCATGTCCCTCGGTCTCTGTTCACTCTAAAGTGTTTTAATCTACTTTTGCAGAATGTCAGAATTAAAAAAATAAATAAATAAATAAAAAATCCACCTTTAATAAAACTTTAGCGAAATTCTTTTTTTTTTGTGACCGTGATAAAAGACATCTCTCATAATTACACCGGTGTTGATTGGTGACAATGCTCGTATATTAACCTCAGCGTATTCCTACAATTATTTGTTCTACCAGAGGACTATTGTATTTTCCAGTGAAACAATTTTAAATGCACGCACATCATACTAATTCCCTGCTTTGTTTGAGCACTCATTAAAGCAATTCTTTCAGCTCTTACAGAAATTACACACGGTTTAGTGAATTATATGTGCATCACACTTTGCCTTCAAGCTTCAGTGAACAGGGGATATCTTAAATACTAATTGTTAAAGGTTCACGTTCTTGCCACTTAATACCGGGAAATCTCATTTGGATGTTATAAACCCCATTCAACGCAGGTCCTAATCCAAATTCAGAATGTAGATTTCTCATCATCGTGGATGCTTGTATACTTAAAATCTTATTGATCTCTTTGTTCAGCAATTTCTCTTCATTATGGGAATAATCAGATTTAAGGGACCGCATATATAAGATTAAACAATATCCCTCACCTTCCAGCGGCAACACGTGGAGGCCTTTCCTTATGTACAGCACTGGCTCTGAGACAACGCTGACTAATGTCTTTTGGCACACTGGGTTTTAGGGAAATCAATTTTTGCACAATAACTAGCCCAGTCAAGAATCTGCCCCGTGGAATGAAGGAAAGCATATTACTTCTAATGCAGACCCTATTATCAAAGACACACAGTCATACATTATTTAGTGAATGCCAGTTTCACAAGGCTGGTTCAAAAACAAACATGAATTATTCATCTGTACCCTGATTTTCTTGGTTTTCTCATCGTAATTAATATTAAGAACAATCAGCTAATCACAAAGCAAACACGGTAGCTTTTTATTTAATAAATTACATTTCTGAGGAGGAAAACAGTGATAGAATTTCATGACCGGTACACCTAATAGTTGTACAAAAATTGTGTTCATTCACAGTGAAGGGGGAATCCTGCAGTTTTATCGATTTAAAGCCAGGTTAAAGGTTTAGTCATTATTCTGCAGCAGAAAGGGGATCGCCCTTCTTGCCTAGAGATCAATGAAGAGCCTGCAGCTATAATTACCATGCACTTGATGATGTTATTACTATGGCATGCACCGGTGAAACTGACTCTATAGCCCCATCAAATGCATGTCAGCGCACTCTGAAATATAGCAAGTGTATCTCTGCCTGAACTGAATGTGGTGGAAAAAGTAGATTCTGCATTTTTTTTTTTTTAATTATTATTACAGCTTCAATGCATGCCTGATCTTAGATTGTATTCAATATCAGGAGCAAAAACTATTGCTTCTATGAACAGTCTCAGCAGCTGGCAGAGCAACTGCTTGTCAAATCTTTAGACTAACAAGCAGATGTTTGCCAAATTCTCCCAATGCCCTGTTTCTAGAGGAACAACAGTTAACAGATGACATCTCAAAGAGAAACTGGGTTAATAATGTAAAGTATTAATCTAAGAATTAATGATTTAACTTGATTTTTGTTGTTGTTTTGCTTTCACTATATATTCTACAAATACATTATTCTTGGAAATCTGTTCAAATAAAAAAAAAAAAAAAAAAAAAAAAGATTTATAGCAACTTGCAGTGCTTTAGTGGCAACTGAAATTGCTCTAACTGTGGTCTAAATGTCACAGGCCACAGTCCAGATGCCGACTCATTCACACAAGGCCTGGAGGGAGCGTGATAAAGGTTGCAAATGTCAATTATGTCTGATAAAGTTTGGAAAGGCAGATTTCTGTTATCTTTGCACTTTTGGCTTTTTGTCTAATACAGATACACCAAAAAAACTTGACTTATTTCACCAGTGAAAGATATAAATACAAACATTTAAGAGTACAAGTGCAAACAGGACATTAACGCACCTCCTGTAGTTTATGTTCATACACCCTTCATTTTATTTTATAATGTGCTTTCCATGTTTACATTCTGCCGTTTAATCTACGCATGAATTGCAACTAAATCCCATTTGGGCATAAATATCCAGCATAATCATTTAAGTATATACATTTCCATTGCTGAATATTAAACAGCCATTGATGCATCAGAACTGCATGTCATAAAAATGCAACAATACAGATTGTTATAATACTTTTTTTTTTTTTAGCGGAATAATGGGTGCATCAGTAATTGCAGCATATTTCTGTTTTTCTACGAGCAAGTTTTTCACAAAAGGTTAGCAAGATAACAAACCTTGATAGAAACTCCCCGATGACTTTTGCACATGGAATGCAGAAAATCAACAGACTACATTACTGCAGGAAACAAACAAAGTGGACATGAAACAGTTAGGTTTGTAGAATACTTGGTGTGTGCTTTTACACAAGGACATACGGTGTCATGTTAGTCTTACAACCCACACTGTGTGGGCAGATATAAGGCCAGTGTACAACTAGTTTGCTGCTCTTCATGCAGTTAAGGTCTTCACACTTATTGACTGGCAGGGCATGTTGGATCAAGCTAAGAATCTATTATTATCACATTGCACCTTTCTTGTAAATGAATGTTACAAATTCTAACCGTAGCTATTATGATGAGCACCCTCTCCGCCACATACTGTACAGACAGCTGAGCACTTTCTCTTTCCTGCCACATTCCATAAAACTGTACAATAAACTCACCTCTGTCTGAGGTCTCTGGTCATAAATCCATTTGCACTTAAATGTCACTTTGCACATTCCCAGTTGGAATATTTCAACCTGTCTTTCAACTTGTTTTGCACCTTACACTTCTATTTCAGCACTTTACAGCTTTTATCCAGATTCTACTCAGATATTTTTATACCTCTAATTTATAGTGTACAGTGTATAGTGTGTGCTCTTATGTTATATTTCTCTTTACTCATGTTTGCTGTGGTTTTATATAGCTACTGAATGTGTGTTATGCTGCTGCTACACTGTAATCATCTGTCTGTCTGTCTGTCTATCTATCTATCTATCTAGGGGTTGAGACATTCCTCCATGAAATGGGACAACCCTTCGTGACCTGTTACGTCATCAGCAGCCATCGATGCTACTATTAACAGATGCGACGACTTTGTTTCTGAAAGTATTCACCCTGCCGTCAGTAGCTGTAACCATCTTTGTTCCATGGGCTTTGGTCATCTTTTTGTGGCTATCAACTATAAACCGCAGAAATGCGATCTGTAACACATTGAAACGGCATTAAACAATCGATCAAATTAGTAAGTTGTTTACAAAGAAAATACATACGTTTGTGCGTTTCTTTCATCACACTGCTACACTTTTTTTTGCTGTGTTTACCTCCATCTTAAAAAAAAAAAATGTTTAGGAATATTGAATTGAGATGGTATGTTTTTCTTGATGTTTTTCTTATGTCGTGAATGCTCGATGTTGCACACATTTAAGTTGATGTAAGCAGTGCATTAGGTGAAAAGGATAGGATATCTATCTATCTATCTGTCTGTCTGTCTGTCTGTCTGTCTGTCTGTCTGTCTGTCTGTCTGTCTATTATGGCTGTCATAATAGTAACACCACTGTATTACTCTATTTGGTATTTTAGGCAAGGGAAGTTTACTTGTATAGCACATTTCATGTACAGGACCATTCAAAGTGCTTTACATAAAACATGAGCATCATAGGAGAAGCATAAAAATACATTTAAGATGAGAGTAAGTTAAAATCTAAAAACATTAAAATTAAAATAGACATTAAAATCATCAGCAATAAAATCTGATTTTAAAGTTCATTTAAAAGACATTATTTAAGAGTTTAAGGCAGTGTTTTTCAACCTTGGGGTCAGGACCCCACGTGGGGTTGCCTGGAATTCAAATGGGGTCGCCTGAAATTTCTAGGAATTGATAAAATAATAATAAAAAAAAAATGCTAATAAAAAATATATGGTGAGTTGAGAGAGACAATCACAATATATAAAAGAAATGACAAACTGTGAAGCTGAAACTGAAACACTGTGGTACTGCTTATCTTTCAAATGTTCATTGTGGTTAGTTAAAGATGCTGCAGCTCTTTTATAATTCATAGTTTGAGTTATTAGTTGTTCAGTATTAATTGTCAGCCTTGTAAATCCAAGCTGGGCTGACTGTACGTATCCTGACCAAGAAAAATAAAATTATCACTTTATGCAGTAATCTACACCTGGCTTTTCTGCCTCCATCATAATGATATACATTATATAGACTAAATGTTGTCTAAAACTGACGTTTATTTGCAGCATAGTATAGCAAACTATTACATGATCAAAACAAATTTATTTTACCAAAACAAAAAGTCTCTGTTTTGAATGTCTGGGGTCGCCAGAAATTTGTGATGTTAAAATGGGGTCATGAGCCAAAAAAGGTTGGGAACCGCTGGTTTAAGGGAAAGCTGTAGTAAACAATAACATATTTAGGCCTGATTTAAATGAGCTGACAGTTTGAACAGACCTCAGGTTTTCAGGAAGTTTGTTCCACAGGTATAGAGCAGAAGAACTGAACACTGCTTCACTTTGTTTGGATCTGATTTTGGGAACACACAGTAAACCTGTCCCTGATGACCTGATTTTAGTACAAAACATCATATTCATGCAATAAAATACACTATAACTGGATCATATAGTCTCACTTTCACTTATATGAACTTTAGCAAATCTATCCCTAGATCAATAATATCAGTATTTTGATCATATGATTATTTGTCCGGCCCAAGCATTACATTCTGAAGTTGTCTTTTTTTTTTTTTTTTTTTTTTTGTAGCAGAACTTTTTTTTATAAAACCCAGCATGATCATTACAAATCAAAAAAGTAAACTATGGTGTATACACTTCTATGCTGAAGCGATATTTATTCAGAGGCTCTGGTGGTGATGTCTCTCCAGACTTACCATGCATTTTGATTATTTTAGATTATATTCAATTGATATCCTGGATAATTTATGATCTTAAACCAGTTTACTGACATTTATATTATCCCTAAAAATATTCATATCTGATATTTAATGCAGAAGAAGAGACACAAATTCCATCTGTGCCACACAAGAATACATGAAATGGTAATACTTGGCATACTG
Organism: Sphaeramia orbicularis; assembly: GCF_902148855.1. Taxonomy (NCBI): domain Eukaryota; kingdom Metazoa; phylum Chordata; class Actinopteri; order Kurtiformes; family Apogonidae; genus Sphaeramia; species Sphaeramia orbicularis. The sequence goes on along the minus strand of NC_043970.1, from coordinate 23,775,588 downwards.
TTTCCTGCACTACCTAGTGAGACTTCCAAAACAGAAGAACTATCTAACAAAAAGAGAATTTCTTATCAGCAGCGCATTTCACCACATCCCAATTCTCTTTCATTTAGAGCTCTTTCTTTAACCCTAAAAGACCTAGAAAGAATAAATAAATGAATAAAATTTGGGATTACTTATATTATTTGTCTCATCTAGTCTAGAAACTAAATAAATACCAAATACCATTCCCATTTGAGATTCAGTCTGGTTCATTTCAATAGGATCCCTTGACATTTGCTTATCAAACTAGAAGGGCTGTCATGATCCTTAGGTAACCACAAATTCCAGGATCCATTTCTTTCTTCTTTTTTCTTTTTTTTCCTGTAATCCCATTCCATATCCTTCTACCAATTTTCATGAAAACATGCCTGGTGGTTTTTCATAATGCTGACAACAAACAAAACAAACAAACAGATGCGGGGGTGGTTTATTGCCTCTTTGGCAAAGGTAAGGATAAGGATAGGGCCATGTTGCTTGCAAGCCCTTCTTGTAAAAAAATTGATAATCAAATTACTAATACATTATTCACATAATCAAGGCAGTCATGTGAATACTAAGACCTGGCAAAAATAGCTGTAAGCAAAAGCAAAAGAGCCATGCAGTGGAAAAACCCCAGGCTGCATCGGTTATGACTAATTGAAAAAGTGGAGAGCCTCTTAAACCATGTTCCCGCGTCTCTGTCCAAAGGCTACATTAAGTAAGCTAATTGCTAGCCCTGAAACTAGTAATAACAAGAACACATGATTAACTGCTGGTATGCTGTTCAAGTTGTGACCATGCCAACATACGCCAATACATGAATGTTTATGAAATTAAAGTGTCATCCTATTGCCTTGAGTAGGAGGACCAAAGCAAGATACAAGCTGCTGTAGCTACTAGAACAGGATGTGCCTCGGGTTTCTCATAATGAAAACCGAGCAAACCAGAGTATAAATTCCAACCCCAGCCATAACTCACTGCTTCCTTTTTATTTAAATGTTGTACAGTGAATGGATTTCAATAAAATTTAAATATTCTCAAACCGTAAAGGAGAAAAGGGCTTCATAGAGTCGAAGCAAACAAAATGTGTCTAGAACAGAGTACCTGAAAATCCCTGATAGCTTTCTTTCTTCCGTTATTAGGTCAGAAAGTGTTTGAATTATTCCTTGGATTCTACGCTTTTGTTTTTACACGAAACATAGTTCTGGATATTAAGCTGTTTATATATTCTCTTTCATGATTTTGTGCAAGAGAATGCCTTGATCACATGCTAGTTAATGGGGAGACCCTCCTTATTTATGGTATAAGATGCTGTTGCAGGAACAACACTGCGCTATTTATCTTTTTTTTTTCTTTGTGTTTGTGGGTAAGCAATTAAAATATCTGGGTCACTGATTACTGAACTTGGGCTTGCACACAGCAGCACACTGGTATGATACAATATTGGATCTTTCTTTTGATGGCTCACTATGGAGCAAGCTTCAGGTTTCTTGATGAAAGGGGAATGGAGGAATGAGGAAAAGGAAAGCAAGTGATCTTCTGTTTATTGTTGTCTTGATACCACCACAAAATCAATGACAGAATGTATAGGTTGCAAGTAAGTGGCCTGTTGGCCCATAAAAAGTACCATCTGTACAGAAAAGGGGAACTTACATAGAAGCCATAAGTCTGTATCACATTGGCAAGCTGAGCTGACATAAAAGCCATTTCATCAGGAAAGGCTCATCAGAGAAGAGCCCAGGAAAAAAAAAAAAAAAAAAAAAAGTACTCCCACCATGCAAAACCAATTTGAGTGATTACTCATATAATCTCACCCACAAACACTAACTCCACAACCGCAAGAAATAAATGACATATGGGTTCCAACTGTGGATGGTATGAGTGACGGCCGGTGGGACCTGTAAAACATCCCAAGGCAAACTGATTACTGCCCCCATCAGTATATGGACTGTCACTGTTATTGAAAGACTGTCAGACTCATTCTCAGTGCGACCCCAATCAAATGTCAGTAACAGTCATGTTGGGCTGCAGGCAGCTGTACATATCCTCTCTTATTAACACATTAACCTTGTGGTTTGGTGTTAAACAACTGTGGTCTTAGATCTCAAGTCAAACAGAGAAGTTCTTGTTTACTACTCTGATCCCACACAGCTTGTGATCTCTCATTCTTGTCAACAAAGACACACAGACGGTCATTGACAGCTTGATAGATTTTCAGATATACGTGCATAAGCTAGATGGAGAGATATTTCATTGATTTAAAATCTTCAAACTAATAGCACATTCCCTAGATAACCGGAGTCCGGGCAGTTTCTTCACTGTTATCCAAACAAACAAGAGCTTACATCTCTTCTCTGCTTCCTGTCTCACAGCCTTGTTTCCTAGGTAACCATGTCAGATGAATTGAGAGGGGGACTGACGCCCTCCAGAGAGCCAATCCTCTCTCATCCAAAGTTTGTCTCACTTTAGGTCATGTGACACCTGTTCCCATGACAACCAGGTTGGAGGGCAGTCTGGATATCTCTTTGATCAAGGAAAAATACCACACATGCCAGCAAGCAACCTTGAAATCTAACAGAGGATGCAGATATGCAATAGCTCTTTATGGAGATGTAATAAGCTCATGTCAGATCATTCATAAAAACCTCCTCATGTTTCCATCTATTGCAGGTATAGTAGGAAGCTAGCAATATAACATGATGCACTGTGGAGAATTCAAGTGATTTGAAAGTAAAACAACAAAAAAATGCAGTCACAATAATTATAGGGAACGCTTGATTACCTTCTGAAGGGTATAAGATACAATAGAATAGCTATGAAAAAAATCTCTTCAGGTAACAGTGTGCCCCCAGAATAAGTCAAAGATTGAGTGGATGCCATTCTATGCCTTCCTTGTCAGTTTACAGCAGCATTAATCACTAGCAGCAGAGTCACAAAACAGATTTTATTTTGTGAGCAGGTGGCCTTAAAGCCTTAAAGGTCTTTTGGTCTATGATAAGCATTTGGCCTTTCTAAGCCTTTGAGCTCTCGCAAACAAAGAACCATCCCAAACCTCTGGGCTGAGGTAAATGGTTGACTTTTCCAAGCCTTTTAGTCTGCACAAAGCTGTTGGAAACCGTCCATCAGATAAGAGGTTCTCATGGGCATCCTTTCAATAAAATATGTGACGGGCAACAAATTGGCTTCAGACACCTGTCGTAATATAGAAAGGCCAGTCGTTTCTCCGCTCTACAGTTGTCTCAAAACACTGGTATTAGCAGTAAATTATTAACAGGGGGTGTAAAAACAGAAAGATTCCTCTTCATGATTTTTAAATACACCGAAGCATAACATTCAGCAGCATTATCACATCTAGTCTTTTAAAAAAATTATAAGAGGAATCACACACGGCATGGGGAAAGTGCAGTTTTAAATTAAGTCAATCCCACACAAACTCCTGCAAAAAGCCCTCGCAGACACCAGTCTTGCCTTTAAACCCATCCATATTTCAAGTCCCCATAAACAGAGATGTTAAATTGAATTTCAAGTAGCCTCCGGCAAGGCTAGGCAAGATTAGGTTGGGTGTTTGGCCTATGCCTCTGGCCAATGTATCAAGTCATTTGTCCGAACTTTGAGATAAAATGACCGCTAATTTGCTGAAGTCTAACTTGTGGATAGGAATGCCTTCATTAATTCACTGTGGTTTAGGGATTTCATTAAAATTTTAAAACAAATTTTAAGACGGGACATTTCAATTGCATAAAGGACAAAAAGTTACCAGTGTAATGCCATTAAAAAATAATATTTGATGTAGGTTTTCAACAGAGGGGGAATTCAAACAGTAGTAAATTCAAAGACACCACCTGAAAAGTGCACAAGCTGAAGGTTAACTTGGCCGTAACCCTGCCAGAGAGAAATTGAGTTGGCTTTAAGTTGAGTTCTTTGGCACAGTTGCAAAAAAGCTGTGTATCCATTTCCACTGCAGTCTCAGAAAACACAGTCTTACAAATACATGAATCAGGACATCAGGAATTCCAGACCCTCACACCCTTAGATTTGTATTTATGTTTCAATAATCTGTTATTCTGAAGGTACTTCAAGTAAAGTGGCTTCGATTTCAGTGTCAATACTGTCAGTTAAAAGTGTTAGATTTTTAACCCATAAAGACCCAAACATCCATCACAGATCAAAAGCATCTACTGATCTAAACTATTTAATCCAGTGGTTCCCGACCTTTTTTGGCTCGTGACCCCATTTTAACATCACAAATTTCTGGCGACCCCAGACATTCAAAACAGAGACATTTTTTCTGCTAAAATTAATTTGTTTTAGATCATGTAATAGTTTGCTATACTACAGTATGTTGCAAATAAACGTAAATTTTAGACGAGATTTAGTCTATATTAGGGGTGTCAAACTCATTTTAGTTCAGGGGCCATGTTCACCCCAATATGATCTCCAGTGGGCCGGACCAGTAAAATAATAACAGTGAAAAAAGTTAAATTACATTATGGTAGTGTTTATATCTACATCGTTTCCTAAAAAATCTGAATAACGTGAACAACTTGAAATGTTTTAAGAAAAACAAATGCAGTTTTAAATAACATTCTGCATCAGTTTATCAGTTTATCATTTACACATGTGCATTACAACTTACATTACAATTACAAATACACAAACATTTAGTAACAGGCAGAATACTGATAAAATTGTATTTACAAGACATTTCATGTTCATATTTTTTTCAGGTTATTCACATTTTTTGGAAAAGGATAGTTTGTTAATGTAAACATTTTCATGTAATTTTACTTTTTTTTTTTTTTTTTTTTTTACACTAAAACAAAGATAAAATCTACAGTTGTCCTTATTTATAGGTTATTATGACAGTATTTTTCTGGTCTGACCCAGTTGAGATCTAATTGGTTTATATGTGTATGTATGGAACCTGAAATAACATGATTTTTACACTATTGATTGTTAATACCTTCAGTGTAATTTTTGCATTTGACAAATTCATCCCACGGGCCAGATTTGGCCCCTGGGCCGCATGTTTGACACCTGTGGTCTATATAATGTATATTATTATGGACGGAGGCAGAAAAGCCAGGTGTAGATTACTGCACAAAGTGAGAATTTGATTTTCCTTGGTCAGGATATGTACAGTCAGTCCAGCTTGGATTTACAAGGCTGACAATTAATACTGAACAAACAAGAACTCAAACTATGAATTATGAAAGAGCTGCAGCATCTGAAACCGACCACAATGAACATTTGAAAGACAAACAGTACCACAGTGCTTCAGTTTCAGCTTCACAGTTTGTCATGTCTTTTATGGATTGCGATTGTCTCTCTCAACTCACCATATATTTTTTATTAGTTCGTTTTTATTTTTATCACTTACCAGAAATTTCAAGTGACTCCATTTTAATTCCAGGCCACCCCACGTGTAGTCCCGATCCCAAGGTTGAAAAACACCGGTTTAATACCTGTTGATCCACTAATCTTATCAATACATGTAAATAACAGGTGTAAAATACAGTTTATCCTCTTTTCATGGTCATCAGATATGACTCATTTGGACGTTCAGAGGCTCTGTAGTTACCGTGGAAACACTGTTATCTTCTACAAGATTGATTCACCAGTAAAACCCATGGAGTTAGATCAATGACAGTGTATGGAGACACTTGGATTATGTTCAATTAATGATATATTTTACTGAAAAAGTCATTGTTTCTGCAGTTTTCTCAGTTTTTGATATAATAACCATCAGTTTTAATCTGATCTTTAATGAACATCTACACCATCAGTAAATTAAATACAGGAAAATACCTGATTTATACAGATAAAATGCAAAATACAGAGGATACTATTATAAATAAATGGTGATAAATCACTAAAGAAAGGTTAAATATAGAGAAAATTCCATTTGGGAACTGACACAGAAGCATTGCTGGGTCTTTACGGGTTAAATATGCTCTCAGTTCTGGATCATCTTCCATATCAGCAAGAAATTGATCATTTTATAGATGTTGCAATGCAGGGTGGGTCGGATTTTTTCACAGTAATAATTCCCTTCTTTTCAGAGAAAATAAGAAAAAGTAAAAAATTTAAAATGTTGAAGAATCCTTGAATTCAGACCTCGATCCAGATCAGACCATCGTATAGGAGAGCTGAGATGGTCGTGACCTACCTTGTGTAACACTGCTATAGATTTTGTGTTAAAGGTGTGGACAGACATATACACACACACACAGACCTGACTGCATTCCCCATGAAATATTAAGATTCCAACAAAACACTTTCTGTTTTTTCTTTCCATTGCAGGTGTAATGCTTGACATGTTTGTCATAGTTGGGCAAAAATTCCATTGTTACTTTGACTGTATTGTAATCCTGTAATGTGATTTTCACATCAATAGTCTGTTATACTCAGCATAATTGAGGACTTGGTTCGACTGGTGTTACAACATTCATTCCTTTCACACTGCACTTTGGTAAACAAACCCAACCTTTTGAATAATGTGTTCCTCTCATTGCCTTTAGGGACGCTGCATCAAGAATCACTGAAGGAGAAGACCAGACAAACTATTATCAACAAACCTCAGTCATCTATCGGTTAATGCAAACAAAACAGCTGAATTGTAATCCACTTCCTTCATTTGATTCACTTGAAGCAGACTGAGACAGAGAGTTCGATTGAGCATTCACACCTCCTCAAACACCCCGGACTCTCTGAACAAATGGACTAAAGGTCACCTCCAGCATTGGATCCAGAACCTATTTCATTGGATCCGGCACCTCTATGAAAAAATAAATAGCCTAAATGAAAAAAAAAAAGAAAAGTTGTTTATTGTTATCTGCCTTGTTCATCTTTATTCTCCATCCAGTTACACAAAAGTCTTGTATTCAGATGCATTTTATGGTAAATTTTAAGGGAAACATGGATGTAGCAGGAACAGTGTAAAACATTTAAAAAGCTTAATGTAGCTTAATGTCCAAAAACTGCGATCAGTTATCACCAAATTTTGTGTGGACATCTCTAGTCAAGCCAACTTTCACCTCTCCTAAAATCAAAACGAAAACCCCACTTTTCAGATTCAGATTTATTAATTGTCATTCAATAAAAACATCCCACATGCTGTTACAGAACGAAATTGCAAAAAGCACAGCACAAATTAAAACACGGAAAAGATTTTAAAAACAGCAACTAAAAACAACTCTGATAAAATATTAAAAACTCCACTAAAATAAATAAATAGGTTAGTAAAGGTAAAAATAGTGCACTATGGAGGGGTCACTATTGCACCTATTATTGCACATTCTCTATTGCACTTCACCCTCTCAACTTTTATTGAGCAGTCTTATGGCCGTTGGATAAAAACTATTTAAAAATCTGGTAGTTTTTCACCTCAGGTTCCGGAAGCGTTTCCCTGAAGGCAGGAGGGAAAACAGTTTGTTGAAAGAGTGGGAGGTGTCTCTGACAATACCCCTTGCCCTGGATGCCCCTTTATGGATGCTATACATGTCTGCATTTAAAAATGTCCTCTCCATAGGTGCACATTATAGAAAAAAAGCTTAAAGGTGCGGGAGACTTCCGTGACCAATTTTTCATCAGATCTGTAAAACCTCAGTCATATCCTCAGTATCACGAATCTGTAAGTCTTTCTGTAATTACTCACCTGAATCTCTTGCATTACAGTGAACAATTTCGAAGTGCCATCTGCCATAAACAAGCCGTATGTTTACAAACAGAGCCTGTATGTAACTCGGGCATCTTCGGAATTTTGTCGCGACGTGCATTGTGAGAAACGAAAGCTCGCGCCACCACCTGACAGCGGCAGCGGCAGTGTGACCATATGACATTATATAGATGAAACAAACACAACGCGGAAACATCTGAAACGCGGAAATGGTTGGAGGAATATGCATAGTCTGAAGGGAGCTCCTGCTGTTTCCGCCTTGTGTCTGGTGTTTCCCACAATGCACATCGCGACAAAATTCCGAAGATGCTCGAGTTACCTCCCAGCTCATGGCTTGTTTATGGTGGATGGCACTTCAAAATTGTTCACCGTAATGCAAGAGATTTAGGTGAGTAATCACTGAAAGACTTACAGATTCGTGATACTTAGGCTATGACTGAGGTTTTACAGATTTGATGAAAAATTGGTCACAAAAGTCTCCAGCACCTTTGACGTAGTTTAATATCCAAAAACAGTGATCAGTCATCACCAAATTATGCACAGACATCTCTAAACATGTCCACTTTCACCTCTGCAAAAATCAAAACGAAAACCCCAATATTATGGATGCTGTCCATGTTAAGCCTTATTTTTTTGTTAATAAAATACTTTCCCTTCAGCACAACATGTTTGAGTCCAGACATTCACGCCAACTTGACAGTTTGTATACGAGAGATAGAGACAATTTATGAAATAAATTTGGTGATGATTGATCACAGTTTTTGATCATTAAGCTATTTTAAGCTTTTTTACATTAAGCGTTTAAACTGTCCCCGTTACCTCCACCTCCATTTTGAGATCCACCCCTCGTCTTCATTCCGGCACCTCCCACTATACAAATTAAGCACTGGGCAAGACGCTTCACCCACCTTGTCTCCAGTGTCACTCACACTGGTGTATGAATGTGTATTAATATTTTGTTGAGGTTGGAGGGGCCGTTTGGTGCAAATTGGCAGCCATGCTCGCGTCAGCCTTCCCCAACATAGTTTACCACCACCAGAGTGTGAATGTGAGAGTAGTCGCTTTTCCATTGAACATCTGTGCAAAAGTTTACCGATATTTACTAAATGTCGAAAAAACAGAAGTGCGTAATGTCAGTTTTTCCATTAAATCACAAATGTGATGATTTGTTTATTTATTATCACGAGATGACACGAGGAGTCATTCCATAAACATGGCGATGAACGTAAATATGGTGTTGATTTACAGATATATTCATTATTATTATATAGTACGCCTCTATCTTGTACTAAATTAAAAAATGATTGGGTTTCCTGGTGTGTCCACACATACCGCAACATGTTTCTTCTTCTTCTTCACTTGTAACATCTGTCAACATCCTTTTTTCTAATTCACCTGACTCCAGTTGCGAAAAAAGGTCTTTCCCTTGCAGTTTTACATGATATACCATTTGCGTTACGCCAGAAAAACCACCTCGTGCCAGCGCAAGAATTTTTTATCAAAAAATTAGACTTTTGGCGAAATTGTCGTTTTTCTATTAGGTAAATTTTGATGTGCAAGTTATATTTGCGCAATTTGAGGGTCAATGGAAAAGCAACTACTGAATGAATAATGGCTCAATAATGTAAAGCACTTTGGGTGAAATCTAATCAATTATTATTATTATTATTATTATTATTATTATTATTATTATTTACCATTAACAAACAACAACAAGGATGGAGGATAAACTAAATAAATAAACAAAATACACCCACCCACAATTAAACATCTTTATCCTTGTATTTCATGAAGATATTATTTTGTAATCCTTTTTAAATGGCCTCATGTTTGGACATCTCCACATTCAAACTGTTCCACAGCTTCACTCCACACACAGAGATGCTAAATCTTTTAATTCCCGCCTCATGATGGGAGGTTTTAGCCACTCATAAGGGGTAAAATGTGTGACTGGTGGCTTTGATTGAGATCAATGTTCAGATTCCATTAGATGCTGCTTTACTGCTCCACTCTGTGACTCAGAACAGGAGCTATGGTGTATATCAGGTCACTTATCTTCAATCTTTTCAGTCGGACAAAGAGGAGAGAGCCTCAGAAAGAAGATGTATAGTCTCACCATGTGCTGCTTTTCACCTGATGCAGCTTTAATTGTTGTTGAAGTGAAGAAAAGCCTTGTTCCTAATCTTCTTACATGACATGAGTGTGTTATTCAGTTGAAGCACAAACCTGCTTCCATTGAAATGTTGTGGCTTACCGTTTTATTGATACAAATCAAAACTCACCTTGTCTCAGCGTAATCCTTTTTGCTATGTGACAGTTTTCTTGACTTGCCTATTTCACTTTGACAAAAAGGGTTAAACTAATAGATCCATGCTAGACATATCCATATAACCCATGTAATGTTTTGCTAAATGAAAGACACTTATAGATGTCATTGTTACAGCAGAGCAATTACAGGCTTGAAGGACACTGTTTGTGAAGGCTTCTATGTCATCGTTTTTGTTTAGCACCAACTCATTTTTCTTCATTTTCTAGTGCCTTCAAACTAATTTACAGTCCCATCAGACTCAGTTTTCCTCTGTGATTATTGCCAATTACAGTTGAGTTCAGTTGTGTTGCCTTGTTAACACATTAAACTGAGTTTGGGAATATGGTAAACATCATTACTCCTTGGCATTAGCACTGCCTTTTACATTGTCATTCCATTAACTGTACTTACCTCTACTTCAAGGCAGAATAAATGAGCATCTACACAGCCTGGACCACACTCTAATATTTCACTGGACTGAGCTTAGCTTGTATTATGTGTTTGCCATGCAGTTGTTTTGAAAATTGTATGCAATGTCAAGTTTATTTCTACAATTTTTTGACAACATTGTTTCTGGACCCAGACCTGAGCAACTGAAGCAATCCCTTAGCATCATAATGCTGCTCCCACAGGCTCTACTGTAGGCACTAGGCATGATGTGTAGATTATTTCAACTGTTTTGCATCTTATTAGGGGTGGGCATATTGATCTAAATATCGATAGTATTAATACCAAGGTGAGTATCGATATCAGATCGATACTGTTGTGATGAGATTGATACTTTTGTTGCAGTTTCTCTTCTATACATCCAGGAAATTACTCCAATTTCCTCACAGAGTTCATGTGAGTGCAGCTTCTCTCTAAGTCTGTCTGTGCAAACAGCGCACCTCTCTCTCTCTCTCTCTCTCTCTCTCTCTCTGTCTCTCTCTCTCTGTCTCTCTCTCTCTCTCTCTCTGCTGCTCTCTCAGGCACAATTTGCCCTCACCCGGAAAGTCAGACCACTGGCTGAGAGCAGCCCATGATGGTGGAGAGAAAAAAAAGTGCTGTGTGGAACTTATTCATGTGGTAACACTACAAATTTAAAAGGGGAATAATTTTATTACTTTTATACCGTTAAACTGTTTTATATTGTAGTTAGTTAATAGAAAAAACATGTCTATTTGCCTAAAATCTTTGTCCTGTGTTTTATCATAATCAGCTAACTAAAGGCAAATCACAAAATTATTCAATGATCATGACATTTCAACTAAAAACTATCAGTATCGGTGATACTAGCCCTGTATTTACTTGGTATCAGATCAATACTGAAATTCCCAGTATCACCCACCCTTACATCTTATTATGAAGCACCCATCACTCTGGAAAAGGATCAATCTGGACTCATCAGGCCACTCTGTGCTACAAATGTATCTATTTAATGACTTATCCCTAGCTGAAACATGAAATACTTTCAAATATTAAAGAAATGACCTATTTGTTTTTAGACTGATGACAATAAAGAGGTATGAAATTATGCCAAAGATATCAGTGTATTGGATTATAGATATATGAACTGAATATATTCACACCAACAGGATTTATGTGACCACAAGAGGGAGTAATGAGTCACTCTGCTGATCTACCACTGTGAGGAACGCTAAGGGCGTTTTCACACTGGGTATCCAAGTCCATATCCGAGTCCGTTGAACCCCAAAGTCTACTTAATTTTATCAATGTGATTGCAAAACCATTCTGCGTGAGTACCGTTCCCGAGCCCAGCTGAGAAGGTAGTCCTGGGCACGGACTGAGTGGATTCGAGTACGGAACGGAACAACAGAAATAACAATCACCATGAGACCATAGACGGCGCTCCTGTTGTCTCCTGAAAAAGCCTCGGATCTGCGTAGCACTGGCTTACGTTATCAACCAAACCACTCGGAGATATATCAGGGACAACGAAGGTCTCTCTTCTTCTCTTTGTCTCAAACAGGCTAACAGGTACAAAAGTATTGCCTGTGAACAGAACAGTCGCTTGGGTGATGACAAAAGGGTTTGTCACTTTTGCGTTTGTTGGATAGCTACAGAATTCCTTCCACACTGCCACTTACTGTTTCGGCCCTTAATACCCACTCGGTATGTGCTGGTGACCACAACATCGGATCTGGATACCCAGTGTGAAAACGCCCTAACACCACAAGGCCTTTGAAAGTACCAGAAAATGATGAGATGGGATGAAAAACCACTAGGAAACAACTTTTAGAGTCAAGTGATAAAAGCTAGAAGCGCTGTAGTTTCCACCACTGGACACGGCTCTAAGTGAAAAGGATAGAGTTTGATGTTTCTGTTCCACTGGTGACTTTGATTATGAGGGTTATGAAAGTATACTGTTATTGTGTTCACTGAGTTTGGCATTTGTAGATCCATGGTTCAGACTAAAGTGTGACACTTCTAGCTTTTTTTCTGCACTATTTCAAACAGATCTTTAGTTCAACTACTGAGGACACAAACCGTACAGAAAACGGGTGATTTTTGTTTCTACTGTGGCTGTTTTCTGTTTGGAACCAGAGCTAAGCTAACAGCTACAATGTAAACTATCAGCTGACACAGCACAGGAAGATAATGACTAACCATTTTGAAGAATGAAACTTGATGATCCCATAATACAGATGTGTGTTAACAGTGAGCATATTCTAGTCAGTGAGTGAGACAGTCTTTGGAAACATAACATTGATTTATTGGTGGTTTTGGACGTCCTAAGTGTGTTCTGGTGACCTCTGCCTGCTGTTAAGAGTTTGGAATATAAATAACACATACACTACTAGTCAAAAGTTTGGACTCACCTTCTCATTTAAATGACATGAGATGGACCGCAGATGGGCAACCAGTGCTCAGCATCACTGGGAACTCCTTCAAGACTTTTGGAAAACATTTCAGGTGACTACCTCATGAAGCTCATCAAGAGAATGTCAAGAATGTGCAAAACAGTAATCAAAGCAAAATGTGGCTATTTTGAAGAATCTAAAATATAAAACATGCTTTGAGCTATGTCACACTTTTTCAACTCCATAATTCCATATGTGTTCATTCATAGTTTTGATGCCTTCAGTGAGAATCTTCAATGTAAATAGTCATGAAAATAAAGAAAAACCAGGTGAGTCCAAACTTTTGACTGATAGCGTATACATCCTTTACTCACATCAGTAACTATCTGTTAGAGAAATATGATATTAGACTATTCTCTGTAAATACCAGGTGTCCAGAACATGAGTCATGGATGAGTCGTGATGACATATCCTTTGAGAAAACACCCAGAATATGTTTACCATTTCTTCTCTATCTACATGTTTTCTGTCTCATGGTGCCAGTTTGGGCCCAGAGCGGCCTGTTGCCCTTGGGGAAATCAGGCCATAGTGTAGGTGGGAGAAGAGTACAAATGCGATCACTGAACCCATACATCACTGTGTTTTGGATACTTAAGCCAATGGTGAACTTGATCAACGTCATTATGTTTGGACATTTGGACCATTGGTTGTATTATCCATATTCTTTGGGTGTATTCACACCTACCACGTCTGGTCCGTTTAAAACGGACCAGAGTTCGTTTCCCCAGAAAGTCCGGACTTTTTTTTAGGTGTGAATACAAACATGCGAACTCTGATTCGAAACAAACAAGCGGACCAAGACCACCTCTTCTAGGTGGTCTTGGTCCGCTTCCAAATGGAATTTTGGCCGGTTCACTTCTGGTGTGAATATAACTGACCTCGAACTGAACCAAACCAAGGAATCTTGCGCCTTTTTGTGCTTGACGAGCCACTGTAGCTGCTGGAAGTAGCCGAGGTTTATGGGTGGTTAGCTCTAATAGCAGCAGCTATGAGCTGTGGACAGACGTGGAGCAATGAGGAGATTGAATCTGCCATTGACATTTGGTCAGATGCCCGTATTATGAAACTGGCTCCGACTGAGCTTTTCTTGATTGTTAACATTATTTTCGAAAATTTGTGTCAGTAAAAATACAATTTATATTACGAAAATGATAACTGTATGTAGGAGTACCACGATTATTTTCATCAACACCAGCCGTCTCTGGTTCACCCCGCCCCCGACTTTTCTGTCCAATGCTAGCGCAGTTCGTCACATGCGTGCTTGTGTTCACGCATTTTGGTTCACTTGCAAGAAGTGCAACGTGAATGCGATCCGACCCAAATGAAAAAAATAAAGTCCGCATTTGATCCGAATCAAATAAGTGGACCAAAGGACTTTTCAGGTGTGAATACACCCTTTCATAAGAACTCACACTTCCTGGTGTTTGTCAGTCAACTGCTGCATCTTGTTGTATGAACTTGACTCCTTGTTACAAGTAAAGTCTTCTGATTCCAGAATCCAGTGACTCTGTCTTAATTCTTAGATGGTATCTCAGAATTTTTCTATCACAATCCATTTTCCTTAGTTAAATCCAATATTTGTTTTTGGCCATGCTGTGTATATCAGATAGTAAATAAAAAAAACCCTGACACACACACAAAAAAAAACAAGCACTTATTGTCAAAGAAAATATTTAATTGACAGACTGAAATAACTCATATGTAAATCACAAAGGAAAATTTCTGTTTTGATAGTGAAAAGAATACATCCCTGATAGAGTGCAAGAAATGGTGCCTACCCTTTTAAGTAACTGTTGGTATCTTTTTAATGAAATCTCACACAGTAAAATTTTCTTTCCCCTTAATATGTAAAAAGTCACACTATCCAGCCCTATCTTCATCTGAACATTTCTTTACTCCCAATGACTCAAAAATACAAACACCTCTTGGTCAAACATATTTTCATTTTCTTTGAGCTGGAAGCACCGTCACTGCCCAAGCAGCCATCAGCACCAGGGATGATAAAGACTGTTCCCCTGGGCAGCACAGCTTTAAACCTTGCTGTACCAAATCATTACTTCTGGCTGCATGTCACACACAGTTCATCTGTGAAAAAGCTAAACAAAGCTATGGTGGAAAGAATTGGGCTTTTGTGCTGCATTTCTTCCTGAACTCAGCAGCTCATAGCAAACAGCTGTGATAAGAAGACATGGAGGCTATAGAGGCACTCGCTGGCTTTGACGCCTGAACAGGCTTTTAAAGGCAGCAAAATAAGGTTTGCAAATGCAATTTTAAACAAAGTAAAATGTTGTCATTGTCAAAAAAAATATTCCTGGAAGACCTTAGACTTTTAGACGATGAAGAAGACAAACAGTAGTTGCCGCGTTGCTTCTTAATCCATGTTGAACTCAGTGTTTACGTGATCCTGTTGCTTGTTTTTGATTTTTTCATACAAATCTTTACAAGTGTTAATCTTTACTGTCTTCAGCAGCAATAGTTTTGTTCATCAGAGCAGTTAAAACAATTACAACAATTAATAATTTGAATGCATGATGAGATTGGATAATAGCAGAACACATTCTAAAAATGAAAAAGGAATAATAATATTTCCGAGGCGCCCCACTGGCTCATGTGATAAAGCACATCCCACATAAGACAAGGCTTTATCGCAGCAGCCTTGGTTTGATTTCGACCTGAGGCCATTTGCTGCATTTCATTCCCTTAAGCCGGGGACACACCACACAACGTTCACAGTTTTATAGTTGTTACAAAGACCAGGAGTAGACATGAACAGACTGGTTCCAGCAGATTTTTTTGTATGACAGTTGAAAGACTTAAGATCTGCACCTGATGAGAAATCACAGACTACATGATTTGTCAAACCACCTAAATCCAACTGAACATGTCAAACTCTGTCACACACTCTCAACACGGTGACAGTTAAAAGGGTAAACAAACATTCCAGTTGGTGGCAGTAATGCATCAATTACACTGGTCAACAACAAATTTATTGTTTAAGTTTTTTGAGCTGATTTAGGATAATTTTGGTGTGCTGAATCCAAAAATCACATTAATTTTACTCAATCAGGTCAACTTTCTGAACTATGCTACATATTGGCTTTTTAACATTTTTGCTTACATTTATGGGCATTTTCACATCATATGATACAAAATTCTTTCATATTTCTTGCAATAAACAAGTTCTGAAGATTTTACTTCTGCCAATTTATGATTAATGGTTTTTTTAATATTACAGGTGAATGAAATGGCTTCGACTAGAAGATCTTGCAAAAATAAGCCTGACGTATTCTGCTACATCTGCGGTGAATACACTGTTGTACCTAACAGGAATCAAGTGATCAAATGATTTTTTTTTCTCTTAAAACCTATTTTGGGTGAGAACTATATAAAAAATCAACTGATGAAGTCACAAAAATGTCATCAATTTTGTGAGAAGATCAAATTTTTCAAAATCAAATTAGCAAAACAACCTGACCTGATTGAGAAAAACAGATGTCATTTTTGGATTTAGCGGTGCAAAATGGTCCTAATTCAGTTGAAAAACCCTAGACAACTTGCAAAAAACATTTTTTTGTAACCCAGTGTTATTGTTAGCTAACTGCCAATTAAACTTTAAGAAGATGATGAAGAGGAGGTTTTCTTCTGATGCTATTTCCTGTCATCCCCTCTCTTTTTCATTGGCTGTTGGGAACGTGTGTTAGTAGTTACCTTGATAATCAGCTCACACTTATGGAGGAAAATATATCTGCTATTGATTTGAATGATTGTATGTAACATCTTTAGAGTGCTTTTAGCTCACACTCACTTAAATGATGACTTTTTCTAGTAATAAAAACAAAGATATGATGTTTCTAGTTACTAAAAAGCAGGCATTCATCTACAGTATACATTAACTGACTACACATATACAGGGGGCAGCAAGCCGGCTTGTGACCGATGGATCGCCGGTTCGATTCCCTGGACTGACAGAGAGTTGTTGGCTGATGTGCCCTTGAGCAAGGCACTTAGCTCCCCAGATGCCTGATATGGCAAGTGCACTGCTCCTACTATGCAGTGTGTGCATGATCTAGTGATGGGTTAAAAATTTCAGTGTGGTGCATGTTTACGTGTGTGAACCTACTGACAAAAGAAAGATTCTTCTTCTAAACATGTATCTATAAGCTCCATTCACATTCAGCTTCCACATGTTCCGAAAGCTTGAAAGGCTTGATAGGGTTGCTTACGTATGATTGGACAGTGGCCGTTTTTGGGCGGGACTTAGTGACAGCTCAATTACATGAGGAGAAAGCAGATAGTTTGGTGCTTTGTGAAGGTGGTACCAAAAGAAAGACCCTTTTAAGAGACCTGGAATTAGAAAAACACCCATACATACACACACACACACACACACACACACACACACACACAAAGGAAAAGATAGAAAACAGATTTTAACAGCATGTCATAGTGGTGTAATTATTTCCAAAGCTGTATGATCAAATATGATCACTAAGCAAAATGCTTCTGTAGTAGAATCCACCTTTATTAAGGAGCTCAGCCCTTTAGCTCCTCAGTCATAAAACCAGGCTATAACTATAAACTCCATGAGTTAGATACAAATCCTGGCACAAACTCCTCACTATTGGCAGGAAGAGGTGCAACTTATCTATTAAATTTCAGGAACACCACATCATAGCACAATGAGTAAGTAGCTTCATAGTTATCAAAAGCAAGAGAGAGAAATGGCACAAACTAAAAGGAAAAAGGGCTTGTTTTGCAACCACTCTATGAACTGATCTGAAAATAGGCCTCTAGATCTCTAGCTCACCGCTGTGCTATTCTTCCATGGCTGATCTGAGCTAGCTGATTCCTAGTTGCACTGTAAATAATGTCGCATGGAGAGAGGCAGGGATGAAAAACACAATGCTGTTATGTTCAATGGTTGCAAATCTTCAACACAAGCCAAACGGGCTGTACAAGTACTCTTTCAACAGTTGCAAAAAGGAAATATGACAAGATGTTCTGCTCATTCTGCTCACAATTCACTAGTTCTTCAGTTAAAGCTGCAACAGGAAGAAATCAGAGAAAAGGAACACCAGAATCTGATAAGACACCTTTTGTCATACAGCTTTCTCCTTTATGTCCAAATCAAAAGACTACACATCAAGATAAAGAGACATGACACTGATTCATCCTGTTATGGAAAAGCTAAAATATCATTATTATGGGAGTTTCTGTGTTGCGTCTGTGATGAGTGGTGTTGTGTCAGGCTGAATCTTAGTGATTGAGAATTAAAGCTGTTGATCACATATTTGACAAATTCATGGGGCCCCACAGTTCTGGGGGGACCGTAGAGCAGTGGAGGGGGCCCAGTGGATACAGGTTAGAAGATGTGAAAATTTGTGTAAGGTCCGCTGTATAATAAAGGCATAGAAGCCAGGAATTGGACGTTGAAAGCATGTTAAGTTTCACTTTCGCTTCATGCCAGCGTTAGTGTTAGAATTATACTGTTGAAGAACGTATAAAAACCTAAGCATTATATAATTAGAATGCAATATTGTAAAATTACAGGGTGGGGAAGCAAAATTTACAATTAACATTTAGTTGTTTTTTTCTCAGCAGGCACTACGTCAATTGTTTTGAAACCAAACATATATTGATGTCCTAATCATACCTAACACTATTATCCATACCTTTTCAGAAACTTTTGCCCATATGAGTAATCAGGAAAGCAAACGTCAAAGAGTGTGTGATTTGCTGAATGCACTCGTCACACCAAAGGAGATTTCAAAAACAGTTGGAGTGTCCATAAAGACTGTTTATAATGTAAAGAAGAGAATGGCTATGAGCAAAACTATTACGAGAAAGTCTGGAAGATACTATTAAAGAAGAATGGGAGAAGTTGTCACCCGAATATTTGAGGAACACTTGTGCAAGTTTCAGGAAGCGTGTGAAGGCAGTTATTGAGAAAGAAGGAGGACACATAGAATAAAAACATTTTCTATTATGTCAGTTTTCTTGTGGCAAATAAATTCTCATGACTTTCAATAAACTAATTGGTCATACACTGTCTTTCAATCCCTGCCTCAAAATATTGTAAATTTTGCTTCCCCACCCTGTACGATAACTATGTTTTGAAATTAGAATGTGATATGTGATAGTTATGATGTCTGTTTTTACTGATTAGTTCTGAGTTGTGTGATATCTTAACCCTTTCATGCATAGTAGTCACTACAGTGGACAGCTATTCAAAGTTGTTCTCTTGTATATTCATGGATTTGATTGTTTTACTTGTATATCAACCAACACAGTGGATGCTTATGCATCATCCCATACAATGCAATTCATACCATTACTGTTCTTGATCAACTTGATCTGCAGTAACATATTTGAGTGTAAATCAATTGCTAATAGTTATTAGACAGTAATTAACAGGGTTTGTTTTGTTTTGTTTTTTTTAATTTTTTTTTAATTTTTTTTTTTTGCATATCTGAGTAATAACCAGAGACCCAGGAAAGGAAAAGTTTTGGCTTTTTTACATTTAATAATTGTCTTGATTGGAAACAGCATGATGCAACAGTTTTTTCCAGATAGATTTTTTTTTTTTAAATTATGGAATGTCCTTTGCAGTGGACAGCATTTTTTTATTTTTTTTTTTTAATAAAGCTGTAAAACTCTTGTCCCCTACAGAGGACAAAAATGCATTGCTGGGTCTCAGGAGGTTATAGAATGTTAAAATGTGAGAACAGATTAACAGCATTAAAAAATGTATTTCATAGTTTTCACACAGTGTCCAGCTGACTGGACATTTTTGTAACCCCATGAAAAAGAGGTTCGTAAAAAGAAAAAATTCAATCATATTGCTTTTTTTCATGCCTAAAGAGGACTAAAAACACTCAGGAAAAAAAATATTGATTAAGGTTCTCATAATTCATGCATGAAAGGGTTAATATTAGAAGGTTACCAGCTTCAAGGGGTAGAATGCAGAAGAACACAGACAAAGGGACACAGATGGGTTAGTTTAGTTTTAAGGAGTGTGGAGTGTTTATTGTTTTATTATACATAAGGAGAAGAGTTTAAGAGGTCTGTGAGGTAAGGACAGGGGGTGACAGCTGTAAGGTGGGGGAGGCGCAATGTTATTGGTTGAGGTCAGAAAGAGACAACACCCCATGTATGACTATAAAGGATGAGGAGAAAGGTTTCTCTGAGCTCTGGAGGACAGGGAGTCAGAGAGATGGGTTCTATGTTTGGAGACTTTATGTCTGTGGATGTGGAAAACTGATTCTCTGTAACCGTGGGAGACCACAGATCTGTGTAAGTTTGATTAATGTTCATTAACCCTTTCATGCATTAATTATGAGAACCTTAGTTAAGATTTTTTTCTTGAGTGTTTTTATTCCTCTATAGGCATGAAAAAAAACAATGTGATCAAGTTGTTTTTTTTCATGGAGTTACAAAAAGGTCCATGCATTTAATTTAAGAAGTAAAGAAACGTGTTTAAAACCCAATATCAGAAATTGATATTAAAACAATGAAATAAAATCTGATGTTTTCTCACATTTTAACATGTTCTAATGCTAATTATTACGCTTTTCATGGAGATAATATGCAAAAAAAAACAACAACTTTTTTTTTAACAAATAACACTGGTCAACAACAAATTTATTGTTTAAGTTTTTTGAGCTGATTTAGCATAATTTAGCAAAAATCACATTAATTTTGCTCAGTCAGGTCAACTTTCTGAACTATGCTACATATTGGCTTTTTACCATTTTTGCTTACATTTATGGGCATTTTCACATCATATGATACAAAATTCTTTCATATTTCTTGCAATAAACGAGTTCTGAAGATTTTACTTTTGCCAGTTTATGATTAATGTTTTTTTAATATTACAGGTGAATGAAATGGCTTCGACTAGAAGATCTTGCAAAAATAAGCCTGACGTATTCTGCTACATCTGCAGTGAATACACCGTTGTCCCTAACAGGAATCAAGTGATCAAATGATTTTTTTTCTCTTAAAACCTATTTTGGGTGAGAACTATATAAAAAATCAACTGATAGTCACAAAAATGTAATCAATTTTGTGAGAAGATCGAATTTTTCAAAATCAAATTAGCAAAAAAACCTGACCTGATTGAGAAAAACAGATGTCATTTTTGGATTTAGCGGTGCACTGAAACATGTTACTGCAGATCAGGTTTATGAAGAATAGCAAAGTTACAGTAATGGTATGAATTACAATGTATAGGATGATGCATAAGTGTCCACTTTGTTCGCTGATATGGAACTAAAACAACAAAACCCATGAATATACAAGAGAACAGCTGGAGAATGACTGTCCACTGTAATGACCAGTATGCATGAAAGGGTTAAATGATTGATTCATTGTTATTCTGAAATCCTGTTTCCGGTCTGTTTTATGATCAAGGTAATAACCAATGTAACGAACGCGGGGGATAGAGAATTGGAGTCAGATTTGTAAGTAGAATCCCAACATTAGTTACGTTAGTTATGGACCACACCCCCACGTATATAACTGGGGCCCCTACCCCACGTACATACCCCCGACCCCCTGCTCGGACAAATCCATAAGATACTGAATTTTACATAAAGGGCCCATATTGTTTAGCTTTCATGGGGCCCACAATTCCTAGCGGCACCCCAGGACCACCCATACACTTCTAAAATATTAGTCACAATTATCTGTCAGGGCAGATGTTACAATGTAAAACAGAAACAGACCCACTGAAATATAACTTACAGAAAGATATTAATGGAATTTTTGGACACAGATGTCAAAAAAATATTATCTGCACTGTAACAAGGATACTGTGAAATGTACAGTAACTTGCTGGCAGCAATTAGCAAGTAAGTTGCTGTATTACATTCTACAGCATACTTACTGTATATTAAATTATAGTACCTGTAAAATACTGTAATTGTCATTACAGTACCAATCACAGTACTGTAATTGCTATTACAGTACTATAATATGGTGATGTATTTTGTATCACAGCAAATAGTGGACCACTGTGAAATGGGAATTTGGGGTATTTTATTGAATACTCCAAAACAAAAATAAGCACTCAACTTCTTGTTTTAAAATGATGAAGCAAAAAAAGACATGTAGATATGTGATATGCGCATAAATTTTAGACTTATATTTCTCATGGAACCAATAAAAGCCGTTCTTGCTTTTCTATCTTTTGCATGGTGAGTAAAAATAAAGAACTGCTGTTTGAGGTGATAGTTTGGATTTTTTGAAGTAGTACAGTTGAGAAAATGTTATGGCAAAGGAATGGGCTGTCTGACGGCGATGTAAAAAATGGGAATATCCTTTATTTAGCGCACTCTTGAACCAATATTGATTTATTTAGGTGGGCTTTGTTTTAGGTGGTTAAAATTTGCTTTGAGCTGAAAAGAAAAGTTGAAAATACAGCTGAAAAAGTTGAAAGTGTGTCTTGTTGAAGATTTCTACAATTTTACAATTTCATTTAGCAGACGATTTTGTCCAAAGCAACGTACAACATAAGCAAGAATTTAGACTTGAGGGAAAAACTCTAGTAAGTGCAAAAAATGCTTCAAGTTTGATTGGCCCCAGGCGCTGCCATCAAGTACTAGAAGAAGTGCTGATTTCTCCATAAGAAAACATTAAAAATTTTTGGCATAAAAAGCTGAATATTTTTTAAAAAACTGAAAAATACAAATACAAGCACTAATGTCCTGAAGAAGCCGAACATTTTAAAGTTTGAACGGTGAAAATCTGTGAAAATCGGATACATTTTGAGTAGTATTTTACTTGTGGAGTAGGTGGTCACATAACAAATACTTGCTCCCATCCCTAGTGAAGAATATTACGAACAAATACGTGCTTACCTCTGGATACATTCCAGTGATGTGGCTGCCTCCTCTGGATATTCAATGTTGAACACGTAGTATGACCCAAAGAGGGCAGCTAAAATCAAAATTACTGTATTTTGATTTACAGTAAAGTATATTTTACTGTAGAATTAACCGGCTAATTAATTTTGCCCATGATGCTTTGCAGATCTACAACAACATACTGTATACAGGTTCTACAGTAAGCATTTGCTCATTATACAGTAATAATGCTGTGAAAACTACAGAAACTTGTTACAGTGTGCATTGGAATGATTTTAGTATGTTTTTCTTTCTTTTATTATCTATTATAAGCATGCTTGATCTGTCTATCTTGTTCCATTTTATTTATGTAAAGCACATTGGATTGCCCTTGTGTATGAAATGAGCTATAAATGAACTTGAATGCACTGACGCCTTACACATTGGCCACTATTCATCAAACACACTCCTTTTATCCTTTGCTCTAAACAATCAAAATTGTGATACACTACACAGAATTATATATAAATTATATGTTATCCGTAGCTTCAGTTTTGTTTTGTTTTTTTTTAAATGAGACTTAACTTTGCTCTCATTTTCAAAGAAAGCTTGTTTACCAATTCAGTAAAAGAGCTACATGAAGTATAAATAGCAGAGACAGTGTTACAATTTGAACACTGCAAAAGATTCATGTCTATTTGTGTTATGCAAGCTCTGGTACTTTTGCAAAAAGCAGAATGGAAATAAAAACTATACAGGTAAGAGAAAGACACATTGAAATTGAACTGATCGTTTGTACTCCATTCCTTGTGTTTTACCAAGTAAATTAATCCTTCTTTTTGTAAAATGGAGCTAAAATGCCACCAATTTTAGCGACAATAAATCACCTGAAAATGGGTAGAAGTAAATTAAATGTGAACAGTTTTCTTATACAGTTAGATTAAATAACCTTCAGTGTGTACAGTAGTAAAGTAAAGGCAGCAATTTATCTATCTATCTGAAAGTCAATGATGGATGTTCAGTCTCAGGCTGCCTGTCGAACTCTAAATAACCTACAGTTTTAGAGAAACATGTTTATACCAAGCATTAAAATGTAAGATTATTATAATGAATTAAAAATAGTATGCCCTCTGCAATTCCCTCCCGTAAGACAGCTCTGTTACTCAGTTAAATGGGTTACATTAGGCAGCAAACAAGATATGTTTATGCAGGGAGATCCTATCCTTGGTAGAGGAAAGGAGTTATTCCACTGGCTGTCCCAAATGCTGAGGATTAAGAAAATATCTAAAAACTTTTTTTTTTTTTTTTTTCTGAGAGAAAACTTCAGTTAAATTAATATGTAGTTCAATATACAAATATCTGAGCATTAAATTAATATTAACCCTTTCATACATTGTGGTCACTACAGTGGACAGTTATTCTACAGCTGTTCTCTTGTATATTCATAGGTTTTGTTGTTTTAGTTTCATATGAGCCAACACAGTGGACACTTATGCAACATCCCATAATACACTGCAATTCATACCATTACTGTAACTTTGCTGTTCTTGATAAACCTCATCTGCAGTAACATGTTTAAGTGTAAATCAGTTGTTATTTGTTCGACAAAAAGAGTTGTTTTTCGCATATTATAGGAGGTAATAACTAGCATTAGAGTATGGTAACATGTGAGAAAACATCAAATTAGCAGCCTTTAAAAATGTTTTTATTTCATTGTTTTCATTTTACTTTCTGATATTGGGTTTTAAATACATATTTCTTTCCTTAAAAAATTAAATGCATGGACATTTTTGTAACTCCATGAAAAAAAAAAAAACTCAATCGCAATTTTTTTTTTTATGCCAAAGGAGGTATAAAAACACTCTAGGAAAAAAAAAAAATCTTGACTAAGGTTCTCATAATTCATGCATGAAAGGGTTAAAATCAACTTGTACAAGGCAGCTAGTGTAACTTGGCTTTATATAAAGGATAGGACTGAAAAGCTGCTTAACCCTACCTATATTCTAACATACGTTCCAGCATATGGTCCCAGCTGCAGGAAAATAGAAATCCTAGGAATGAGCACAGCTACAGCAAACGCCACTAAAGTCACGGCTTGTGCAAGTGATCCACACTTGTTCATCTTATTACAAATGCCTCAAGCACAACCATCAACCAGGCAACCAGGCAAGAGAGGGTTCAGTCATTAGAAAGATGGACCAGCAGCCGCAGGCTCCGGATTGAAACACCTCTGTCGTCCAATATCCACTCAGCTGAAATGTCAATGAGCAAGGTGCTGACTTCTTACTACCTCCTGAGTTGCTGCTCTATCTGTAGATAGATTGGATGTGCCTTAATTTAAGACAAGTTGCTTTTTTCCAGGGATACGCTATTCCTAGTCATTGAAGAGGCAACTGTAGATGGTGGCGGGAGACACTGAAAAGGGATGTGTGACCTTTCCCTTGGTTCTCCAATGCATCAACAGCTGCTCCTTTGATTTCTTCAATATATGTTGTGTGCAACACGGCATGGGCCTCGTTCCTGCTTATTGTTTCAAATAGAAAAGCAGCCGATCACATTCTCACGAAGAGACCATTGACCTGATGCATCTGATTACTGTCAGAGGATTGTCTGCATGTAGACAGGTAATCAACATATGATGAGTGTAAATGGAGACAGCAGTATGGTGGTATTATACTAATATATAATCTGTCTTGGATTTGCTTTTTGGATGAGGGTGCTTCTGTGAAACTGGTTCCTGAAAACAGGACATGGGGGCTAAAAATTCAAACCAGATGAAGCAAGTTTGGAGCACTCTGGGTCTATTTAAAAAAATAAAAAATACGTGCTGAGATAAAAGATAAACAGATAAAACAGATTTTTAGATTATTTTTCTCCAAGAATCTGCATATAACACGGTAAAAAAGACACAAAAATTATGCGCTACTATTTTTTCAAGTATCTTTTTATTCTCTCACATGTACATTTTGGGAATTGAACCGGTTATGCAAGGCAGAGTGTTTCACAAAAATGACCGGTGTTGCAAAATCACTCACTATTTATTTTAGTTTAAATGGGCAGGTTTTGCATGTAACGCTAGTGGACACAATGGGTTACACTCGAAACATGGAATGAGGCTGCCAGTTCATGAAAAACCCACATCTCTGGCTTAGAAAAACAACTAGGCTCATCAAATTTAACATAATGTCTTTATTTACAGCGGTATATAGGCTAAGACCATTTCAAGCCATGTTTTCCAGATCAAATGCACTGACACCTAGGTGGCTTTTCATGTCCCAATATTTTATGAAAAATTTATTAATTTTGGGATGGCTTAGAGCAAGAGTATAATTTGTTTCGCATTTATCTGAGGTCATCATTAGGTACATCCTGGGTCAAAATATGTCTACATTTCTCTTTAATTATTGGGTCTAAATAAGCTGGCAAAGTGTCAGGTACCAAAATTAACCCAGTTTCATAGAAGCACCCATAAATCTAAAAAAGATCTGAAGAAAAGTATACCTAGAAAGGAAACATATAAAGTTGAACAAAATGGAAGGTCCAAACTATAAACTGGAAAAGGTATAACAGCAGAGTTGTGATAAGGCGAGTAGAAATAAACAAGAAAGCACTATATTAGCAATCCTCCCCAACCTTAAAAGTCAAAAGTCATCCAGGAAAGTTCAGTATACATACATGTCTTTTGCTGCACTAATAAGTTTCCGTAATTCAAGATATTTCAGTAGTTTTACTGGATGGTGGCAAGATCCATGACCGCGTGTTATTCACACCTTAATATCACATGAGTGTAAAAGTGAGACTTCTCACTTGGAAAACTTTAAGTGCGAACAAAAAGTAAAGATAGAAAGCTTTGCAAATTTATTATAGAATCACTGTGCAATACCTTTACCAATGCTGCAGACGACCACAGCTGCACCAGTGTGCTCGAGCCGGTATTGTGGTGTTGTGCAAAACATCTGTTCATGGTTAGTTTCTCTGTACAACTGTTTATTTATCTTATCTCATTTAACCTCTGCTGGAAGCATTATACTACAGAACATTCTATGATGTTGCACAAAGTGAAATATTAGCATTTTGACCGTATTGCCATTCTGTTCTAATTTCTTTTCTTTGACTGCTCTATTTAAAACCACTTAGAAAAAGACTGGAAACTGATGAATTAAATCTGTGTCATTAAAAACTTCTTCAAAAAACCCTCAATGACAAATGTTCTACAATAATAATGATAATGCGGGTAGGCAGAGGTTGTGGTTTTGATTGAGAAAATATTGTTTTCTCAAAGTCATTTTTTAGTTTTTTGCCTCTTGGACTGAAAAAGACATGGATTTTAGCAGTGCCCATTAACATGCCAGCTCTATTACAGTAATTAGTGTGAGAAAACAAACTTGTGTGAGATGTACTGTAGATAACAGTCATTTTCCCTTATTTGCCATTTAACATCCTGTTGAGAACTGGGAAAGACATTCTGTCCCTGTATATGTGTGATTGCCTAGAACAAATGAGTCACACAATTGTTTAAAAATGTCAGGTACTACAAAAGAAATGACAAAGTACCTCTGACAATCAGGCCATTCAATGTACAAATGAAGCAAACACACTTTGTATTAAAATTGTTGCTCAATTTAATCCCAGACTGTCATAGCATAAATCATTTCATCATGTCTCTTGTGCCGTGAAGTCAGAAAAAAGTCATATAGATGATTATATCACAGAGCAGATCACTAATTTGAACATTTTCATGAGATGCGCATTCGCTTTTCAGGTTTTAAAAGATGCATACTCATTACCACTTCACTTTTGACAATACAGGCATTTCATTTTCCTGTTTAGAAACCAGCAAGGAATATTCATAAGCTGATGCTTTAGATGGTAGAAAAAGAGATACTTGCTTCAGAAGCTGAAAGTGCCGTGCTGTACACATCCCTTAGCAACTGAGATCCCCATGGTTGCCTCTAGCTGTGGTGTCAACAAGCAGCTACTGATTGCCAGTTTTATGCAGATGCTGGTAGATTCGGTCCATAACCAGGCTTTACATGAGAGAGGAAAAGTGGATGGAGGCAGGAAACAAGGTATTTTAAAACATTAAAGTGTGCTCAGTTCGTCTCATGTTTACCCCTTGTACCTTGCTGTTTTCTTCCACCTTATGCTTGCACTTACACTGTGTTCTCCAAGGTTTGCTTATGTGCATATTTTGTAAATTTACACCCAACAACAACATGCAAAAGAACAGAAATGTGTGAGTCTGCATAGTGCTGTATCATGCTGAGGCAACAGGAGCTGATTTCCCATAAAACCAAGAGTTAAAAAAAAAAAATTATTTAGCTGCTACAATCCAGTAAAGGACTAGTTTGATTTAATTGTTTTAATCCATAAAGCAGGCAACAAAATGCGACGTATGAATAGAAAAGACAAACAGCAGCATTTTAAACATCATATAGTTAAAAGATAACATTTTAATGAATGACACACAACAGGTATAACATCAGGTCATACTGCGTCTCACAATTTCGAAAATTTGATGACGAAAATATAAAAATAGGACCAATGGCCCTGTGGCTTACCGGCCAAATGAAAAGCTTTAAGAAATGTATCCAGATTCCATTTATTATCACCCAGTTATGTGTATTTATTATATTACAGAAATAGCCCATGTTTTGGTCATATTCCAATCAGATCTGTAAAAAATTCAAATTCCAACTTGATATCATTGATATTTACTGATTTATTGGATCGATCCACTTCCTATCTCTTATAATGGGGAAATTTTTCAAAGTCACACCAAATCCAGAATCAGATCCAGATCCAAATAATTTCACTAACTTTTGTTGACATCATCATAAAGAAGCTGTATACCAAGTTTAAAGTCAATCGGAATTGTAGTTTCGGAGAAGACGATTGAAAGTTTTGTAACGGATGACAGACGACGACAGACGATGACGCCGGACGCCGCATGACGACAATAGCTTACAGCCTATCGGCCGGTAAGCTAAAAATGGATCCATCCAAAATGTATTTGCAAACGGTTAGAATTTCAAGCTTTTTGTCTTTGACCTCATACACTCAGATCATTGGTTCCATAGCAAACACCTCCAAAAAGAAACCTATACAGCAGGGGTGGCAATTAATTTTCTTATGGGGCCACATGAGAAACTTTGACAATTATTAAGGGCCGAATCAATGCACTTGCAGCGCTGCTCAATATACAGTATATCTCTATAAAAACAGTAAATGAAACAATACAATGACACAATGAAAATGCGGAGCACAGAATATAACTATTTAATGAATATTCACAAAACCATGTCCAAAAATATGCAAAACCAGCTCCATGTTAACTTTACATTAAAAACCATAAATGCAGCTTCGTTTGTTTGCATATCTCAGTTCCTTTTCTGACTTCAGTGAAGAAATACTTAGAAGTCCATGTCTTGTTAAAATCTTTGCATTCTTAATGAAATTTTCTTTCTTTTTTTGGCATTAGCTAACATCTTAATGGGCTGAAACTGACCAACAAACCAATAAGCTTTATTTTGACCATAAGCTTTATGCTGAGTACGGAAAGTATGTGCGCAAAAAATGCTAATTTAGCAGATCCTACAAAATAAAAGCTGTGCCGTTGCATCTATTACCATGATATATATTTGCGTTGACTTTTAATTTGCCAGTGACCTCATGCGGGCCGGTCAGGGTCGGCTATCGGGCCGCATGTGGCCCCCAGGCCTTACTTTGCCCAGGTCTGCTATACAGAATACTAGAAAAGCACTCAGAGAGTGCAGACATCAGCCTCCCCACCACCACCAAAATGTAATCATTTTTTTCCTTGTGCCAGTATCAACATTTCCTGAAAATTTCATCCAAATCCGTCCATACCTTTTGGAGTTATCTTGCTAACAGACGAACAAGCAAACAGACAGACAAACCCCGATGAAAACATGACCTCCACCATTACACTTGGCGGAGGTAACAAGGATTATTAAATGAAACACATTGATGCAGTACCTGTGATAACACTCAAATGTTTTCTTTATGGAGGATGGAATCTCTAGGCTGAGACCAAGGGACAAGACACTCAAAAGGAACTCACTGAGGAAGTATCTTCAAGGGTAGATCTAGAAACTGGTTCCAAAATCCCTGGCTGCCATAGACTTACATTGAACTTCTTATGAAAACAAAGTCAATCATTTTCCCCCTAGAGTCCTGCTGGTCTCAGATATTGTTTGGTCCCTCTTTTAATGCTCCATTAATAAGATTTCAGAGTGAATATAAGCTCTGATGGCAGTGATGTGGGGCTTTGACAGCTTTCCCGCTTGTCTAGTCAGACATTCAGAGTTTCTGTTTATTCAATTACACCCATTCTTTTCCTTCTCTGTGGTTAATTTACTTATACTAGCAGGACAGGCTAAGCTTGATGAAGTTTTCCATGTCAACAGGGTTTCGCATTCATTCATCCGTGATCCATGACATGTGGCTCTAATCCCAGCTCCACCCCTTTTGTCCAAATATGCCAACTTTTGACTCTAAATAGCCATCACATAGACAGTCAAAATGTCAACTCCCAGCTTCGGTAGAAAAGAAATTAGAGAACCTACAATATACAGAAGGGGAAATAACTATTTGATCCCCTGCTGATTTTGTAAGTTTGCCCCCTTACAAAGAAATCGATGGTCTATAATTTTTATAAGTTTATTTTAACAGAAAGAAACAGAATGTCAAAAAAAAAAAAAAAAATCCAGAAAAAACACATTTTATAAAGATTAAAAATTAATCTGTGTTTGATCAAATGAAATAAGTATTTGATCCTGAAGTAAAACATGACTTAGTACTTGGTGGAGAAACCCTCAGAGGTCAGATGTTTCTTGTAGTTGGTCACCAGGGTTGCACACATCTCAGGAAGGATTTTGGTCCACTCCTCTTTACAGATCCTCTCCAAATCCTTCAGGTTCTGAGGCTGTCACTTGGCAACTCGCAGTTTCAGATTGTCTATGGGATTAAGGTCTGGAGACTAGGCCACTCCATGATCTTAATGTTCTTCTTTAGCCACTCCTTTGTTGCCTTGACTGTATGTTTTGGGTCATTATCATGTTGGAAGACCCATCGTGACCCATCTTCATTGTTCTTGCTGAGGGAAGGAGGTTCCTCCAAGACTCAATGGCAGTGTTTTCCAACCTAGGGGTTGGGATCCCACATGAGGTCACCTGAAATTCAAATGGGGTCGCCTGAAATTTCTAGTAATTGATAAAAAAAAAATATATATATACTAATAAAAAATCTGGTGAGTTGACAGAGACAATCCCAATCCATAAAAGACATGACCAACTGTGAAGCTGAAACTGAAGCACTGTGGTACTGTTTATCTTTCAAATGTCCATTGTGGTCAGTTTCAGATGCTGCAGCTCTTTCATAATTCATAGTTTGAGTTCTTGTTTGTTCAGTATTAATTGTCAGCCTTGTAAATCCAAGCTGGACTGACTGTACATATCCTGACCAAGGAAAATAAAATTCTCACTTTGTGCAGTAATCTACACCTGGTTTTTCTGCCTCCGTCCATAATAATATACATTATATAGACTGAATGAGGTCTAAAATTAACGTTTATTTGCAACATAGTATAGCAAACTATTACATGATCAAAAACAAATTAATTTTAGCAAAAAAAAAAAAAAAAAAAACGTCTCCATTTTGAATGTCTGGGGTCACCAGAAATTTGTGATGTTAAAATGGGGTCACGAGCCAAAAAAGGTTGGGAACCACCGCTCTATGGTACATGGCTCCGTTCATTGGCCCATCAATGCAGTGAAGACTTCTTGTGCCCTTAGCAGAGAAACATCCCCAAAATCATGATGTTACCCCCTCCATGCTTGGCAGTGGGGATGGTGTTCTTAGGGTCATAGTCAGCATTTCTCTGGCTCCAAACACGGCGAGTCGAGTTGATGCCAAAGAGCTCAATGTTGGTCTCATTTGACCACAGCATATTCTCTCAAGCCTGACCTGAATTATTCAAGTGTTCATTGGAAAGCTTCAGACAGGTCTGTACAAGTGCCTTCTTGATCAGTGGGACCTTGAAGGCTCTGCAGGATCTCAATCCATTACAGTGAAGTGTGTTACCAGTGGTTTTCTTGGTGACTTTGGTCCCAGCTGTCTTGAGATCATTTACAAGCTCCTGCTGTGTAGTTCTGGGCTGATTCGTCACCTTTTCATGATCATCCTTACTTATCTTTCATAGAGATCCAGAGTGAGGGTGAGTGATATTTCTTCTGTTTATTTTTTTTGTTTGTTTGTTTTTTTAATAACCTTAATTTAATTGAAGGATATTTTACAAAATATTACAAAACACAAAAACATACCCACCTATACTTAATAACCATATACACATTTCCCCACCTGTACATACATCCACTCATAAAAATATACACTCGCCCATGTTCACAATGATGAATAAAAATAAAATATCTGTATATACACCAACACATATATTTACAATAACAAATGCATTCGCGCTTAAACCAATTTGCATACATGTCTGCACACACACACACATACATATACAAACTTACATCCTACATACACCTCTTCCCCCTCTTTTTTATATAAGAAACAGGCTTAGAAGTCTACAATATTCCATTATTTTATATTTCTTCCATTTTCCTATAATCGCACCAACAGTGGTCTCTATCTCAACAAGCTTCTTGCTGATGGTCTTGTAGCCCATTCCAGCCTTATGCAGGTCTACAATTTTGTTCCTGATCATCTGTGACAGCTCTTTGGTTTTGCCCATGGTGGTGGAGAGGTTGGAAGAGATTGATTCTGAGATAGATGTCTTTTATACTTATATTGAGTTGAGATTCTGAGAAGTTTCTTAATGTGACAGCACTAATTTGTGTCACTTAACTGCTCTGTGAGGGTCAGAAATCTTGTTGGTTGGTAATGGATCAAATAATTATTTCCAATGATCAAATTCAAATAAATTTATAATCTTTACATGATGTGTATTTTCAGGATTATTTGTTATTATTCTATCTCACTGGTAAAATACACCTACCACAGGGGTGTCCAAACTTTTTTTAAAGAGGGCCAGATCTGATAATGTGGAGATTGCCAGGGGCCAGTGGTCCCTTCGGACGTTTTTTAAACAGTAAAAATTACATATAAAAGCGATAATTTTAAAAACAACTTTATTTTCATTGTCAAAATATCATTTTTTTTTAAATGGCAATGTAACCAAATCTAAGCCACTCAGGTGTGAACAAATTAAAAAAAAAAAAAAAAAACATTTCTGCCTTCCTTTCACATCTGGAGTCAGATAACATAGAACAAACCGTGTGGAGTATCTTAAACGTCCAAGAAGTTGATAAAAATCTTAACCCCACATTCATTTTAAACATGACTTATGTGAGTAATCAGTACTCATATATTACTCAGTAATGCAAAGTCTGTTAACATTTAAGATGAAAACATATGACTCTTACTCTTGTCTTTCACAAAATCATTCAGAAAGTAATATTTTGTGTCACATCTACAAGTACATAACACCAGCAGTTATAGGCAACTAACCTGGCAACTTGGTAGCCTGCCCTGGTGGTGAATTCACTGAACTCACAGGTTCACATGAAGAGTCACTGTTTTAAGTTTAAAGCAGCTTGAATTTGCTTCACTTTTTTGGAATGCTCACTCCCTGCTAGCTTGTCGTATGCGTTAGCATGTTTTGTCTGCTAGTGTCTCTTTACGTTGAATTCCTTAAACAAGGCAACAGTCTCTTGACAAATTAGGCAAACACAATCACCTCAATTTTCAGTGAAAAAAATGTGTAATTCCCATCTCTCCTGGAAGCGGCGGCCCTCACTGTCAACTTTCATTTTTTTATTTACAGGCGCCATGGTTAGAAATTAGCGAAAAGGGTTCACGGCAAAGTCACAGAGCCCGATAGAGTTAGAGTGGTGCTGCCACCATGAGGTGAAAGGAGAAACTGCATTTTGAACCTTTTATGATTCATGTACTCAGTTCAACAGTCCAAGTGGGCCATAAATAATATAATATAAAACCGAAGCTGTGGGCCGTATAAAATCTGACCGTGGGCCGTGATTGGCCCCCGGGCCGGACTTTGGACATGCCTGACCTACCATAAATATTATACACCGTTCATTTCTTTAAGGGGGTAAACTTATAAAGTAGGGATGCACCGATACCACTCGTAAAAGATATCCGATACAAATGCACCGATACCACTTACGGCTGTGTGACATTCACAGTTCAGTGCAGCAGGTATGCGGCGGTGAAAAAATGTGTGGGGAGTGTGGAGATTTTTCAAAATAAATGACGGTGATAAAAGTAACGCTGACTACAAGTAACGTTAAAAACACAGACAGATACAGACGCAGCGTTCTGTCCGTCCTCTGTGTACATTCCATCTGTTTTCCAGGTGATGGTGGATGAGTGCCCAGACAGAGAATACCAGTGGGAACCGTGGAGGTAGAGGATCTGTTCAAAGAGCGACTGTGAGTTGGAGAAAAACTACTGACAGATTTATGACAGCTACCCAGGGCTCGGCCGGGGGTACGGAGCAGTGTGGACCACCGCCAGCGGAAATGAAAACAAAACTTATGGCTCATTTATCTTTTCTCTACCTGCTGAAGCTTCGCTTTTAAACCTTACGAGTGAAAACCCTGCAATATTTATTTATTTATTTATTTATTTAACCTTTATTTAACCAGAAAGTCCCTTAAGATGAAATCTCTTTTTCGAGGGAGACCTGACCAAAAGGCACATCAGTACAATACAAATGAAGTAACAGAGTATAAAACTACATACAGTTAAGACAGCATAAAATGACTACAAACATAAAAGCTAAAAACCAGTTTAAGAATAGCAGTTACACACTTCTGTTAGACAGTTTGATAGAAGAGATTTGAAATTACCCAAGGTAATGAAATGCTGGAGCTGAAGTGAGTTTTGCAAATTGTTCCATGAGCAAGGTCCATCGTAGGAAAAAGCTGTTTAACCAAGTTCAGAGTGAGCTCTGGGGACTCTGAGGAGGAGCCGATGTGATGAGCGGGAGTTGTATCCACTGGTAAATGTAGACAGGAGGCGACAGAGATATGGGGGTAGTTTGCCCAATACAGCCTTGTAGATAAATACAAGCCAATGCTGCTGCCTCCTGAGCCTTAGCGAAGGCCATGAGACCAGAGCATACAGTTCACAGTGATGGGTCCTGAATGCAGCATTTGTAATGAAATGTAAAGCACTGTGATAGACTATGTCCAGACAGTGGAGAGTTGTTACAGCTGCATGCCTGTAAATGACATCCCCATAATCCAACACACTTAGAAATGTGGTTTGTACAAGCTTTTTTCTAACATCTTAAAACAGCATTTATGACGGTAAAAAAAAGCCAAGCAGCGCTTTTAGCTTTTTTAACAGATGATACTATTAGTATCACATTAGTGTTACCTCTGTCATCTCCATGTTTATTATTACTGACTATCTTCTTCTTCTTCTCAAAAATCTTTACTCTTCTTCATGGTATTTGTCCAGTATGGTTAATTCAGAGCGGCGCCCCCTGGTGGATTAATTGAGAAACACTCATTCCAACACATTAAATGTCGGTAGCAGCACCTTGTTCCAGTCAGACGAATGACAACGAAAATAAAGCACATTTACAAAAGGAACTAAGAACTGGAATGGGATTATTAAGTACTCATATCAGTACTTGGTATCGGCAAGTACTCAAATGTAAGTACTCGTACTCGGTCTGGAAAAAAGTGGTATCGGTGCATCCCTATTACAAAGTCAGCAGAGGGTCAAATAATTATTTCCCCCACTATATGTGCTGGTATCTGTGGTGTGCTTGAAAGAATGGAGGTCAGCTACATTTAAAAGCACTGGTTCAATGGGCGAAAGGGTTGAAGAACAGAGTTAAAATGCTTAAACGGGATTTAATGACCCAAAATTTGTCCAACTGCCAATGGGGAGGAATGGCTTGCAGTGACTGGAAAGAAGCATTAGGAACTAGAGAAGTCATTTGGCTCAGAGGGACAGAGGAAAAAGGAAGAGCAATGGGTGGGAAGACAGATTGCAAACTCTCAGGTAAATGGTGCTAAAATAAGGACAAAAACAAAATTCTTCAAGATTAAGGAGATTAGGAACAGAAAAAAGGAGGAAAATGGGATTTTGATTCAACGTGGCTTTCTGATCTGAGAGTAAGAGGTTTGAGAGCAGAATTAATGGCTATTGAGCACATGGGGGAAAAGGGGGATTTAACATTTCAGACGAGTGGAGAGGATAAAGCTGTGTTAGTACGACACTATGACCCATGATGTGAATTTAAAAAGTAGGGTTAGACAAGGATGTATTAGTTCAGTGACACACAAATTATAGCAAATAATGTGAATGTAAAGACTATAATATCATCTCAATGGGACAACAAACAAAACCACACAAAATAATCCTTTCCTCCACGCAGCAGTGTACTGTGTTACTCATGGTGTTGAGCACATCACTTCCTTTTCGCTACCCCCGATCAACAGACAGGAAGAAATAATGCCAGAGTGAGAAAAAGGTCAGGAAGAGCTGTCACCATTCCTGTCCACCCCAGATACTATCTATACCAGAGACTTTCCTCTGGGACTGAGGTCGCCCATCAACATAACAGTTTCCTCCCATGAGATATCACACTTTCTTAAATTCACCCATAAAAGCCTGCAGTCTCCTTCCTTCCCACATGTAGCTTTTATCTGTTGACTAAATACCATTTACTCACATTTTGGTTCCTTCTGTCTCTCAGTTTACGGCTTTGTTGAATATTATGATCCAATTTCTCATGCATAAAATGTGAGAACAGTTTTGTATTACATGTGTTCCTACTGTGAAAAAAACATAGATTTCCACTACATTGCATTTCTCTCTGTTCACAACAAGTGGAGTCAATGAAATTATCATAATGTGTAAAATTACTAAAGACTATATATAATTAGTGAGCAGAGAAACCGTCCATTATTTGTCATTTTGAAGCGAGTACTTGGCAATGGGAGTGATCAAAAGCTGTGCATTACGGGAAATGAGGGATCAGAGCTAAATTCATGAGTGAGCTACTTTAGTGAATGAGTAAAACTGTAAACTTTGTAAAAACAGTCATTTTATGGCATTGTTAGTGTAACCAATTAACCACAACTGCAGTCAAGCTATCTGTCAGGAAAAAAAAAAAAAAGTCAAATTAACAAAACACTCTGTGCTGGAGTCAGAAAAGCTTGGCTCAGAGGTTTGCATGGACGCAACATAACAGTGAATGTAAATCAAAATGCAGTACTTGGAATTAGGTGTCACAATTATTTTGCATAAGCATAATAATTATCCACATTCACTTGCACAACACATGTGAAAATAAGAGAATTAACATATTTATCACAATTTACGCAATCCATAGTTGATTGATGCTCTTGTATTGACATCATTGCATTATGTCTACCTCTTAATTTTGCACCTATGTCAATGATTAATTTTTTCTATCCACGTTATATCTTTCCTGTTTACTTTTATGAAGTAATTAAATAAAAACTTTTTTTTTTTCATATGTTTCAGAATTCTATGGTAGTATAATTATACCACTATTAGACTTGCACTACAGCTGGAATAAAGTTAACAGTGTAGGCAGTATCATCAAAGTTAAGCATCACCACAGACTGACTTAGCATGAGATCATTACTGGCAACAAGTACCACCTTATTCCAAAGAAAATCAGCTCATACTCCATGTGCAGCCAAAATAAACAACAAACAGGACAGGGTGGAAATGAGACAAAAATATAGCGTGTAACTCACAAAATATCGACAAAGGGGGAAATTTGAGATAAACTTTGTAGCTGAGCAAATAGAGTCTCTTTGATAAGTTTGGTATAAAATCTGCCTGTTTGAGTGCAAAAAAGCTCCACTGCAAACATCCACAGGTAGTTCGATTGGTGCTTTTTACACCTATATAGATTTATAGATATAGATTTTTTCACTCATCCACTCTTTGGCCCAATTACAATTCATTTCTTGGCCCTCCTCCTTACCCCTACCCCTCCATTTTTCACCTTCACGTGAAGGGGTAAGGGTATCCCGATTCTAAGTGAGTCGGAGGGCCTTGAAATGGAAATTTTTCAGGACCACACTACAAATGGAGGGGTATGAGAAATCTCCCATAATTCTTTTTGACTCATTGGCAACATGGAGGTAAACACAGCAAAAAAGTGCAGCAGTGTGATCAAAGAAACACACAAATGTACATATTTTCTGCATAAATAACCAAATCTGTTGATTGTCTGTTTAATGCCATTTCAAAGTGTTAAAAACTGCATTTCTGTGGTTTGCGGTCAATAGCCACAAAAAGATGACCAAAGCCCATCAACAGAGATGGTTACAGCTGCTGACAGCATGGGGAATTCTTTCGGAAACGAAGTCGTTGCATCTGTTGATAGCGACATCAATGACTGCTGATGATGTAACAGGTCTCGAAGGGTCGTCTCATTTCAACCTCTACCCCCTGCAACTAGGGATGGGAATCGATAAGAACTTAGCGATTCCGATTCCATTATCGATTTTGCTTATCGATCCGATTCCTTATCGATTCTCTTATCGATTCTCGTTGGGTGAGGGAATAAAAGAGTGCAAATGGTGTGTTTGCATTAACTGTCTTTTATATTTCCATCTACACAGAAAATATAGCATATACAGTATGTACAAATAATAATAACAGATGACACCGGGCTCTTTTTTTTTGGGGTGGGGGGGTACAGTGAAAGTGAAACTAAAGACGCTTTACTAATTCCTCTATTGCCACATTTCCATTATGTGGAACCAGTTCGACTCGGCCCATCTCCTGTTGTTTCCTTTCCCCTACCTTTGGAAACTTGTATTTGAGGGGGTACGACGTTTGTTGCCAACACCGCAACCGGAACTGGGCCTGGATGATGGCCTGGTGTTCACTCTGCCGCTAGATTCACAAGTGCCGCTAAGTAGCATCTCAAATATGTGACATTCGTGTAAATGAATCACATGCTGTGGACAAATGTTTGAACGTATTGGAGAGATTCCACCCTTTTGAAGAAATGGAAGCTTTGCAAGTGTTACTAGTGGCCCTGATGTCATCTTTTTAGACCGTTTCTGCCTCAACACCAGGTTGGCTACGTTCTGACCAAAACAATGCAGCGTATGCGTGATGTCATCGTGCATGTGCAGTGAAGGTGGAATCGATAAGCAGAATCGTTAAGCAGGCAGGCA
This sequence comes from Sphaeramia orbicularis, assembly GCF_902148855.1. Classification (NCBI taxonomy): domain Eukaryota; kingdom Metazoa; phylum Chordata; class Actinopteri; order Kurtiformes; family Apogonidae; genus Sphaeramia; species Sphaeramia orbicularis. Next base: position 23,736,631 of record NC_043970.1, on the reverse strand, counting down.
AATGATTCCAAGGAATCAAGCTACTGGGATCCGGTTCTCAAAAAGAACCAGTTCTTCATTCCCATCCCCACTTGCAACTCTGTTTCAAAGAGTAGTGCCAAGTGCAAGGGCAAAGGGGTGAATTGGGATTGGGCTTTTCTCTGTCTCTCTGCTTTTCTTTAAATCTGGGAGTTTGTGATTCTTGAATGATATAATATTAATTTTTAACAATATTAATGGTTTGAACATTCAGGATGGTTCTTGGGCTTATCTCAGACTTTCAGCTACTTAAAAATAAATATCCCACCATTTATTACTTTTTATTACGCTAAACAAAACCAGAATTGTTGCAGAATACACAAAACTAATTACAACCTGATCCTGAGTGATTAACAACTGACTGATGTTAATGAAATTACCTCTGCTATGCCATGTGTGAATGGGCAAAGAGATTGAGCATCCGGTTAGAAGAGATAAATGAAATGTAGTATTTTTAGATTTAAATACACCTTGAAACTCCTTCAGTTTAGAAAACTGTTTTGAACAATGACAAGAAAAAAGTAGTATGATGCCATGAAGTATAAATAAGCTATCTGTTTTCAGTTGTAGTAAACATAACAGTTTAAATATATTTTTTCTCCATATTCAAACCTAAATCAGCTACACTGTTAAGCTAACCACTATAAAAACAACTGCAGCAGGATTATGAGTAGGGCTGTGAGAAAATATCGGTTCTGCAATATATTGCGATATTTCATTTCACAATACTATATCAATACTAAAAAGTACTGTATCGATATTTTTAGGTATTTATTCAAATGCAGATATTGTGGCGGTTCATTTTTGTTTTTTTTGTTTTTCTTTTTTGTTTATATTTTATTTATCATTTAACACTCTTTTATTAAATAATGCTAGTTCCATTGTTGGGATTGCGCAAAAATAATGTTATGATGTTAGTTATGAACTAATAGAATATAAAGATTTGAACAGGATCTTAAACTGTAATATCTGTAAAACAAAATTTAAGTTTTAACACAGGAAAATTTTGTGATATAGCATTAGATCCTGTTCTGATCAAATAAAAACGTGTTCAGTATTTGTGTATGTTTCTGGTGTAATTCAATTCTTTGGGGAAATAATCATTTTAAAAAAGAAACAAAAAATTGTGTTTTTAACAGTATCATGATATATCGTGATATATCGTATAGTGATCCTAGTATTGTGATTTGTATCATATCGCCAGATTCTTTCCTGCACACAGCCTTAATTCTGACTCTATAGTACAGTGTCCGTCATAGACTCTCTCTATATAGAAGCAATAAACCACCTCTAACACAATCTTAAACCAAACTTCTATTGTTTTAGCAGAATTGTGTCCTCTAAAATATTATACATTATGAGTAAATATTTTAGATTGTATATATTTGCTGTTTTAGGTACCGCGGGAAGTGAATCATTAAATAGCCTTCATGAAACCATGTGTGATGCAATTAATTATCACCTTAAAGATACCTTCCAGACTGTGCATCTCCTGACACGGTTTGTTGTTTACTTCAACAACTAAACTTGACCTAGATTGACTACAACAGCTCCAGCTGTCAGCCATCTAGTTTGTTCATCAATAAACAAGTACTTATTCGAGACTCACTGTCAGGTGTTTGAGGAAGGGGGCTAAGGTTGGTATGAATCAGTTAAGGCTACACCTGGTGCACCTTCTGCAACCTTAAGTCTGTGTTTATTCCTGTTGCAAATCCAATTCACTTTGTTGAAAAAAGAGAGGAAGTACGTTGTGTAGCACGAAAAAAGGGGGAAAGTGCACTGACCCAGCTTGTGGGGTTCATTTGATACCTTGTCATACTAGACAGACGTAGATAAACCCAAATTGTTGAGTCTGTTTGTATGAATGTACTGCCATGAACATTTTGTTGTGAATAATTCAGTTACTGCATTATGAACTTGTTGTGGTTCAGTGCTGAAATTAGGAAAATAGTATTGTTTGATTCTTGTATTAAGTTAATGATAAAGGTGTAAAAGCACTGAGGGGTAGGATTAAATAAGTTCATACTTCTTCCTACTCCTTTTTGACCATGCAATATTAAGTATGTGCTTGAAGATAGATTCTGTCCATTTAAATGTTTTCTTTTTGTTTTTGTCTTAATTTGCTTTGTTTTGTTTTACTTTGTTTCTTTGCATGTTCGAAATAAATAAGTAAATCAAATCAAATCAAATTCACTTGTCAAAATGAGGGAAGTTTTATGCATTTTAGGACCAATTTTTTCTGACAAATCACATGTTGGACTTGGAAATAAATGCATTTAGCAGTTTGTTTATATCCAGTGGGTTATTGATAGTTATGAGGGGAACCATATGTTGGAATTTGGTAAGTCCACATATTTGTCTCCAAAGGGTTTTTTTTAATCCAGAGCTCTGTGGATTTTTTATTTATTTATTTATTTATTTTTTTACAATATCACATTTTTGGAACAAAATGAGTGCCTCTCAATAATCTCTCTACTTAGGATAAAGTAATCAGTTCATCCATTGTTAGAAATTCTCTGTATGTACCACATAAGCCACACTACTCTTCTCTCTCCTTACTACTTTTCTCTGGCTTTGTTAAGAGTAAAATCTGTGACTGGCTTAGTTACATCTCAAGTAACAACTGTGACAGCACGGCAACACACACTTCTTGAAAAAGCAGAGCTCTTACAAGCACACAAACAAAGCACATCATATATAATAACTCTGACAAATAATAGACAGAACACAATGATTGTAAATGCATTTCGACAACATCGCTCTTGTCTATATTCTTGCAATTTCTGGGAGAATTATAGTCGGCGGTTCAACAAATATGCCTTAGAACACAAAATAAGAGCACACACTGCTGTAATCAACTTCAAAAAGGTAGTTGGTGCAAAGCGGCATATGGATTAAGAACAGGAGAAGCAATCAGTACAGCAATCAACCAGACTAACACCACCACATAAAATAAACCACTTCAAAGCATGTTTTTGAGAAAACTGCATATTCTTCTTCATCATTTTGTTATGCATGAAGCACTGTGTTTAAGCCAAATATATGAATATGCTAATTTCCAGCACCTAAAGCCTGGAAGTTGAAATTTGCTCCTGAACATCTTTTTTTTTTTTTTTTTTTTAAATTCCCAATATATTAGCATTACTTACATTGCACCATTTCTTTCTTTCCATGGTTCATGTGAACAAAGGACAAGTGAAGCCAAGTGAAGCATCAACTGTTGTATCACTAACACCAAACTCATTTTAGTTCAGGGGCCATATTCAGCTAAATTTCATCTGAAGTGCGCTGAACCAGTAAAATAATAACATAATAATGTATAAATAATGTCAACTCCAAACTTTTCTCTATGTTTTACAGTGAAAAAAGTCAAATTAAACAATGAAAATGTTTACATCTACAAACTATCCTTTCAAACAATGTGAATAACTTGAACAAACTGAGAGAATAAGTGTAATTTTAACAGTATCATGCTTCAGTTTATCATTTCCACATGTTCATTATAACGTACAGATCACAGTGGATCTACAAATACACAAAACATTTAGTATCAGGCAGAATATTGTTAAAAATTGCTCTTATTTTTCTTAAGACATTTCAGGTTGTTCATATTTTTTCAGATTATTCACATTTTTTTGTGAAATTATACTTTGTTTTAGTGTAAATACATGAAAATATTTACGTTTAAAAAGAAAAATGTGGAGTTGTGAGTATTTATAGATTATTATGATAGAATTTTACTGTTCTGACCCACTGGAAATTGAATTGGTCTGAATGTAGAAAATGAACTAAAATGATTGTTAATTTCTTAATATATATTTTTGCATTTCACAAATTCATCCCAAGGGCCAGACTGGACCCTTTGGCGGGCTGGATTTGGCCCCCGGGCCGCATGTTTGACACCTGTGCCCTAGATGCTGTCTTCACAAAACCCATAAACTTCCACTGACCTTCTCTCTAGAAATACTTTAAAGGTGGGGTATGAGATCTTAGAAAAACGGTTCGAGCAAGCTACATTTTGAAAATACTCTATTCAAAAGTCCAAACCCCTTTATTCAGACATCCCCTGAAGCCACACCTCCAGAGTACTGGCATGCGCAATGCTTGTTCTCAAGGGTTCACGAGTGCTGCACAGCAACAATTCACCCAGCTCTGGCGTCCCAAGTCTGGCTTCGTTTCCTGAACAAGTGCTCCAAGCCTCTGAGAACGCACGATTCATGCACGAAGAGGGGTACGCGCAGAGGGGGGAGGGACAAATGGCAGTCGAGTTTGATAGACATATCACTGTTCAATCATTTCGATTGGGCGCTTAAAATGAATGGATGGTGTTTTTTCAGTCCTGTCCGTTTCACAGGTGACTAAATTTTTTTTATTTTTATGTTAGAGCATTTAATTCATTGGTTGTTACCAGGGTGTGAAGGGGATTTTAACCCTTTCATGCATAGTGGTTACTACAGTGGACAGCTATTCAAAGCTGTTGTCTTGTATATTCATGGATTTTGATGTTTTAGTTCCATATCATCTAACACATTGGGTGCTCATGCATCATCCCATACACTGCAATTGATACCATTACTGTGCGTTTGCTGTTCTTGATAAACCTGATCTGCTGTAACATGTGTGAGTGTAAAGAAATTGCTTGTTATTTTTATTTGACTGTAATTAACAACAAAAAGTTTTGTTTTTTTTTTTTTTCATATTATCTCCATGAAGTGAGTAATGACAAGTATTAGAGTATGTTAAAATATGAGAAAACAACATATTAGCAGCATTAAAAATGTTTTTTATTTCATAGATTTCACACAGTATATCAGTAAATACACATTTCTTTGCTTCAAAAATGAAACACATCATGTCCAGCTGAGTGGACATTATTGCAACTCCATAAAAAATAGGTTCATAGAAAATTTTTCAATCTCGTTGTTTTTTTAATGCCTAAAGAAGAATAAAAACACTCAGGAAAAAAAAAATCTTGATTAAGGTTCTCATAATTCATGCATGAAAGGGTTATGCAATATAGTAAGAAATACTCCAGGAAAACATCTCACATCCCACCTTTTAGTCACTACATACATTTATTTTATAAAGCCTATACAGCTGACCAGGGTATGATTTATTGGGGGGGATGGTGGGGACCCCCCCCCCCCCCCCTCTGGTTTTTACATCCCTTCTTCGGCTGAATGAATTTCATCCTCGGGGGGGACAACCCTGTCAATGATTAAAAACCAACTGAAATAACAGGCAGGTTGTGACTGAGTTTTCTTACACTTATATCCTACATTGCTGGCACTAACTTTCACCTGACCTGAACCGTCGGCAGTCTCAGAATTCGCAAACATCCCCATGCACATATATACATTGTATACCTTACCTAACTCTCTCTGTATACAGGGTGTTCAAAAAAAACTATACATTTTGAAAAATTACCCCCAGTTCTGCATTTGATAATTTTTGGAATTTTTTATCATGGATGTCGGTAGGTAGGGGATTGGTGGATATTTGTCCAAATTTACAGACCCAGTTTTTCATGCATGAATGAGCAGGGGCAAATTGTGCAGTCCAAGTTAAAACTGGTTTGCGGGAAGTAGCGGTGGGATTTAAATTCAGTCAAAGGTCATGGGAGGGGACAATGGGCATCCATCTTGTTTTCCATAAAATTACCTGGTTACAGCATGAACACTTTGGCCACCATGTTAATTTCATTTCTTTACCCATGGCAGCTGTTCCTGCCTTTCAAAGTTAATGCCACTTGTTTAGGCCTGAAAATGTCACTGAGGACAGGCCAAGTTAGGGTTAGGGTTAAACCAGTTTTAACTTGGATTGCGCAATTTGCCCCTGCTCACTCATGCATGAAAACCTGGGTCTGTAAATTTGGACAAATATCCACCAATCCCCTATCTACTGACATCCGTGAAAGAAAATTCCAAAAATTATCAAATGTGAAACTGGGGGTAATTTGTCAAAATGTACAGTGTTTTTTGATACACCCTGTATATCAGTGTCTCTGTGTCTGTCTCTCTCTCAAATGTCCCTCAGTACATTCAAGGTACACACAGCAGGCCGTATGGACGTACGTCTGCAGGCGCCAATGTACATGTTCAACAGATGAAGTCTGACATCAGAGCAAACTGTTTACTTAGTCTAATTAGCTGAATTATTTAGACATGATGTGAAATCTTAATCGATTAGGTTTTATGTTACGTTTTACAGTCTGACTGAGTTGCCCGTTCGTCATAAATCCTCTACCATGTTCACGTCATCGGCCTTTATCTGCAGTCACATAAAGAATTATTAGACCACCCTCGTTTTCTTCAATTTCTTGTTTATTTTAATGCCTGGTGCAACTAAGGGTACATTTGTTTGGACAAATATTATGATAACAATAAAAATAGCTCATAAGAGTTGAATTTCAGAGCTGATATTTAGTCATTTTCCATGTTTTCTTGATAATAACCAAAATCACCTCAGTTCTTACGTCAATAGCTATGGCATTATACTGACAAAAACAGTGCTTTTAGGCATTCCGTGTTTTCTTTTGTAACAAGAATAGGATACCAATTTATTGATTAATTGAGTGTTGATTTATTGATTAATTTAATTATAGATTTATAACCAAACTTAAACTTAAATCAACTCAAAACAATAATTTGGAAATCTTGCATAGGTGATAGTTCGTTGACTGCACAGTGAACCCATGTGTGAATAATAGTACACAAAGCACAACTGAGGCAATGGATTTATATACATATAAATACTTTATTAACTAAACTAAGACACACAAATAACATAAAGACAAGAGACAAATACAACCAAAGGAGCAGGAGATTATGGACAGGAGAATATGTAGATTAAGCTGGCAGACAGCTATATTCAAGATATTACAATGTTAGTGAGGTTACGTTGAGGTAAACCTACTTAAATTGGAATAACACCAACTCAGATAAATCAGGAGCAAGTTTTCTTACAAGTTGTTGCGGTGCGGACACGGCTGGTTCTGGAAAGCTCGCCAGGAGAAGATGGAACAGCTCTGAGAGCCAAGGAGATGGTCAAGACTCCTTGGAGAAAGCTCTTTGCTCTTAGGTGAGAGCTCAGAAGAGGTGGAGAAAGCTCTTTGCGTAGGTGAGAGCAGCGAGGGTGGAAAAAGCTCTGCTGAAAAGTTGGTTTCATTTACTTTTATAGTTTGTCCAAAAACCAGCTTGCCACGCCTTCCTCGTGCATATAGATGAGTTATCGATGCCTTGGGGCGTTGCCTTCTTTGTCTGTTTTCGGCGGGAAAACGCCTCCTTTTGCCGGTCATTTACATATTTCAGAGTATCATCTCTCTCTCCCCCCCTTAGGAGAGGGAGAGAGGACCTCATGCAGACTTGTAAGAAAACTTCTCCCAACCTTAAATAAGATCCTGAAATAAGATCCTTAAACTTTGTACATCACCTGTAACCTCACTTAAGCATCAGTAAAATAATAGCATGATTATTCAGACATGCTATAAGCAGTGATACTCTTACTTTCACATAATTTACCGTGAACATGATCAGGACACACATATGTGAAACCACAGGTCAGGCAAATGGCTTAAGTATTACATGCATAAAAGAGTTAACGTGCTGAGATAATCAACATTAACACATAATGTAATACATTATTAACATGGCACATATAGGGATTTTATCATTCAGTCCTTTGTTCGTTTCTGGGTTCATCTTCACCTCTGGATGAGCACATAATGAAACACAGATGTTGAGAGGACAACAGTCACTAAGTGTAAGCAAGTTCCATTAGGCTCATTCCTTAAGATCATCTGTCTTCGTAAATGTCATTTGCAAAGGATGTCCGGGCATTGACCTGCTAAACAACCAATCAGCATGGTTGTTCAGGAATTTGGTTTGACACGGAGAGGAAGATAATATAATTTATAATTCTGTTTTTGAGTCTGTTCACTCACTCCACCGTCATCTGGCTACACTTTTCTGTCTGTTTTAGTTACATGATACACACAGGAGTTAGTACTTGATTGCATAACCATTTTTTTAATGACTTTTGATGGTCTAATAATTTTTTCCGCGACTGTATGGTCCTGAAAGTCAATCAGGCCATTTCCCATATCGCAGGTGTGGTCATCGCAGAAAATGAAATGTTTCATGTATTTTTAATTTGCATTAAATTTGAATGGTCAACTGTTCGACATATAATAGGGCCTACATTTGATTTAAAAAAGAATTAGGCCTGTTGATTGCTTATTTTTTCATGATTTAAAAAAAAAAAATTCCAAAAAACATCCCCCTCTGCTTTTTTGACAATTTGTACCCTGCAGTAGAACCATATAGTATAGTGTTTTTCAACCTTGGGGTCGGGACCCCACGTAGGGATGCCTGGAATTCAAAAGGGGTCACCTGAAATTTCTAGTAACTGATTAAAAAAAACAAAAAAAAACTTACTAATAAAGCATATATGGTGAGTTGACAGAGACAATCACAATATATAAAAGACATGACAAATTGTGAGTCTGAAACTGAAGCACTGTGGTACTGTTTATCTTTCAAATGTTCATTGTGGTCGGTTTCAGATGCTGCAGCTCTTTCATAATTCATAGTTTGAGTTATTGTTTGTTCAGTATTAATTGTCAGCCTTGTAAATCCAAGCTGGACTGACTGTACATATCCTGACCAAGGAAAATAAAATTCTCACTTTGTGCAGTAATCTACACCTGGCTTTTCTGCCTCCATCCAAAATAATATGTAACCAGTGGTGTCGGACTCTGCATTGTGTTCTTTTTAAGGACGAGACCCGCATGTACAGGGTGGGGAAGCAAAATTTACAATGAACATTTAGTTGTTTTTTCTCAGCAGGCATTACATCAATTGTTTTGAAACCAAACGTATATTGATGTCATAATCATACCTAACACTATTATCCATACCTTTTCAGAAACTTTTGCCCATATGAGTAATCAGGAAAGCAAACGTCAAAGAGTGTGTGATTTGCTGAATGCACTCGTCACACCAAAGGAGATTTCAAAAGTAGTTGGAGTGTCCATAAAGACTGTTTATAATGTAAAGAAGAGAATGACTATGAGCAAAACTATTACGAGAAAGTCTGGAAGATACTATTAAAGAAGAATGGGAGAAGTTGTCACCTGAATATTTGAGGAACACTTTCAGTTTCAAGTTTCAGGAAGCGTGTGAAGGCAGTTATTGAGAAAGAAGGAGGACACATAGAATAAAAACATTTTCTATTATGGAAATTTTCTTGTGGCAAATAAATTCTCATGACTTTCAATAAACTAATTGGTCATACACTGTCTTTCAATCCCTGCCTCAAAATATTGTAAATTTTGCTTCCCCACCCTGTATGTCTTTGGAGGCAGTCTCCGTTTCTTGTTTTTTTTTTTTTCGTTCCTGACAGAAGTGACAAAACACTAAAACCTCCGGTCAGCGACCCCCGTAAAAAAGCTCCTCTCCCACAGAAATCCAGAACAAAAGGGCAATACATTAAATTATTAAAACAAAATACAACGTACCTGGCAGAAGTGACAAAACACAAAAACCTACGGTCAGCGACCCCCGTAAAACAAGCTCTTACACAAACCAAAATGATATAGAAATGTGTTTCAGCACATTATAACCACCTCATACAGTTTGAACTAGCCAGTTCATATAAAAAAATTAAATTAGCAGAGGCTAAACCAAAACTTTTCATGAACTGCATGGCTGCTTACCTCTCCCACAGAAATCTGGAACAGAAGGGAAAAGGTAAAGGCGCGAAAACTCTGGTTATAGCGCGCAGTGTCACACTGTAAATTGCTCATTGGGGAACAGACTCAAATTAAAAGTTCCACATACTGACTTGGAGGCCCATAATGTCAGGTATTAACCAAAAGAAATGAAAATAAAATGAACAGATGTTGTGTAATTATAACAATACACAATTTCCATACCCACATTGCTGCGAAATAATTGACCCTGTTACAAATATACATTATACAGATTAAATGTCATCTAAAATTGATGTTTATTTGAAACATAGTATAGCAAACTATTACATGATCAAAAACAAATTAATTTTAGCAAAAAGAATGTCTCCATTTTGAATGTCTGGGGTCGCCAGAAATTTGTGATGTTAAAATGGGGTCACGAGCCAAAAAAAGGTTGGGAACCACTGATACAGTAGAAAGTAACTACACTGCTTGGCATAAGTACCTCCTTTTACCACCTTCTATAATAATTAATATAAATATGCATTAAACATTTCAAATACGCAATGCTAACATTTATTTTGCCTTCTGGTTTCCTTTTTATTTGTCATAACTAACTGCTTGAATACATGCAGGGGAACAAGATGATTCATTGCTTAGCCATTCAAACTCAGACCAGCATCCTCACAGACACACATGCTGCATTTACAAACTGTTTATACCCCCACACATAGACCTCTCTTGGCAGGGAGCTGTGAGATGGTATTATCAGTGATTGCACTGCATTTACACAGAAATTATTGTTTTTTTTTTTTTTTTTTTCTTCTTCTTTTTTTCATTTGGCTGTTTACGGAAGGCAGGAGAAGGTCTTAAACTCTCAAGCATTTTCATACCCTCGTTAGTCACATAAATTCCTACATACAATTAGCATTTCTCCAGGAATAGCATAAACAAATCTTCATATGTTGTATCTTCTCTGCAAAAACACAGATGCCATCTTTAGGCATGTCTGCTGATCTTTTCTCTCTGCATTGCAGAAACTCCGCTTCCACAAGACCCATGTGTTACTCTCACATTTCATATTCTCGTGGGTTGTAGTCATCACACATAGGAAATATACAATTTAGGGTAAGCAGTTGTTCCACCAGCTGTTTCCAGTTCCTCCTCACTGTCAGCACACGTACAATTCAGCAGACACGTGGACAGAAATGTGATCCCCACAGTTAAGAATTGCTTGTGTAATGAGGAAGTCATGAATAATACAATAACTAAGTAATAACATCGTCATTATTAAGCCCTAATGCCCATTAGGAGCTCCTCTTAGTTCCAGCTCTGTGTATTGCAGCTATTGCCGACCACAAAACCTCCCAACAGTTAACAGACTCTGTCCTGTTTTCCTCTCTCATAACAACATGCCTTATCATTTTTAATTCTGTCTTATCTTTGTCATTGACTTACTTAGATTTGTATCACTTATATTCACATCCAGCCATTTATATACCGATAACAATGTACTTATATATTCATTATTCATTATTTTGTTCTTTTTTCAGCTGGCTTTTGTATCTGTGCTCATGCAGTAATGCGAGAAATGCATAGAGTTCAACCACCCACGGGGAAAAAAAAAAAGACTGTCATAGTGCTTTTTAAACACAAAGGTATAGTGTGACATGCAGATGCTGTGATATTTGACACTGAGTAGACAGAATCAAAGCTGCTAACTTCAATAAATGCCATCTTAAACCAGGAGGAAAAGAGGACAGGGTCTTGGTATTTTTCAAATGCTGTGTGGGAGTGGGGAGTGACTACTGATGACAAATGTAGTTTCTGACCTCTCAGATTGATATGCGACTTCACAACACTCAGCTCTGCTGCCATGGTTACCAGGTATCACATCTAACCAGAGATCAATATAATTCAGTTCCCAGCACCCAGCCAGTCATTAATCTTAACATCAAACGTGTCGGTTGCAATACAGTGTCAGAGTGACATTATCCAATGAGCCATGGCCTAATGAACAGAGATATAATGATAGAGAGAAAACAGGCAGACGTATGCCTCCCACCTCCTTATGCAAGATTCATTTACATTACAGACGGTTTGGTAGAAGTCACTCCGGTAGAACACTTTCAGTTTTGAACTTCCATCCAGGGATGGCTCCAGACTCACTTTTTACATATTATGCACTGTTGGGTCTAACATTTTCATTCATTCATTTAGACACATCATCACATACTTTAGGTGCAACCAAAGTTTGCCAGTAAATTACTGTTGGGTAAGACAGACACCAGCTGTGAAATACAGGTTTCACATTATTAATTAGCTGCTGGAGTTTAGTGAACATGTTTATGAGCAGAAGCTACATGTGCAATTTACAGTGTTCTGTATATCTAGATAAATCTGTGCACTTCCTGGCAGTGAAATGTTGCTATGGGGGGTGGGGGGGGGGGGGTTAGTGCCAGCCATGCACCTGTCACAGCACAGGAAGTGTTTCTTGGAGATACTGTTCTTTTTTAATGTTTCAATTCATAACGCTGACACTCCAACAGCAAAGGCACTGTACCCAGCCACGCTTTGGCCACAATCCTCGGCCGTTTTATCATATCTGAGCCAGGCAAATTGGACAAGCTATTCTTTGTGAGGGCACTATTCTTGGCCTTTTTGTATGTGGTAGGCTTTGGCTCCGGATCAGAATCAGATGAGGCCATCTCTGCTTGAAGATGTTTGGATCTGGTCTGGGCTTTTCAGTGTTACTGCTACTGTAGCTTTTATCTCTGCAAAGAAACAATCAGTGTTTGTAGTTTAAATGTATTTCTCTGTGTTTTAAGGCAGTGGTTCCCTAGTATTTTCACACTGAGACCCAAAACAGAACACTGTTGTCATCCTTTGAGGAATATATCATGAACTGTAATGTTTCTATATATCATTTGTTTTTTTGTGCACATTTTTAAGTCTTATTAATTTTTTTAGGAATATTCTAAGTCATTTTTATCTCATTATATTGTCACCCCCGCCAAGGAATGGCAGAGGTTATGTTTTCATTGGAGTCAGTCTGTCTGACTGTCTGTCTGTCTGTCTGTCTGTCTGTTTGTTTGTTTGTTTGTTTGTTTGTTAGCAAGATAACTCAAAAAAGTTATGGATGGATTTTGATTAAATTTTCAGGAAATGTTGGCCTTGATACTGGCACAAGGGTGGGACTGATCTGCTTTGGCGGAGGTCTGCACTCACCGTGTGCTTTTCTAGTTATGTTTGTTTCATTCTTTTCATCTTGTTGCATTTTTTATACAATTTTAATCATATTATGTCTTTTATAGCTGACACCTCTGTGCTTCACAAGAGTTTATTGAGGTCAATATTTGCACATTTTTCCTCTATTTCAATTGCCGCCAGTTGAAAACCCAATGAAAAGAGTTTCTGAGCCTAATTTGGGAAGCACATGGAGGAATACTGGGCATGCAGGGGTCATCAATAAGGCTCACCCATTTTTCCAATAAATGATATGTCAGGCAACTACATCTAGGAAGTCACTTGCCAGATTGAGCGAGCAGAAATAAAGAAATAAACGCATTGATTTTTCCTGATGTGAGAATGGAATTAGCTAAAGGGCTAAGCTATCATGCTTCCCTTTCATTTCTGTAGAGTAAAGATGTGAGGAGAAACCAAACATTTGTTTAAATGAGTATAAATGACAATACTTAACCCATCACAACTCATATCTATCAGTAAGATGACTATTAAATGAATGTTATTTAGCTGAAAACAATGAACAAGGGCGACATTAGATGACACTGATGTTCAGCAATATATCTATGTATCATTAATTAAAGGATTATTAATGTCAATCCTTTCATTGAGTTTTGGTCGTGCGATGCTGTGACTGGAAAACATAATAAAATTCAGACTTACTTTAAATGGGGAAACAAATACCTTGCTGATTATTTGGAAACATTAAAGTGGTAAACCCCACAAAATCTCTTTTTTCCCACATTAAATGCGCAGTGTGCTTTTTTCCACATTTACTCAGGTTGCTTAGTTAAAGCCCTCTGAGGTTGTGAGCACATTTCACTCATGCTGTTCTATCACTGAGAAAGCTGTGTGAGCCCCTCTGCTCTTGGCATAGTTTTCTTCACAAAATGTAAACACCTGCATCACTGCTGTGCTCCAACTAATTAAAACTCTGTCTGTCTAATGAGAGCCGTGCTTGTCAGGCCCCTCCACACACTCAATAAATCACCGCTCCTCAGGCCTGCTTTATCCCACCGTACGGCAATGCTGCATTCATCTCTCCTATATATGCGTCTCAGATACTCCCCTGCTTCTGCGTTTGTTCTCAACACCCTCCATGAGAATTCATTGTCTTCTTCCGTTCATCCGCTGAGTCATAACACAGGCGTTGCGGAGTGGCAGGACCAAACTAAATCTACTGTGTTGACGGTTGAGGTCACTAAACACAATTTCCCAAGGCTGTACATAGAGAAACAAGTCATGTAACCAACCCACAACCGTTTTAAGATGTATGTAGTCGAATCCGGTTATCATTCGTTCATTCGTTTTTTAATTTAAAACCAAAAAATAAAAAAACCAAAAAAACAGTTTTTTTTTGTTTTTTTTTTCATTTTCAAAACCACAATGAAAAATGGATAACGGTTCATTTTTCCATGTCCTGATTTTGTGCTCAAATGAAAAATGGAAAAAATGGATAACAACCGTGTCATCCGATTTTGCTATTTTCAATATAGTTAAGTTGTCTGACCCGGAAGTAGTCATTACTAGGGAAAAAAATAAACAAAGGGATTTTTCCGAATTAACGAGATACTGTTTTCTGAAAAAATTTTAATTCGGCTCTGTTTTTCTGAATTAATTAATTCAGAAAAACAGAGCCGGATTCATTTTTTGTGTGAATGCAATGCGCTTCCATACGTATCAAACAGCTGCTTCATTATAGTAAAATATTCCTCCAGTCCGGCCATGATTCCGTTTGTTTTTCCCTAGTATTGACTACTTCCGGGTCAGACAACTTAACTATACTGAAAATAGCAAAATCGGATGAAATGGTCGTTAGCCGTTTTTTCCATTTTTCATTTGAGCACAAAATCGAGAAAAGGAAAAACAAACCCCTATCAGTTTTTCATTCTGGTTTTGAAAATGAAAAAAAAAAAACGAGTCATTTTTTTGTTTTTTTCAATTTTGGTATTTAATTGAAAAATGAATGAACGAATGATACACGGATTCGAATGACACACGGATTGCGTAATGTCAGTTTTTCCATTAAATCACAAATGCGATGATTTGTTTATTTATTATCGCGAGATGACATGAGAAGTCATTCCATAAACATGGCAGCGCACATAAATATGGTGTTGATTTACAGATACATTCATTATTATTATATGTTACCCCTCTGTATCATACTAAATTAAAAAATGATTGGGTTTCCTGGTGTGTCCACACATATGTGTCTTCTTCTTCGCTTGTTGTAACGTCCATCAACCTCCGTTTTTTTAATTCACCTGACTCTAGTTGCGACAAAAGGTCTTTCCATTGCAGTTTTGCGTGATATACCATTTGTGCTACGCCTGAAAAACCACCTCTTGCCAGCACAAAAACTTTTAATCGAAAAATGAGGCTTTTGGCGAAATTGTCATTTTTCCATTAGGTAAATTTTTATGAGCAAGTTATATTTGTGCAATTTGAGGGTCAATGGAAAAGCGACTACTGTTTCTTTGATGGCTGTTTAGTGAACAGGACTCTAACACTGTAGTGACAATATGCTGTATTATGATGCAATATAGTTTGCTCTGTTCAACCTTCTCCCCTACTTTAATTAATAACATTATATCCCATTTCTGCAATCAGAAGCAACTAAATTCCCTAAATACTGCACACTTATCCTTTAACTAGCAGTAAAACTTTACATAGATGATGAAAATATACCAAAGGTTTCATTATGCTTGTTTTATACATTTGTGCCCAGTGTCTGTGAAGCCAAGATATCACCACGCAACAAGGTAAATTTTTATGCACAAGTTACATTTGCACAGTTTTAGGGTCAATGGAAAAGCAACTAGTGTAAGTAATTGAAGAAAAGCTGCAAAATAACAGCATAAGGCTTTAAAACATGCACAAAAAGCAAAGGAACTAAGGTGTGAAACTGCATTTTTTGGGGTACTTCAAAAGGCAGTGTCAGGATAAGACGTGTTGTTCCCATCTGGTTTGGGTACACAAAAAAAAAAAAAAAGGGAAGTTTATACACCACTGGTCCATATTGAATGAAAAAATTAGACACAGCTACACTGCAGACCATCTGTTTACTGTGATCAACACATGGATGCATGAATCCCACTCACCAAACAGCAGTTGTCTTCCATAATGTAATGAAACCGTATTGCCAAAATTACCAGATACACTACAGGTCGATGTATGAGTGTCTGGTTGTGAAAGCGTGATGTCACTTCCTACTTGTTGTTCATTCGTCTGTGTTCAATCAGGTGTGGTATTGTGTCCTTGAGTCCATAAAACAACCCCCCGTTACCCATTTATGACTTTCCATGTGATGATAAAGATAAGAGGAAATGAATAAAGCTGAGAAGTGAAGTTATGATGAAAACATAAATAAAATGGCGCTTGTTAACGTTAGCGTGTTGTTCACTAACTAACATTAGTTTCCACTGCATCTGCCAAACCACATCTCCATGGATAACTCCGATATAGAATAAGGCTTTTACGAGGTGTTTCACATCTTCACGCTTTGTGCTTCGTTTCTCAGCCCCTTATCTGTGCTGTCAGGGTCAGGGGAAGGTAAATAAAATGACAATTTATGTTAACGCAGCAGAGCATGAAGTACAGTGATGCATTGCTGTGAATGAACCAGGAGCTTAAACACTATTTAAGACTCTTACAATTAGGATCTACTGCGGGTGAAACACTGACTATGGAATAACTAGTATTTTCTTTGACTTAATGAATTCAGCTCCTTCTGAACCTTAACTGGTGTCTCATTGAAGAGAGACGCAGTAGAAAACAAGCACTCAGACTCTGCTCTTCCAGACTATTTGGACCTGTAAATGGGTTTTATGGCACCATGATGTCAGACGTAAGAACTGGATAGAGTCTATTGTTGCTCTGATCAAATATTGTACAACAGCAAAAATCAATGGTCTTGGAATGGACCACCAGAGCAGCATGAGGACCCTTGTTCTTGTTACCATCCAAGGAGAGTGAGTGATGAGGTTAACAGGGTTTCTGCAGGTATCAGCAAATCTAATTTAATGCTTTTTATTGCCACTTTAAACAAATTTAATGTCCATATCCAACTGCAGATACAGTTTTATGTATAGTTTTATGACGGTTTACCATCGACAGGCTTTAACCAGGTTCTGAATAGTTCCTCCTCCAATCATTTCTGCTGAAACTTACATTTTCACATTTTTCCAACATTTGCTAATATTCCCTCCACTCTTTCGCCACAGCATGAGCACGCTCACAGCATGTTGCATTCCGAGCATCCAATGTTGGGACTTTGTGTGTTGGTCATAAACATTAGCCAATTACATTTACATTTATGCATTTGGCAGACGTTTTTTCCAAAGCAACTTACAGGGGAAAAACCAAAATAAAAGAATAAAATACAAGAACAGATTAAAGACATAAAACAGCTGAACAATTAAAAACGGTGTCGTACAGAAGGATAAAAAAAGCAAAATGATAGACTAAAATACAAGAATAGATTAAAAAGACATAAAAACAGCCGTACATTTAAAAATAGTGAAATAAAAATACCAAGTAATACAACAGAATAAACACAATAATACATTTAAAATGTGGAACAACCCATGAAATGAGCTTGGATTATCTTGTACAATCCAGGGATGTTAAAGGGTTGCGCCTGTCAATCATCACACTATACTTTCGATCAAGATGATTAAATGTTTATATAATCCAAATAAATCGTGAATAACAATGCTTTTTTTTCCATCAAGTGTATTTAATTTTTTAATGCCTCTTGACATCGAATTTAATGCTTTTTAGTGCCATTTGAGGCTTTAATTTTCACAAAATCTATTGAATGACTTTTAATGACTCACAGAAACCCAGGTTAAGGTTAAAACAATTTTTCTGAAAACTGTCTTTTGTCATACACAGTATATAATGAATGTAAAATGTAACTGTTTCCTCATTTGAGTTCAAGTTTTTACTAATTATGGTAAAACCAACCACGCAACTGTGACCTTTTGTTACTGCATTCAAATAAGTTCATCCTTGAGTACATGTGGCTGTTTACACATATACTGATAAACCTTCAAGGTGTTTCTGAGATATCACATTCACAAAACCAAAGGATGGAAAGGGAATGGATGGGCAACCTGAAAACATAAGGTCTGCAGTCACGGTGGGTGCAAAGACATAAAAATGGAATGAATCACTCCCTGTCCTTTCTCTTCCTATGCACAAATAAATAGATGCTACTCTCTTGGGACTTCGGTAATTCCCATAAAACAGCACAGATGCAACTAAAACACCAGCTGGCCATGATAGACACCTGTAAGAAACGGCATTTCAGAAGTCTTCAGTTTTTTTATGAATTACTTCTTACAAATGACTACTTCTAAGCTGTTGAATTTTTTTTTTTTAACCCTTTCATGCATAGTGGTCACTCCAGTGGGCAGTTATTCGCCATCTGTTCCTTTGTATATTCATGGATTTTATTGTTTTAGTTCCATATCAGTCAACACAGTGGACACTATGCATCATCCCATACACTGCAATTCATACCATTACGGTAACTTTGCTGTTCTTCATAAACCTGATCTGCACTAACATGTTTGAGTGTAAATCAATTGCTGATTGTTATTAGACTGTAATTAATAGTTTTTTTTTTTTTTTTTAACAAAATGGTTTTTTTGGCATATTATCTCCATGAAATGAGCAAGAACTAGTATTAAAGTACAGTCTACTCTCGTTATACCGCCAACTTCCGTTCACGGCCAAATTGGCGGTATAGCGAAAATGGCGTTACAACGGGTTGTGTCCATAATGTGCATGTCTTTACTATATGATGTCTATGCTGCCTCCGTTAACCCGTTCTAATTGCGTTTCTAAATAAATCTTGATTCTGTTATGTTGTAAGGGATCATTTAAAGTGGGGAAACATTTTAAGCATTATTATACCGTGTCGGGAAATGACACCCCATCATCTTGAGGCTTTGGCTTAATCCCACGTCCTCTTCCCGACATCCTGACCTACTGAGTGTTCTGCGATAAATGAACGGTGGCCGTTCCGTAGACCTACTCGTAGCTTGTCGCGATCAGCGTCTGGCGCGTTTGTTTCAGTGCATTGTTAAAATTTATGTGTACTCGATGGCAATCACGCTGGCGGTATAACGGTCGGGAAATCAATGGTATAAGTGTTGTTTGTGCATGGAACTGGGCTGGCGGATGGCAATAGGCGGAAATGGCGGTAGCTAATGGAATAATGCATTGGGGATTTTTGTGCAATGGTTTTGGTCGGCGGTGAGCGAAAATGGCGGTATAAACAGCAGGCGGTTTAACGAGAGTAGACTGTATGTTAAAATGCAAGAAAACATGTGATCAGCTGCATTAAAAATGGTTTTATTTCATAGTTTTCACACAGTATATCAGTAAATACATGTTGTTGTTGTTGTTTATTTTGCTTAAAAAATTAAACGCATGGTGTCCAGCTGAGTGGACATTTTTGCAACTCCATGAAAAATAGATTCATTAAAATAAATTTCAATTGTGTTTTTTCTTTAATGCCTAAAGAGGAATAAAAAGACTCAGGAAAAAATATTAAGGTTATCATAATTCATGCATGAAAGGGTTAAATGTCTTTTTATTTTACAAAAGAAAATCATCCAGATACAGTCCAAACTTAGTGATACTGGGTCTTACATTTTGCAATCCCCAACCCCCCTACCCCCACCCCACCACCACCACCCCTGAAGGAATAAACCAGCTAAACATACTCAAAAGTAGCATGCAATAACATAAAAGGCTAAATATAAATGAATAACAAAAAAAGTAAATTATTATTATTATTATTATTATTATTATTATTATTTTTATTATTATTATTATTAAAATTGTTGAATTTTTAGAAAAAAAGTCACTCTATGATACAAAGGGGAATATAAAATGACTGCAGTTACTGTGCACAATGGCAAATGTCTACAAATTTTATTTAAAAATTTGATTTCACCATTAAGTTTGTGGCCTTAAATGAGTAAAGAATTAAGTAACCCCTGAGGTTAACCCTTTCATGCATACTGGTCACTACAGTGGACAGCTATTCTACAGCTGTTCTCTTGTATATTCATGGATTTTTTTTATTTTTATTTTTTAAACATATCTTTATTAAAGTTTTAAGACACTACATATCTTTTCTGACATGAATTGGTAACATTATGTAGATCTTTCCTGAGCATAAACCCCCAGGATCACAACACCTCCGCACAGTTTTCACACAATTTATCAGTAAATACATGTTTCTGTGCATCAAAAATTAAACATGTGGTGTCACATTTTTGCAACTTCATGAAAAATAGGTTCATAAGATTTTTTTTTTTTTCATTATTATTTTTTTAATGTATTTTTTATTTTTATTTTATTTATTTTTTTAAATTTATTTTTCAGAAGAAAATTTTCAATTGCATTGTTTTTTTCATGCCTAAAGAGGAATGAAAACACTCAGGAAAAAATTTTGATTAAGGTTCTCATAATTCGTGCATGAAAGGGTTAATTATTTTTATTATTATTATTATTATTATTATTATTATTATTATTATTATTATTATTATTATTATTATTATCATTACTTAAATTGTTGAATTTTAAGAAAAAAAAAGTCACTATGATACAGACGGAATATAAAATGACTGTAGTTACTGTGCATAATAGCAAATATCAATAAAATTGATTAAAAAAATTAGATTTCACCAATAAGTTTGTGGCCTTAAATGAGTAAAGAATTAAGTAACCCCTGAGGTCTTTTGTACAGATTAAATGATGATGTACAATAAGTATGTTTGACTTAAACTACTACTGTATAACCTTTTGAGGAGAACAAGTGAGATCATCTAAGACAGAGAGCAGAACATATTAAGTGAAAATGAAAGCCCTATTACTGAAGAGCCTGGACCATTTCTGGAATATTTTAACCCCATCAAAGAGCTAAAGTGCCAAGTAGATCCATCAAAACGGATTAGACATCGTCCTACAGCATGATGGCAATTAGTTATGCATTCAAATCACTCACTGACAGCGAAACCAACTTTTTATAGACTCAGGAGCTTTGATACTGTTTAGTTTTACATGTTTCTAACACGTATCTTAAGGGGCTTTAGAAGAGACGCCATTAAGTATTTGTCCCTATTGTGTGATAACAATGTACAGTAGCACTTACTTCACACATACGGCAGTGATTTACCATCTGAAGACTCGACAACAAGGATCTTCAAAACACTACAGGTGTTTTATCATGCAATTAATTCACACATGATATTGTTTTCAACTTGTTTATGTCATGAATACTTTCAAACAGAACACAAATGTTACATATAAGGAGTTATTTATGTATTTATGCATTTATGCATTTTCTACTTTTCACAACACAGATAAAGACATCAACAAATCAACTGTGTGGACCTAAACCTGATATTTTATTTTATTTATTTATTTATTTATTTGCACATCATAAAACACCAAGAAAGAAAAAAACAACATTCAAACAAGTAACATTATTGTGCAGGAGAGGTTAGAAGCCAAAAAAAAGGCTTATATAAATACCTCCCCAGAAATGAACAATACAAAAGAAAAAAGAATTAAAAATACAATATAACTGAATTAATAAACTAAAGTAAAAACAATAAAAATGTAAATCACATTACGAATCATCAAATACAAATCACATGATATATAGCCTTACATTTTTTCATGAATTAAAGTCCTTTTCATATGCTTTTTAAACACTGATAAAGTAGATGTCGATTGAAGTTCAAGTCGTAGATTATTCCACATGATGTTTCAGAGAATACTATCTGATAGAAGTTCGGCAGTACGGAAGATAAAATTTGCTTGAATATCGTGTAGAATAGTTGTGAATAACAGAAGACAGCATAAAGAAATTCTGAAAAACTTTGGGAAGAATATGAGTTATGTGAACATATTTGTACATGAAGACACAGGTCTGGTAAACATTCACATCAAAAACTGAAAGAAGTCTGAATTTTTTGAAAAGAGGAGCAGATGAATTGAGTCTCTTAGAAAAGCTGATCATTCTTAAAAAATTCTTTTGAATTAGGAGAATCTTATTGAGATACGTGGGACAGGTTGCCATCCAAACAGTATTGCAATAAATAATGTAAGGATAAATTAAGCAATAATAAAAAGTCAAGAAACAGGAATGATTTATCAATGAACGGACTCTGTTCAAAATACCAATTGACTTCATGATTTTTTTTTACAGACAAGATCAATATGGGATTTCCAACTAAATTTTTCATCTACAATAACACCTAAAAATTTAATGTAAGAAACCTGGGTTATTTCAAAGTTACCTATGAATATTTTGTTGTTTTCCTTGTTATACTTCTTATTTTCGTTACAAAATATGATAAAATTAGATTTTTGGGTATTGAAAGAGAGTTTATTCATCTGAAACCATTTAGAAATAGACGACAGTTCTTCATTTGCTTCTCTAATCAATGTATTGAAATTTTCATGTGATATAACCACACATGTGTCGTCAGCAAACAAAAGAGGCAAGACATTTTTACATACCATAGGGAGATCATTCATGTAAATCAAAAAAAGGAGAGGCCCAAGAATCGAACCCTGAGGAACCCCACACATTATCTTAGCTCTATTTGAATTATATTTATTGAATAACACATACTGTTCTATATAATTTAGATATTTAGCCACAGTTTTCTATTAACATAAATGTGACTGATAGATGATGAAGTGAAGGACAATGTGTGGAGAAGCCACATCAGGATAGTGACAAGTTTCTGTAACATGAACGTCATATGAATCAAATCAAGTTTATCAGTGTATTGGACTTTAGGTAGAGGAGTACATTACATCTGAAACACGTGATGCAGATGAGACTCCAGGTGATGTGGAATCCTTTACTATTTCTGTCAGATCGTCTGTCAAATCTTTTATTGAACAACTCTAGCAACTGTCATAATTTTGCATCACTGCCAATGTGAAGGGTTCACAAGCAAATGAGAAAGAAATTGTTGCAACGCTATGGGAAATGCAAATTATAAAAATTATTCAACAATTCATTCTGAACAGAATATTACATGTTTTTTTTCTGGTCAGCTTCATTTCATTTGTAAGTTTACATCTTTCCTCATATTCAGGCTACAGCACATTTAATAAAACATCAGAACAGGTGGATTTTAAAGGGGTCATATTTTGCTAAACTGACTTTTATTAGTTTTTGGTACATTTATTTGAGTATTTTGGGACCCTAATAGTTCATAAAGTTTGAATTTGAAATTCCAGGTGCTACAAAGCTATTTTTATATTAATTTTGGCAAAAATTGAGTGAATTTGTATAATCTGTTTTAACCTGTGTATGGTGTTTGGGTCTGTGGAACCTGTTTTAATTTGTTATTGAAAGAAAAATTATGAGTAATTCTTTTTTTTAATGAATTTTTTCCTCTCATATCTTACAGAAGAGGATTAGGGCCACTGGAAAAAAAAAAAAAAAGATTAATAAAGGTCCAATACATTTTTCTTATTATTATTCTGAGGAAAAAGTCAGAATTCTGAGAAAAAGTCAGAATTCTGACTTTTTTCTCGGAATTCTGACTTTTATTATTATTTTTTTTAAATTATTGTCTGAGATTAAAGTCAGAATTCTGAGAAAAAAGTCAGAATTCAGAATTTTTTCTCAGAAAAATTATAAAAAAAATATACTGGACCTTAATTTTTTTTTTTCCAATGGCCCTAATCCTCTTCTGTACATATCTTGATTTTATTACATTGTATTAAAAAAAAACAAACTAAAAACCAGTAGCACCTTAATTTATAAATGTGATCGAGCAAATGCAAAAGGCAAATATTAAACATATATGCTTTTTTTTTTTTTTATGTTGCTTGTAACTGGGATGAAGTAAACATCTGTTGAGTATTTTTAACATACAATTGTTTGATTATGTTGAATTAAAAACCCTCAAAAGCAGCAGGACCACCACACCCATGAACACTGGCTGAATAACAAAAATCTGAACACCACACAAGGGTTAATTCCTTCTTAATTTGTTACGTTTATAACTAGTTACATCACGACATTTGCACATATAAGGTCAAGACTTCTGAGGAACATTTCAATTACCATAGCCAATTACCTAAAATGTTCAGTCGTTGGTTGTATTAATGAACACAAGTGGCTGAATTGGACAGAAAAGCATGGTCAACAACCTGGAGGGTGTGAGGTGTGAAGTGGCTCATTTGCATTTAAAGGGCCAGCGATCACAACAACCTGTCTCATGTCATTACTCAGAAATAGGGTTGAAGATGGACCTGTGGAGTTGAATTAATGAAGAATTCAGACCCAAGCAGAGCATTTACAGTTTATATAGACCACAGGGAAAGGTTTTAAAATGCATAAATCAATTTTAAAAAGCAAAATAACACTCCTTTAAGAATAACAGACTGAAAAAATGACTTCAAATGATGAAATAAAGTTATTTAAAACAGGTGATTAGAACAGGTGGTTATAATGAGGATTTGGTCCTAAAACAGCATCAGGAAAGGTCTCATCCTTTACAGATGGAGATACAGGTAAACTTTGTTAATCCTCCAGGGGATATTTACTTGAGCAGCCAGTTTGTCCACATATGTGTGAGAAAAGTATTTAAAAAGTTTCAAAACAAATGTTCTTCAATGAGGTGTTGTAAGGGATTTGAATATTTCACCGTCTATGTTGCAGAACACAACTAAAGGATTCAAGCAATGTCAATATTTCAGTGTGGGTCAGTGTGTATTAAAGGGCAAGGGCTCAAGCCTAAACTGAGCAACTGTGATCATCTACGAGGGGGGGGCTGAAAAGTTCATAGCCTGACTAAGAAGGAGTTATTCCACAGCAATGAAACTTGGTATACATTAAATTCAACCTCTCCTGATACTAATTGCATGGTTTCCTTCCAGATAAACCCACACTGGATAAATAACACTGGTCAACAACAAATTTATTGTTTAAGTTTTTTGAGCTGATTTGGGATAATTTTGGTGTACTGAATCCAAAAATCACATTAATTTTGCTCAGTCAGGTCAACTTTCTGAACTATGCTACATATTGGCTTTTTAACATTTTTGCTTACATTTATGGGCATTTTCACGTCATATGATACAAAATTATTTCATATTTCTTGCAATAAACAAGTTGTGAAGATTTTACTTTTGCCAATTTATGATTAATGTTTTTTTTTTTTAATTTTACAGGTGAATGAAATGGCTTCGACTAGAAGATCTTGCAAAAATAAGCCTGACGTATTCTGCTACATCTGCGGTGAATACACCATTGTACCTAACAGGAATCAAGTCACAAGTTTCATGAAGTGTGCTTACCAATTTTATTTTGGTATTAAACTTGGGGACCAAGATAAAGTTTTGTGAGAAGATCAAATTTTTCAAAATCAAATTAGCAAAAAAAAACCTGACCTGATTGAGAAAAACAGATGTCATTTTTGGATTTTGCGGTGCAAAATGGTCCTAATTCAGCTGAAGTAACCTAGACAACTTGCAAAAAAAATTTTTTTGTAACCCAGTGTAATTTAGGACTTTGAACAGTAGTACCAGAGACATTTCGTGAACCATCTGTGGCACCGTGGTCTTATCAAATGTCTGCAGAAAAAGGGGTTAGCCCCCAAGGACATTCATACTGACATGGTTGCTATAAGGGATGATGCTCCAGCTTTATCAACTGTGCAAAACTGGGAAGCTGAATTCAAGAGGGGGAGGGAGAACGAGGGAGGGGTGAAAAGCAAGCATTTTCATGAAATGTCTGTAGTACTACTTTTCAGAGTCCTAAAATATTTATCCAGTGTAGGTTTATCTGGAAAGAAACTATTCAGTTAGTATCAGGAAAGGTTGAATTTAATGTATGCCAAGTTTCATTGCTGTGGAATAACTCCTTCTTAGTCAGGCTATGAACTTTTCAGCCACCCCTCTTATACCTGGAAGGAATTACATGGGCTCTGGAATACAGTAGCAAAGGTTTGCCAAGCTCTACAATGCAGTTACACCCCCCCGCCCAAAAGAAAAAAAAAAAAAAACGCCTGTTCTTTGTGCATTTTCATCTTTTGTCCTTATCATATGGAATACTGACTGGTCTGAGAACAATCTCTGCTTCCACTGAGTGATATTCCATCCCAGAGAAGACAACACTTGTGGACACTGTGGATGGATTAGTTGTATGATTGGGTTGTGCTGTGCAGAATTTTAACTGGCATGAGCATCCTCTGGCGCCAACTATGCGGGAAAAAAAAGCATTGAAATGTATTGTAGCTTTATACGACTGCCATGTAGGTTTATTTTACTGTTTTCTCTAGTTCTCTTACCGATATTTTGACACTGTCGCTTAAAGATATATATATTATTCCTACACCGTAATATAAATCTCTATATATTTCTACTTAAATATTCCTACATAGCCTTTTTTCTAATATTGAGTATTGGTGCTATATGCCAAAATCTGTTATTCTGAGAAGGTAAAAACCACTCCTCAGGGATAATCAATAATCAAAAGAGTTGATCCTATACCATTCACACCCATATCTATCACAAACCCACTGCAATTATAGTAAACACAAACCACCGCATAAATAAACATGCTGTGCCTTAGGACAACAATAAAGGCTATGGGGTCATTGCAATGTGCCTGTCAATCATACAGCATTGTTTTCAGCCCACATTGGGTTTAATAAAGCCCAATGGCGCATATACTGAATAGGGTACGACACCAGTAGTGCATCTGTTATGGATTACCAGGCTTTGTTCCAAGAGAATTCCTCTGTGAGAGGCTTTGCTGGATAGAACATTGAGGTACAAGTGTGCTTTAAGATAACCAAGACACCTTGGGATGCAAATGATGCTAAAAAAAAATAACATTAGCAGCTGCATACATAGCGAGTACATTTTTTTTTCTATCTAATGATATAATTTATTCGGTTTGTATTAATTAGAACTAGAAAAGCACTTGGAGAGCGCACGCCTCTGTCAGTCCAAATTTCATCAAAATCCCCCCCACCGATCACCACCAAAATGAAATAATTTGTTCCTTGTGCCAGTATCAACATTTCCTGAAAATTCCATCCAAATCAGTCCATAACTTAACTGACAGACAGACACAGACGAACCCCGATGAAAACATAACCTCCGCTGTTCCTTGGCAGAGGTAACAAATGCCAATAGAAGATAAACAATATAAGTCATACATACATCAGTCATAAGAGGCAGAATAGTAGCAGGTTAAAATCAATAAATCTATAACAGTTCTGAATAGCTTCTATAGGTAGGAACAGTTGCTTTTTACCAAAGGTAACACTGTGAATGTCAAAGCAACAGAGTACATCCTAGTAGAAGAGGATATAATTGAGGACACCTGTACAGAGGATGCACCAACAAGGATGATCTCTACATATGACATCCCTTCCTGAAGGTGATGTGTCACCCATCAAACTGGGTCAGTAGATGTGTAGAGGAAATGTCAAGGCAGTGATTTTACAGCAGCAGACAGGTGTTAATGCACATAAACATGGTAGGGTTTCTGGAGGGGGTAGACACTAGGGTGGCTTAGGGGTGTGGGGTCATTTGGTTGAGAGACCTTAGGAAGAGAAAATATGTTGTAATTTAAGTACAAAGCTTTGTTGTCTTTGTGGACTGATCATTGCAATATTGAGACATCAGCAGGAAGAAAAGCAAAGCAAATATGATCTAAAACTGATAGAATGACTGGACACTGGTGTTCAGTGGGACGTCTGAAGCTCCTAGGCAGCTCACTGGGTTACAACAGCAAGTCAGATCCTTTCAGAATTATTCCTTCTGACAGTTTGCAGTTTTCACACTGTCTTTTTGAGCACATCATTTGTGACAGCTGTAATTCTTGGCTGTTTGACAGGTTTTCTCTCTGGTTCATTTCCACAGCAAATACATCAGGAGATGCTCTGAATTCATTTTCATCATGACTTAATTTCTTCAGTAGCAAAACATGTTGCATAAACTTCTGGAAATTAATCCTCAGTTGTTGTTGAAGTTAAACTGGACTGCACTTTTTTTTTTTTTTTTCATTTTTACCTTTTGTTTGTTTGTCTGTCTGTTAGCAAGATAACTCAAAAAGTTATGGACAGATTTTGATGAAATTTTCAGGAAATATTGATACTGGCACAAGGAACAAATTATTAAATTTTGGTGGTTAACGTGTGTGTGTGTGTGTGTGTGGGGGTGACTCTGCCTTGGTGAAGCTCTGCACTCTCTGAGTGCTTTTCTAGTCTTGAGAGTGTTTCATCTCCCATCTAAGAGACCTCATCAGTTCTATTTGCTGAACAGACTTATAAACCTGTAGGAGGGGTGGTCTGGGTAGGTCAAACAACCCACCCAGACCACTGCAGTAGAACTTCCAAAACAACTAAGGAAGAATGATGGCCTGGACAAATGAATGAAAGATTCACAGTGTTTTATTGTCACATCTACAGTAAAGGAACAGCTTTCCTTACACAGTGAAAATCTTACTTTGCCGTCCACACTGAATGCCGAGAGAATTCAAGATAAGTATAAAAGTAGCTACAAGTATGAAAATTTAAATAGAATCATTTAACTTGGAAATTAAAACAAGCAAAACATAGTGACATTTAAAAAATGGCTTTCAAAAGACAGTGAGTATAAAATATAACAAACATCAACTGCTATTACTATGTGAATATATTTACATAAATGTGCAATATCTGTGCAGTAACAGTCAGAGGTAAATGGCATAGAACAAAACTGCCTGAGATAAGTAAGATGTAAAATGTGCAAGACTGTTGCACATAAATGAGAACTTACACTGACTTTCTGTAGATTAATCTGATCATTTTAGTAGTGGCTAACATAGTCACTACAAACAACATCACATGTTACTCCAATAACAATAATACAACAGCTAGAGACAACCCAGAGTGCAACACTCTCTAAAACATTGTAGTTATACTGGCATTTGGCCCATTCCCAGAAAATGTTTGATATTCTTTGCACATAAGTGACAGTTTTGACAGTAATAGATAAACTCTGAGCAGAGGTCCATGGATTCAGCTTAGATGCTGCATCAACTCTTTTTCTGGTGAAAATAAAACCTGGAGAGCACTGATGTCCAGATTTCCTACAGTTTTCACATGGTACTACATAAGCAAAGGGAGGAAAATTAGTCAGCCAAATCCTTTTTTTTTTTTTTGTGCAAATTTCCAGGTAATGAGGCACTGGCAGTAATAAAGGTAGGTGGCTGGAGTTCAAGGATGGTCATCAGTTCCAGTGACTGCCTTTTCTTTGGAATGTCTTGAGGGAATGTCTCCATACTTGGCAAAGGCATTTACTTAGACTCGATGGCGAACTGATTAGATTTTGGGGGGTAGAAATCAATGGTTAAGGTCAGCGTGACCCCACAAAGGACATTTTTGGCCATGAATACTTGTATTTGGGAGGACTGAATGATGACTTTATGTTGCAACAACAGGACTGAACTTACACCTGGTACACACTGCTTGCATCACCTCTACGTGGCATTTGCCTCACATGTTGCTCTCCTGTGTGTGTGCATATGTGTGTGTGTGTGTGTGTGTGTGTGTGTGTGTGTGCGTGCCTGCATGTGTGTGTGTTCACCCTGGCTGGTACTGCTGCTGTCAGCTCTACTCTCTACAATGATTTTCCTCATCAGTATCCTATCAATACGACTCATTTCACCTCAAATTTAGTTTCAAAGAAGAGTGAGGAGTTCAAGCAGGCACATGCAGTCATTCAACAGAGTGAACAGACAGACAGCCAGAGTGAAAGATTGGGATATTTTGTCATTTCTGTGACACATTCAGATGTTGTCGAGACTTTGGAACTGTACTAAAAGGTGTCAGCTATATAAAATACCGCTGATATGATATTAATGTGACTATCCATTGGGCTTTTCACTGTCTATTTTTGCAGCGAGTCGCTTTACTGTCGTGTGAAAAATAGGTGTCTGTTCTATTTTATAAGTGACATCCTGCTCTGCAACACTTGACACACATCTCTCACACAACTGGCATGGCTGCCGCTGTCTGATAATGTGGAAACCAAAAGAAAATCAACTGGTAACGCGCTCGGCATGCATGCAAGAGGTAACCACTGTGTTCCAAGTTCTTGTTTACAACATTTCTACACAACAGCTGTCTTTTTCTTTACTGATTTATTAACTGAGTTTATTAATTAAATTAAACATGACAAGTGGAGTCAGGAGTATATCTTATTTTTTATTAGTTAGTTCAGTGTACAGCTTGTATTCATAAAAGTCTTAAATTATGAAAAGATCTGAAAAGTTTTCTATCTGAAGGTCAGATAGAAAAAAATAAGTATTACACACCGGGTAACCTGCAATTACTATTCCAGACTGCATCAAATTATTAATTCCATTTAGTTTTTCATATGACATTGTAAGGTGAGGTTATGATATTCTGGCTATGATATCCTGAGTAAAATAAATTCTTAGAACTGCTCAGTATGTGACCTTGATATTGTCTTAATAGGCTCAATGGTCCAACAGTTCCATGAAAGGTTTGCAAAACATTTGATCTACTTTAAAAATGTTCTAAACAGAGTCGGTTCTAATTCTAAGCTATTGATCCTACATGAAGAACACTTAAATTCAATGCTCGCAAAGAAAGCAAGCATATCTGTTTGATTCATATTTTATATGTACATGTGGGCGTTCTTCAACTGATTTATCCAATAAAATGGAGTGATTAAGAAAATAAATAAATAAATAAATAAGTGACAAGATTGCACAATACTGCAAACACCACTGGGTTTTGTGACATTTGCAAAGAGAATATGTGTGATCTATGACAACACTAATTTGTCATATTACTAACTTGTCAAAGGAATCACACAGATTAATTAATTTAATGAATAACAGCTCTCTCCAAACATTCCTAATCCATTTATATTAATTTTAAATAGTCCAAAGACTGTGAATTTTGATTATGTCATGTATTGCATTATGGGTTCTTTACAGCATTAATGTTGCTAGGCTAGCAAATACATTTAAGTTCATTTATAGTGGTTCTTTAGTGTCTGCTCATGTAGTTGAAGCTGCAGGGGCGTATGTAATGTGTTGTTGAGCTGCCAGTGAGTGATCTGTAAGTGTAAATCTATTTTGATACAGTGGCAAGACAAATATATGTGTAGTATAAGAAAGAGAGACGTGGGGTAAACTGCCTAAGAAATTTGCATCATTGGACACCAGTGACTGTGGTGGAACTGCATGATAGCACAATATATATATTATATATATATTAGGGCTGCAAAAATTAATGTGTTAATGTGGATTAATCCATCATCATGGTTAATCTGATTAAAATGTTTAACGCAATTAACCCATCTGCAGCAGAGAATGACTCTGAACGTCTCCACCAGTGCATTTGAGGCAGTTTGTCCAAGTAGAGTTACCGTCACACAAGAACAAATGGGCAGTTGATCTGGTTGTGACAGGCAGCAGAACCAACCCATAAAGTTGGAAGATGCTAAACAGCATGCTGGTCCTCTGGATGGGAAATATGAGTAGAAAAAAACTATGAATGAATGAAATCTTTATTTTGAACATGTAGACAGTGAAATCAAAACAAAAATCAACCAACAAAATATAAGTACTGGTACATAAATAATTGATAAGCAAACTAACAACAAAATAAATAAATGAATAAATAAATAAATAAATAAATAAATAAATAAATAAATAATAGTAATAGTAAGTGAATAAATAAATGAATAAATAAATAAATTAATTAATTAATTAAAAAAAAAATAATAATAATAATAATGATGATAATAATAATAATGATAATAATAATAAAGGGCGACACGGTGGTGCAGTGGTTAGCACTTGTGCCTCACAGCAAGAAGGTCCTGGGTTCGATTCCAACACCAGTCGACGGGGGGTGGGACCTTTCTGTGTGGAGTTTGCATGTTCTCCCCGTGTCTGCGTGGGTTTTCTCCGGGTACTCCAGCTTCCTCCCACCATCCAAAGACATGCACTAATAGGTTAATTGGTTAATCTAAATTGCCCATAGGTGTGAATGTGAGAGTGATTGTTTGTCTCTATATGTTAGCCCTGAGATGAACTGGCGAAATGTCCAGGGTGTACCCCGCCTTTGGCCCTGTGTAGCTGGGATAGGCTCCAAGCGACCCCCGTGACCCTAGTGAGGATAAAGCGGGTTCAGAAAATGAATGAATGAGTGAATAATAATAATAATAATAAAACAAATGAAATGAAATTATACATGCTCGAAAAGGAGTAGGAAAAAGTAAAAACTCATGTACTCCTACCCCCAATTTCTGTTCCTTATGATCATTATATAGCAATTATCATTTTGTATGAATATTAATATTAACTAAGACAGAACAGTTGTTTCAAGTTGTTTTGTTGAAACTGTTGAAAGTGTTTAATAAACATATTAAGTGCATATATATTCCTTTCTTTCTTGAGTCTGTTTGGCCATGAAAAATGAAACGTGATTAATATTGATTAAAAATGAATGCTATTTAATTGTGATTAATCAGAATTAATCCGCTGCAACCCTGTGATTAATCTGACTAAAAATTTAAAATTGTAATAGTTTGAGCATTAATATACAGTATATATATTCTTTTTTTCCACATATGAACATATTTCCATCCCATCATGAAGAAACTAAGCAGAGTTTGCAAAACAGTGAGTTGCCAGTTTTGTTAAATGTATATAATATGTATCTCTATAGGTAGGTGGATGGCACTCGACTGAAAGCTGTAAAACTAATGAGCAGATAGAGGTGTGAGCACTCCGCAACATGATCCGATATATAGTAATATGTATTCTAACCAGTCCTCCCTGTTTTATGTAGTATTGCCTGTGCACAAAGACCAGAAAAATTTCAGGACACACTTAATTTTCATCTTCAGCGAGGTGGGTTTGAGGCATTAGAGAGTGTCGACTTTCAAGGTCAGCGGACCAAACTAAAGCTGACCTATACACACTAAGATCTACAAGTGTGACATTATGATAGCCCTTTTAACAGTCTCACACCTGATGGAAATCAGTATGGCAGAGTCATGTCTTGAGGCTCAAGAGATGGATCTGCTTTCTTAAGGCACATAAAAGGGCAAAAAAAACCAAAAAAAAACAAAACATTAAATTAAAAGTGGTAGTTTCTGTAATTAAAGAAAAGATACACAAAAAAAGGAAAAAACAAGCACAGTCTGCTCCCACTTCAACCGCTGCTGGAGGTGTTGAATGGAGAAATGAGGCCAGTAATATCAAACTGTACGATCATGTTCAAGTATTAATGTCTTCATAATCATAAAAAATTGAAGTGTTATGTCGAACATATTGGAGGGCTAAATCATTGAAAACACTGGTTGGTTTTTATAATAGGTAATAGGTAGATTCTAAAGAAAACTGTGGTTATTGCTCATCGTTTTGTAAGAATTTGTGTAATTAAAGAAGCAAGTCTGTTGATCTATTGCCATTTTTTAAAACAATTGCAATCCATTTTCATGATCCATCTAATTGTAGCACAAAATCTATCGTAGACCACAGTTTTAATTGTGGTTGCTTTTACTGAATATTGCCTCTGAAAACCAGATGGACAGAACATAAATATGCAGTTAGAACTCCAAACTCATCACCTCCCCAAAGCATAACACTTCAAAGATAGAGGTCAAAGAGGAGCCAAACTGAGCTAAAGTTCAGGTTATTGAAGTGAATCCAAAACAACTTGCTGGTGAGGGAAAGGCAGAGTAAAATGTCTCCTCAAGCAGACCTGCTGGATAGAAACCCTAAGGGCTGCTTTTCCTCCAGGCCTGAATATGAGAGCTGAATTTCTATTTTATTTCTATTTGAGTTTGTGCTTATTATTTAGCTTTTATGTGTAGATATTTAGGCCTATAACAACACCGACGAATAAAAAGAAACAAAGCTTCAACAAATAAAATGCTGCTGTTCGAGTTTAGTCATTGATACGGCACATCAAAAAAGAAAAAAAAGAAAAAAGAAAAAAAAGGAATCTCAAGTGTTTATAAATAACATATTATTCATCATGTGAAAAAACTGTAAAAATACCTCAGCTTGTCATGAGCAAAATACTGAGCCAGTGTGATGCGACCTGAAGTTCGATCTGTTTTAAAGTCCAACAGCACATGTGACAGAATAAATCCCACAACCCTTCCTTCAAAAATGTCATAAATAGACTAAGAGAGTAGAAAAAAAGGCTACCTGATGATTGCCTGATGGGATGTTAACATCAGGTAGAGAAGTCATTTATTGACCCACGAGAATTCATTGTGGACCTCACAAAAACAGGAGATATACAGCCCGTTATTGCTTTGAGCTACAAAGCAAAGCTGCCATTGTCATTTTCTCCAACTATGCTTTGGAAAGACACAACGAATCATTCATCACTGTCCCTTAGCTCAATCCAAACTGTCATAGACTATGAAGGAGAAAATGAGTTATGGGAACATAAGCAAGAGTAAGTATTGTGAAAGCAATCATCGCTGGCCACAGAACCATCTCTTGAAAGGTTGTGATATGTTACGGTTCAGTCTCAAGATATAGAGATTAAACTAAACATCATATGCTATAAATCTTGTTTGCTTCTATAAGCTACAAACTCTACAAGGTATATTATTCATCAACAAATCTGAGGGGATGGAAGAGTAAACTGCAGGAGCAAAATCATGGGAAAAAAAGAGCAGAATTTACAAATATACTCCATCCTTCTGCAGCTTTCTCCTCTTGGTCCACATCCAAAGATGACATATGTACATTGGCTGACAAGGGCCGAACACATTGCAACGGCCCAATATGTCTCAGTTAAGACAAAAAAGCTGCAAGGACAGAAACAATGCAAATTCACAAACTCAAACACAAGTCTAAACAAGGTACAAAAACAGGAAAGTGGTGCAAATAAAAAATTGTGCAGCAAGACACAAAAACAAATGTATAATCATCAAATGGTCTCCAAATAAAGAAACAATGCAAAGCAAAAAAAAAAAAACATCTGCAAATGAAAAACACTGCATTACCAGTCACTACAACGGAAGTGCTCCAAACCTGCAGGGGGCAGCGTTTATAGACAACAGACTAGTGTCAAATTTAATCAAATAAAAGTCACATCATCATGCTATTTGTTTCCACTGTAGTTTGAAACACTGTCAGTCAGCTGTTCTCCGTCTCTTTCTCCATCCTGTGTGTCTCTACATTGAGCTGTTCTGCTGACAGCGCCCCCTGCAGGTTTGGACCACTTCCATTGTAGTGACTGATTGTGCAGCATTTTTCGTTTGCAGATGTTTTCTTGGTTTGAATCATTTTGTGTTTTGCTTCGTTTCTCTATTTGCAGAGCATTTGATGATTATGCTTGTGTTTTTGTGTCTTGCGGCACATTTTTTCATTTGCACAAGATTCCTCTTATTGTGCCTCAGTGGACAGTGATTCTCTCCCCACATTCAAAGCCAGACTCAAAACTCACCTTTTCAGAATAGCCTACCCACCATAAGTTTTACTCTCCATTGTACATCTTCATTTCTTTGTATCATAATTATTCTTTTATCTGTTTATCTCTTTGTATTTTACGGATTGTCTGTTTTATCTTGTTGTACAGTGTCCTTGAGTGTCTTGAAAGGTGCTTATAAATAAAATGTATTATAATTATTTTTATTATTATTACCTCATTTAGACTTGAGTTTGAGTATGAGAATTTGCATCGTTTCTGTACTTGTGGCTGTTTTCTCTTAACTGAGACGCACTGGGCCATTGCAATGTGTTAGCCCTTGTCAGCTACCATACATATGAATGCACATACTCAATTTAGTTTTTACATTTTCACTTCAATTGATCACTCAATATTACTCCGGAAATGTGAAATGTATGGTATAAGAGGTGTGGCACAAAACTGGTTAAAAAGTTACAAAATAGGTCTCAGTATGTATCAATTGGAAATACAAATTCACAACTTAGAAAAGTAACATGTGGGGTCCCACAAGGTTCAGTCCTGGGACCCAAGTTATTTATACTTTATTTAAATGATATTTTTATGGCATCTAGTGAGTTAAAATTTACAATATTTGCAGATGATGCTAATTTGCTTTACTCGGGAGCAAATATGAAACAATATTAGAAACGGTGGAAAAGGAATTGGTCAAGTTAAAAAAATGGTTTGACGTAAATAAGTTGTCACTCAATGAAGATAAAACAAAATTTATGGTTTTTGGTGGTGCTAGGGGAAATTATGATATAAAACTGAAAATTAATGAAATTGAAATTGAAAGGGTGTATGAAACAAAATTTTTGGGAGTGATTATTGACCATAAACTCTGTTGGAAACTACAAATAGAATATATCAAACGCAAAATGTCCAAGGTTGTTGCGATTCTTTATAAAACTCGGGACTTGTTAAGCAAAAAATATTTGCATATATTGTATTGTTCACTTGTAATGCCATATATGTCATACTGTGTGGAAATATGGGGCAATGTGTATAAAACTAATTTAGACCCGATAATTAAACTCCAAAAAAAAGCTATTAGAGTCATAAACAAAGCTGGTTATCTCCAGTCAAGTAATCCACTTTTTGTAGAATCTGGTTTACTAAAATTTTTCGATATTGTATATTTAAAAACAATGGAATTTATGTTTCGCGTTAAAAGTAAAAACCTTCCTTTTTGTATTCAGAAAATTTTTAAGTTAAGAGAAGGACATTATAATTTAAGAGGGATGTTTGTGTTTGAAAAATGTAAAGTAAGAACAAATGTTAAATATCACAGTGTTTCAGTTATTGGTGTCAAGCTATGGAACGAACTGAAGGATGAAGTGAAATTGTGTAGCTCACTTTACCAAGTATGTATATTTGGTATTAGCCTAGCAAACCTTGCTCGCTTACAGTTGGTCAAAAATTATGCTGCACGTTTTTTTAACTGGCACTCAACGTAGACAGCACATCACGCCAATTTTATCCTCATTGCATTGGCTCACTGTATATTTTAGAGTTGATTTAAAAATTTTATTGTTTGTTTTTCAGGCTTTGCATGAACTAGCGCCTGCATACATCTCAGACCTCATTACACCTTACACCCCTGCGTGATTGCTGAGGTCTGAGAGCGAGACTTAAAAGTCAGGGCGACCGGGCCTTTTCAGTAGTCGACCCCAAACTTTGGAATGTTCTCCGGCCTCATATTAAAACAGCCCCCTCTGTTGATGCTTTTAAGTCTTGTTATTATTAAAACACACTTTTACTCACTTGCTTTTGACCCAGCATGAGAATTTTGTGGTCCTCTGACTGTCTTTTATTCTATATATTTATTATATTGTTGATTGTATGCTTATGAACATGTTTTCATTTATTTTTTATTTATTTATTTTGTATTTTATTTATGCTAGTTTGTACTCTGTGCAGCACTTTGGAGACTTAGTGTGGGTAAAATGTGCTATACAAATAAAAGTGGTATGGTATGGTATGGTATGGTATGGTATGGTATTTTGTGTGTTATTTCTTTCTTATACCAACCACAGTTTAACCGTAGTGAATAGCGCAGCTCATGAGCTCATATTTTCTCTTGTGCTAGTTGTTGAGTGCAATTAGACACACACTGTTGCAAGTTTCACCACCTTCTCCACCCCAGGGAAAAGGAAATCAACAGTGAAGTTTTAATTCTTTGGTGAACATGCACAGATTGGTGTTGTGTTAATTTTCTGAAGGTGTCGTTAATCTAAGCACAGTGTTATATGACTTCTGTGATGAAAATATTACAGCTGAAACGCATTACATTTACTAATTCATTCCACCACCTCAAGCATTAAACTGTGCAAATTCTTAACCCTTTATAGGGCACTCATAGAAATCCTCTGAAATTCAGGATGTCAAAATTAGTGTTATTGAAGGACATGACAAGACTTTATTACTTTTGTGAAATTTGTCAAAACTTTTTGTTCTCAGTCAAGATGAAGTCACCATATTTGGCTCCTTGCCCATAAGTGGCAATAAAAATAAATAAATACAAGATGTAAATACAAGAAAATACAGGAAAAACACATGTATGGTGAACATGTACTAAAGAACATTAGAACAACATAAGTCCTGATCCAGACACCAGTCCACATCCACATTATCCCTCTCAACATCATTCCTTACATTAGTACCATTACTTCATGGTACCTAACAAAGCAGGTACACTCACTGTTTATGCAGAGGTGGACCTTACCTGAAACCTGAGATTGTTGACTCACTGTCCTCACTGGAACCGTTGCTGTCACTGTCTTGTAATGTATGCAAAAATGACCAAAAATAGTCACTTGCCCGATAAAGGGTCAAGTCAATGAACTACATCTGAACAGGAGCAGATGCTCCTGACATTTCCTATTGTAACCCTAGGTTATCCTGTCTCCCTGGGCTGTGTCTAAACTGCACTAAAGTTTACGTTCATTAAAAACCAGGGCTCTGTTTTGTAAAGCAGGTTAAGTGTTAAATCATAGATTGTTAACTTTGAAATAAGGGAATTTTAGGATTTTCTTTTTCACAAAGAGAGTTCAGTTTACCTTTTTCTGGGGCACTGAGTGAGCATTTCCATGATCTTACATTGTGGCATATTTTAGCATGTGATATATCTTATTGAATATTATAATGAGCTCTTATCCACCCCTTTTAGCTGCCTCGACATAAACCCCTGCTGTTACCTGCTCCTGTGTTAATTTCAGTCCATTCATAGCAATATTTGAGCATCTGTCTGCACTAAGATGTTCAGTTTCATGCCACATTAATTTGCAGAGTTCATATTAATTTGCTGCTGTTGAAGAAATGATGATGAAGAACTACCGTAAGTCCACCAGATGCAGGTCTGATTTACACAGATGCTGGTGTGAAAATGTTTTTCATTCAATATAAAATTCCGACAGAGCAAACTAGGCCACCATCATGTTGGGAACAAATGGAAACACTGCAGCTCTATGTACACAAAAATGTAATTAATGTTTACTTCATCAAGATCAAGATACTGTCAAAATATTGTTCAGAAATGTGGGCCACAATTATGAGTTTCTAGTCAAATAACAAAAAAAAAAAAAAAAACAATCATCATGCACAATATAGGAGAATATGGTAGATCATTATTTTTTAAGTCAAAATATCGCATGATCTTGTGGCTAGTTTGCCCAGCCCTCCTATGGCAATTTACCCTTTGAGGCCATTGTGGGGTTTTTTTGGTTTTTTTTTTATTAGTTTCTGTGAGTCTCCTCTCTCTTGCTGTCTGATTTGCTGCTGTATTTCCTCCATCATAGAGACAGCATGAAAGAAACAACATATACATGTGTGATCCATCCTTTCATTAAAGTTTAAGTACGGTACATCACATTGTTTTAAAGTTTGCTTTATACTATTTTTTTCCCCCAAGATAATACTGACTTCATAGTCCTGATACTGCAGTCATTAATTTAAAACATGATCTCTGCCCTCACGCTTACAAGTTATACATCAATGATTCAACTCAACTCAGAATGAAATCCACACATTTTCATTCATTTCTTTTACAAGTGGATGTTTTCATGGATTCACAGTAACATCATACACTTTAAAGGATGACAGCTCAGAGCCTGCATTATAGTGCTTCCTTGAAAACTTTCAGTGAGCATACTGTGAATATCCAAAGAACATTTTACACTAAATCTATAATTAATGAATCGTATGTCTGTAGAGAAGTGTGGGCAACGGTGATGTGTATATTTCAGAATGTGCAAGTTACTGGTTAAATTTACATTTTGCTTTACTTTGGGTTCAATTTTAATGAGTTTTCACTTTAAGGTTAATGAAATGTCATCTACTGGATTCCGTGAGTAACCATTTGGTACTTCCTGCATTTTGTTCCTGTCACATTAAACTAGAACCAGATAAATATAATCCATAAGGTAGTAACTTGTAGGCTGGCACTAAATAAGTCATTTTTTTGTCATTATACTCAGGCTGTTTATTCTCCACTGTTGTGAATACATTGTTTTTAGACAAATATAAATGTGGCACTGTGACAAAGTGGTAGTAGGTGGCATGGTGGTGTACTGGTTAGATCTCCCACCTCACAACAATTTAGATTCTCAGTCAGACTTGTACCTTCTATGTTCAGTTTGCTTCTTTTCATCACACCTTAAAAAACAATTACACATTGGTTAATTTTTCTGTCAGTGGAGTTGGTCACCTGTCCAGCTGTTCCTAATGTGTGCTAATGCTAATGCTAGGTGCTGTGTATACTAGGATGGGTAAAATGCAGAGACTGAATTTCCCTACAAGGCAGAGCCTTTGATAAAATAGAGTCGCAACACTTCCATTGACTCCTGTTGTAAAAAATGGTGGACGAAATATGGACCTACTTCCAGGTTCCGGAGGGGCCAATAGTTCCAACATTGAGTGTAGCAGTGTCGGAAACACATTCAATTCTATTGCAGCTGATCTAGCAACTTCAGCGCTAATAAGATATCGTCATCTTTTGAAATATCAAGTGCATTTCCTGTATTAGTGAACATTTATGTTGGAAATTCT
The DNA here is from genome assembly GCF_902148855.1 of Sphaeramia orbicularis. Classification (NCBI taxonomy): domain Eukaryota; kingdom Metazoa; phylum Chordata; class Actinopteri; order Kurtiformes; family Apogonidae; genus Sphaeramia; species Sphaeramia orbicularis. The sequence goes on along the minus strand of NC_043970.1, from coordinate 23,696,119 downwards.
GTTGTCTTTAGTATGTGTTAATGTTTGTCTAAACAACTGTTATTTTAGATTTTCAGCTGTAGCCCTATAGTTAGCTAGCTTGACTTGGCCAACTGTTGAGATTTAACCACTATAACCACAAATTATGGAGTTTTTAAGATAAGGTAACAGTAGTACAAGTGTTGTTATCGGTGGGTTTCATTTTAGTTGTTTTGCTGAATCTGGTGGTGTTTGGTTAAGTGTCAGCTGAGGTAATGTGCTAATTAGGAGGAGAGTTACTGTAGAGCTGAGCTCTTCCAATAAAAGTTCATTAAAGTTATTATTCACGAGTTAAAGGGAGCAAAACTTCTGTCACTTGGCGTTTGTGATATCTGACTTATCTTAAAAGAATTCTGTTGAGTTTTGAGTTTGCTAATGTTGACTATTTAATGAGTTTAGTGTCTGTGCTAATGCTAGCATGCTGTTAGCCACTACGCTATCTGCTGGTTAATGCCTCATTGTGTGTGTTATCAGAGCAGAGCTTGGCAGACACACAGTGTTCACAGCTAACCACTGTTTCCTGCTTGTACCACAGTCCTACAATATTAAAACTTAACAAGAAAAGCACTTGGAGAGTACAGACCTCCGCCAAGGCAGATCAGTGGGCCCCCGTGGCCCCCCCACCCCCACAAAAATTTAATAATTTCTTCCTTGTGCCAGTATCAACATTTCCTGAAAATTTCATGAAAATCCGTCCATAACTTTTGGAGTTATCTTGCTAACAAACAAACATGCAAAGAAACACACACGCACGCAAACACACAAAGCAAAGGGATCACAATACCACCTGGCGGAGGTAAAAAATGGTAAATTGTCTATCTCCTTATGAGTACAGTACAATTGCAGAATGAATGAACTTGTGAAGTTAGCACCACTCACATAAATAGCCTATCCAAGCTAACCTTTCCCCCCAGAATGGAAGTTTTCAAAGTAATAAATGCAGTCCTTTCAGTGGTCAACCCCACTACTCAAAAGCATAACTGACACAACAATAATGCAACAGTTGTGTATGGTTTATTTTGAGATTTACCATGCTCACTGCTGTCTGTCCCATAGAAGAACATGGTTAGTTTGGAACTACTCAGGCTTACATGAACCACATGATCACCAGAGCAGCGACATCAAACCATGTCATAACTTTCTTTATAGGGCTCTGGTACAGGGGTGCTAAAATTAGTTTAATTAACTTTTTTTTTTCTTTAAATATAAACACAAACATATGAGAATAGACCTTTATTCCACTTCCACTGAATTAACTGTGTAGCTCTTTCATATAAATACTGGTTACCATGGTGAATCGTTGTCTCTTAACTCCATCGATAATGGACTTTTTCATTCAGCAGGCACACACCTAACTCAGTGTGAACTCTGAGTGGACTGAACTAACTCTGATCTGCTGTTATAAAACCAAAAACCCTGTGTCTCAGGGTTTACATTCTCAGAGTTTAGGTTTAGACTCTGAGTTGGTTGAACCTGCCTGAAACACGACGCAGGAAGACAGTAGATCTTTACCTCAGGAGGACGCATTATTCTAAGACTGTCACACTTTTATCTGTCGCACATAAACAATGACATATAAGAAATCTACTCTTGGACAAAGGGGCTGTAAATGAACTACTGTCATACTTGTACATGTAGTATATGGAAAATAACAACACATCGTAACTGAAAATTAAATGATTAATTGTATGGTAATCATAAATAATCCAAATAAAAACAATACACTTAATTAGCAATGGAAATGAATATTATAAATTGAATCTTTCTAATATAAAAATACCATGTGTACATTTACCATGTTTACACCTTTAATATACACAATTTGCTGTACATATGTCAGATATTTATTATTAGCGCACACAGACTTACAAACAAGGCATTAAACATCACACTGCATACATATTATATTTTATATAACAAGTTATCCTTAAATTTTCCTCTGTTTTTTTAGGCATGTTGCTCAGCACTAATTTAACTCCAAATATCTGCTTCACAAGAACAATGTCCTCAGGAACATTTTGATTATGTCAAGAAACAAGATGTACCTGCAGCTGCTAAAAAAAAAAAGCTACTATTAAGAAGTGGCTTATTGTGAACACTCTAAAGTCTGATCAATGGCTGAAAAGTGTTCAAGATATTTTAGTTATGGAGAAGTTCACTTGTATGCTGATTTATATGAATTGAATATAATCTGAAAAGTGTCGGAGACTACCTAATTGGAATGATAAACTATGACATACTGCACACCATGAATTCCAGACAACTGGTTATGTTGTATATTTTGTTGATGCTGTTGTATTTGTCTTTTGTGAAAATGTAATACAAACTTAAATAACAAAACAGAAAAAAAACAAAAAAAAAAAAACAGAAAACACCTAATTATGCAGCCATTACAGGGTAATTTTTTAATTGTCTATTTAAAATTCTTTGGTTCTGGTTCATACATATATATATATATATATATATATATATATATATATATATATATATATATATATATATATATATATATATATAGGCCAGGGGTGTCAAACTCATTTTAGTTCAGGGGCCACTTTTACCCCAGTATGATCTGAAGTGGGCTGGACTAGTAAAACACCGGTGAAAAACACCGGTGAAAAAAGTAAAATTACATTATGATAATGTTTACATCTACAATGTTTCCTTAAAAATCTGAATAACATGAACAACTTGAAATGACTTGAGAAAAACAAGTGCAATTTTAACAATATTTTGCTTCAGTTTATCATTTACACATGTGCATTACAACTTATATTACAATTACAAATACATAAAACATTTAGTATCAGGCAGAATATTGGTAAAATTGCATGTACTTTTCTTAACACATTTCAGGTTGTTCATATTTGTTCAGGTTATTCACATTGTTTGCAAAAGGATGGTTTATTAATGTAAACATTTTCATGTAATTTTATTTTTTTCACTAAAACAAAGATAAAATCTGCAGTTTTCATTATTTACAGGTTATTGTGATGATAATATTTTTTTTTTTCTTTTACAAAATGAATGTTAAAATGTGATTATTAGTCCTGTATAAAAAAAAACCCGTAAAAAACCTAATATATATATATATATATATATATATATATATATATATATATATATATATATATATAAAACTAACCTGTCTCACGACGGTCTAAACCCAGCTCACGTTCCCTATTAGTGGGTGAACAATCCAACGTAAAAAAAACCCCGTAAAAAACCTAATATATGTTTTTTACGGGTTTTTTTTTATACAGGACTAATTATTATAGATAATTTGTAGGATGTTGTACACTGCTGGTCCTGAGTACAAATTTCGTTTCATGTATAAACAAACATGCAAATAAATACATTGGACCTTGAACCTTGATAAAATGGTAATATAATAAATTAGTTTTTAGACACATTCCTCTTTTTTTTACCCATCAGTAATCACCTTTGACCAGGTGTAATGATTGCATTACAGCCCCAGTTTCACTTTATCTATGCAGAAAAAAATCCCATTTTAACATTCATTTTGTAAAAGAAAAAAAAAATTCCAGTTTTATGTTCAACAGCGTGTTTCTGTACAAGTAAGGAAACATTAGTAAATATTGAATTTTCAGTCTTACAGTAGTAGATTTCAATGGGAAAACTCCATTTTCATAAAGGAAATTCTGCTACACAGTACATGACGTGTTACAATGTACTGCATTTGATTCTGCTGTAGATTCACGTCTACCAGGTGCTGAAGTAACACCAGATGCTCCGTGTCCCCCAACCTGCTGATGAGGGGAATTTTATTTCAGCGGAAGAGCAGGCGATAGGTCCTGGTGAAAAATCCTAACCCTCTGGCAGAGCCCAATGGAAACGCCCCAAACGCTGTACGGATTCAAACATATCAGGGATTATTAAGAGACCTGAGAACAAGGTCAAAGACTTGCTGAAGAACACAGAGCAAGTTAAACTTAACTTCCACTTCATCCCTGAGGCTCTGAAAATACTTAGGAGATAGTTGAGGCAGGCTCTGTTGAAAGCTCCCCCGCCGGCACGCAAAGCTTTACTTTTGATGTTAATTCCTTGAAAGCTGTTTCTTTAGCTGGGGATTAGTGCATGAAGAGCTAGGCTTACCATGCTCTGGCTAATAAAGATGAAACATCTAACACAGGTACTCGTACATACGCTCGCCTGGGAACAGTGCCTATAAAGTTGCCTTAATTATAGGGAACTCACTTTGCTTCAGTAGCTATAAGAATAGAACGACATTTGTACTTTGAAATTTCTTTGGTATTAAATGTTTAAAATCCTCTGTGTTCTTTAGACACCACTAAAATAATGAGTATATAGGCACATCACTTCTTCAGCTCATGCAATCAAAGCCACTTGCATTTCGTAGTATGCTCTCATTCTCCCCAGCTTAGGGTCCCCATACCATTCCACAAAAGACTGACAATTATGAAGTGTGTCCATTACAGCTGCTGATTAGCCTCTATGTCTATCTTGGCTTGAGCGGCTGTTGTAGCTAATGATTATATGGCAGTGTGCACAGAAAACCGACACTACCATTCATCTGCATGGACAAAATCTCAGTGATTAATAGATGTTTCACAAGAACATTCGCCCTTAGAATATTTGAAATGGTCCTCCCCATCACTGAGTCCTCTACGTTTGACGGTTTAAGAAGTCCATCAATCCAATCACTGCATCCATCCTGCTTTTAAGTGCAATGATTAGCCTGCCTTTCATCACTTGCTTGGCTATTTTCCAATAATTAATACAAGGATAATTTATCTGAGTGACCTTTATTTACTAAAAGGTTTTATCTAACATCTACAGTATATGTATCGACAGGATGACAATATTAGCTAATTACATCTCTAAGCTTTATAACCTGCGGTATGCATTCAATCTCAGGCTCTAATGCATTATAGAGGAGCCTCAAAACAAATCCTATTATCAAAATTTCACTAAGTGGAATTTCATTGTTTTTTCCACCACACTGCTCTGCTACAGTCAACATGGTTGTCTGATCATGCTTGCTATTTGTGTCCTTTGAAGACCCCTTTCACTATGTATTAATTGATTATGGATAAATATATGACCCAGTTTGCATTTATGGGAAATTCATTAATAGTGTGGTCACGGTTGTCAGCTTGAATACAGTGATATCACCAGGCAGGAAGGCACAATTATGTTAAAGGCAATGAGGTCTGTAAGAGGGTGGTAAATCTAATCTATCTAATCTATAATGATATAGCTGGAAAACACATTTGGCCCACTTGTCAGTGCACATATTTTTTTTCATTTTTTTTCTCGTTAAAAAAAAAACAAAAAACATCTGCATAAACCACTCTGAGGAAATTGGTATCTGAAACTCCTCTTAAGATGTATGTTTAAAAAGGTCACTAATTAAATCATTTATTTCCTTGTTTCATCAGCGTAAACTGCCTCTATGGCAAACAAGTTTCATGCCTTGCTGCACGTTTTAACAGCTTATCGTCAACAACACTGCCCTTCGATAATTATCTTACCTCTGTCTTTCTAGGCAACAAATCTAATATCTGCTATCCTTCACACTGCACTGGCATTTCACAGTCAAGGGTAGACTATTTCTGAATGCTCAAACTCGGTGAAGAAAAGGTGATTCACTTGTACATAAATGACATTAGAGTTCATTTCCTCAGGGTTTGAAAGAAAAACATAAATCATCATTCTGCTGTCACAATGAATGGGTTCTTTGGTGTAATTTTACCACAGAAGTCAGGTACATTTAGCTGGTTCACTTGGTGCCCTAAGCCAAATTTAAGACTGAATAACTTCACTTCATTCTCCCAGGCACCCAACCTTTATAAGTCACTGCCAGTTAAATTTTTATCAACCCGTAATTACCTTCAACGCAGACACAGACAGCACATTTAATGGATGCATATACATTATAATGAATGTCCAGGGTCATGCTTTAAGTTAAATGGAACACACACACACACATACATAAGAAAAAAACATCCAGCCAAGATCGCTGCCTGTGCTTTATTATACAGTGTCTAGAGGTTTTACCTTTCTCCAACACTCGACACTTGGACTAAAATGTCATCCATTAGTGTATAATGGCAAAACACATCCACTACAAATAAATACCATGCAAACTAAACACAGTGGAATGGAAAAAGGAAAAGAGTAGTACAGAATCTGCCTATAGGCAGGTTATAACAGTGGGTGGATAGACCAAAATATAGCTGAGCAAGTTATGTTGAACATGATCAAATACATGAAAACCTATTTCGGGTTAGCGCAATATGTATAGAATGCTAGTGATCTTTCAAGCCCTTTCACAAGTAAAAGCAGCTTATTTTCACTAAAAGTCTATTTTAAAACACTATATATCAAGCACACTTTCAGTAATTATTGGTATTATATCAGTCACAGCATATACTGTTTTCTCAGCTTACACAATATTTTTACCTCCGCCAAGAGGTATTGGAATCACTTTGCTTTGTCTGTTTGCATGTTTGTTTGTTTGTTAGCAAGATAACCCAAAAATTTATGGACGGATTTTCATGAAATTTTCAGGAAATGTTGATACTGGCACAAGGAGGAAATGATTAAATTTTGGTGGTGATCAGGGGTGGGGGGGCACATCTGTCTTGGTGGAGGTCTGCGCTTTCTGAGTGCTTTTCTTGTTTTCTTTATTTTCTCTTCCCACTTTTTCCTTCTCTATCTCCTCCTTCTTAAGGTTTTATGTCCAATCTATGCTCTGTTTTTTTTGACACTTACTTTTTATTTGATATTTATCATTTTGTCATACAGAACACAACAAACAAACAGTCTGCAACAGATAATAGTCACAATCTGATAGTAAAGATAATTTAGGTTACAGTTATGAAATAGCAATCAAGTTACACAATTAATTAAATTTGTTGAGCAGCAGTTTATATAACATTTCACAGGTCTATTAGATAAACCACCCATTAATTGTTTTTAAAGAAACTCATCCATTTGCCCCACATTATCATGTAAAGTTCATCTTGCAGCCTCAGTATAAATGTCAATCTCTCCATTTTGTGAATTTCAATCTATGCTCTTCTTAAATAAATTAATAGATAAACAAGCAAATATGGAACTTAATAAAGAATTGCATGGCTGTGTGGTCCTGTGAAGCAAAAAAAGAACTTAAAAAAATTCAGTTGGTCCAAAACAGAGCAGCCAGATTGGCTCTTAATTGTTCCTTCAGAACAAACATTACAAAAATGCATCACAGTCTATCATGGTTGACTGTTGAAGCAAAAATTAAATTTAACCTCCTCCATGTGATGAGTGCTGTTGTGAAGGGGAAACCTGACTTTCTTACTGACAGAATAAAGCATAGAGGTCTACAAGGCACCAGACAGGTTACCATGGGTCACCTTGAACTTCCCAAACCAAAAAACAAATTGAAAATTCTGTCGTTTCCAGGGCCTCCAGTCTATGGAATAAGTTACCTTCATACATCAAACACACTAAAAGCTTACACTCATTCAAAAAACCACTCACACAGGAACTAAATAAAGAAATACAGTAATGCAAATGATTTGTTTAGTTTTTGTTTTTTTCACAATCCAAGTTGCTGTACAGATAAAAGTTTAAATGTTTTAAGGTTTATGTGTTAAGATGACATTTTCAGCCTGCTGATGATAACAATGTAAATTTGTTTTTATTTATGTTTGTATTTTGTAAACTGTTTTTGTATTTTAACAGACCCAGGAAGAGTAGCAACCATTACGGTGGAAGCTAATGGGAAACTTTAAAAACAATAAACAATGGCCTTATGCATTAAAAAAAAAAAAAAAAAAAAAAAAAACTTATAAGATAATTTTCAAAAGAGAAAAGAAAATGGTATGTTGTTGTTTAGATTCTAAAAACATCATTTAAATCTACATTTGCCATGAAAACACCGATTCATAGCATGTAAGAACACTTTTTTCTGTTGAAATCCTTGTAATGGGAACCCTGCCTGTGCAGTTCAGCCCATTAATGAGCTTTGCCATAGATAAAACAATAAAGAAAAAAACACCCAATGCCTGCGATTAGCTTTAAAAGGGAATATAAATCAGGTATAATACTACAAAGTTATGTACAGCTGACATAATTTTTGGATTCTTGTGATTATTTTATATTTCAATAGTATAACTCATTGCTATGAATTGCATCACATGAGAATTCAATTCTTAAACTCAGGCAAAACAAGGGAGAGGGTTGCATTACTCAGTGATGTCATCAGATAAGTTGGCATGGAAAGGCACTATTAAAACAGTAGGGATGAACATGGCTTGTGTTACTGAGAAATGTCATCAGCACATAGGTAGCAGGGTTTCTTTATGCGCTTCCTTAAGGTGCCTGAGAACATTTGAAAGTACAACGGCAGATGAAGACCAAATACTGTACGTTCCACTAAACCAGGAGGAGCAGACAGGGCCGGTGTCTTCACACAAAAGTGGTTCAGTTCTTAAGATCCAATCTCCTGGTATTATTTTTATACATTATTTTTGAAAAGAATGAGAAACACAGAGCCTAACATTATCCAAAAGCTTAACCGAACAGCGATAGTTTCAATTAACATTTGCTGTGGCCTAATCCCACTGGGACAATCTAATACTGCAGACATTCGCTCCAATTTTTCCCTGCCTAAAGTGAGATGCTCTTCAACAAAGAGCCTAACCTTAGGATAACCTGAAACTGAAATTAATTTATATGACCATTAAAAATGCCAGCAATTATGCCGCTGCAGCTCTATCCCCAGCCTTCTCACGAACAAATAAAATTAACCGGGCCCAAAACAGACCAACTATTAAATAATGCAATGAACAATTCATTGCAGTCCTACCAATTTAAAACCTTGTGCTGGATCTGTGTGTAGTGTCAGTGCTGCTTTTGAGGCTGATAGAGAGGAAGTAGAATACACCACTGCACACACACAGCTGGGATCAAGCTTGAAAATCAACTGATGAAAAGGATTTTTTTTTTTTTCCGTTAGCACATCACTAATTCATAGGCGAAGCTCAATTGTGTAAGAGTGTGTTTTTGTCTGGCTCATTGAGTTCAAAGTATAGAACCAGTTAAATTACCTGGCCTAATCAGCCTTGAATCACTGTAAGAGACTTAAATAACATCACTGTACAAATTGTCCTGCATCCATTAAAATGCTCGTTGATTTTTATTGGACAGCGCCCAGTGTCACATCATGCATGCATTAGCTCTTAAAAGGGCAGTTTCTACTTGCCAAAAATCCACTGTGTATACTTTGTTGTTTGAGGACACAAAGTAAAAAAGCCTGGGAATTCATCAAGCTGCTGGTCTTTTTCGACTGGCGAGCCCTGAACCTTGTTGGCAGCAACAAAATGTCACTGTAGCTATATGCAGTATATGCTTCATAAGCCAAAAAAAAATCTGAAATGTGTGCAAAATGGTCCCCTATACAACTTGTTTAAGTGCAGGTTTTAATATCCAAGGCTGAAAAGTTGAAAAACAAGTCCTCTATTAATCATCACTTAACAAGAACTTTTTAATGCATCTTAGAAAAACATGTAAAAATCTCACTGAGAACTCTTTACTTTTTAATTGTGGAAACTTAAATTAAAATCGCCTGTCTTTCCTGTCAGCTGCAGCTCTGTTTTTATGCTGCTCACCAGACAGACTTATCAGGAGATTAATGTTTCTTATCTAACCTAGTCCCTAGGCTGTTGTGTTGGAACCAAGTTATTAATAGCATCACTGCTATTGATGAACTGTCAAATGCTGAGCAGTCGGCAGATGGACACTTGTACTTGATAACGTGCTCGAAGCCAGAGGCCACGTTCTAGTTAGACAGCTGAGGGATAGTACAGTATGTACCTTTATACCTGACAGCTGTATCTGTATTAAATTAGGGATAGCACATGTTCTGTACTGTATAGTTGTTCCCTTTTAAAATTAAAACCCCAGTAGTATAGAGCAATGAAGGTACCTTTTTAGATGGTTTTGCTTTAAGTGCATAGATGCATTTCTTCAAAGCAGATAACTCCCAGCGCTGGAAAGCAGGCAGCAGAATGGCAGGAAATAAAAGTTAGCTAACCACCCTACCAGCTTTAACACTGAGGTCCCCATAGTGCCCAATCAGGATAAGTGCTTAATATTGATTCTGCTGTCTGGTGCTGCCCCTACTTTTGATTTCACCCATTAGGTCAACGCAGAAGGTGAACCTATTATCAGCACGCTTCATCTTGATAACTACCATTTGTTTCTGTGTGTTGAAACAGGTTGTTTCTGCAGTGTGTGTGTGTGTGTGTGTCTGTGTGTGTGTGCCATAGAAGGAGTCAGAATTTGCCTCAGTCTCTCAAACTGGGACATTTAGATATGCACTTTATGTACAAGATTCATGAGCTGTACTCATCCGTCTCTAATATTAAGTATTAAGTCACTAAATGCTAAAAACGAAACGAAATTAGACAGAGTAATGTGGACCGAGGACTGTTACGAAGACGATGAATTATAATCTCATCAAGAGGCTGTAGATAATCCTCTATACGTCAGTTGGAAAATCGAAGGCCCTGGATTTGAGCTTCCGTCAAATCACAGAAACCCACTTTTTGCCATAATAATGAAAAAGTTAGGGGTTTTGTGCCAACACGGGAAATGACTGGATGTTTTGAAATGTTAATATTGTCATGCCATACTGTCATATTTCACTAAAGTGTAAAGACAGAGATATATTCATTATATCTGTGAAGGAATTTAACAACAGAACACTGTGCATGTACAGTATGTGTATATAAATATCTGTAAACCTGATATATGTACAAAAAAAAGCCATTTTGTGTTTGCAGTACTTGGATATGTTGAATACCACCACACTATTGATAAATACTAGTATTAACTAGTATGTTTTGGCATTATAAACTGTATAATGAAATATTCATACAGAAATTTCATAAATGTAAAATGAAAATAAAAAATACAAATACAGCACATACAAAAAAACACCCAAAAATACCAGTAAGTGGTTGTATTATTGAGAAAAAACAGGTACAGATTTTTCACCCTCACATGCACTTGGCTCGAATTACAATATTGTTCTTGGAAAATATTAAAAACACCCACTTATTGCCATAATAATGAAAAAGTTAGGGGTTTGTGCCAACATGGGAAATGACTGGATGTTTTGAAATGTTAATATTGTCATGCCATACTGTCATATTTCACTAAAGTGTAAAGATAGAGATATATTCATTATATCTGTGAAGGAATTTAACAACAGAACACTGTGCATGTACAGTATGTGTACATAAATGTCAATAAACCTGAAATATGTACAAAAAAAAGTCATTTTGTATTCGCAGTACTTGGATATGTTGAATACCACCACACTATTGATTATTACTAGTATTAACTAGTATGTTTTGGCATTATAAACTGTATATTATGGTTTCTTGATTATCTATTACTCTGAACCCCCCCCCCCAAAAAAAAAACCCTCAACTTTACATATTTAACCCATAAAGACCCAGTGCTACTTTTGTGTCAGTTTCCAAATGATTTTTCTCTCTATTTTAACTATTCTTAGGTGATTCATCGCTATTTATTATAATATTATCCTTTGTATTTTATGCTTTTTCAGTTAAAATCCTGTATTTTCCCATATTTAATTCACAGATCATGTAGACGTTCATAAAAGCTCAGAGTAAATTCAATGGTTATTACATCAAAACAGACAAAACTGAAAAAAAGTGTCTTTTTCAAACAAATCTCTCATTAACTGAACATAAACTAAGTGTCTCCATCCACTGTCAATGATCCAACTCCATGGGTTTAACTGGTGAATCAGTGTTGTAAAAGATGATTGTGTTTCCACGGTAACTACGGAGCCTCTGAACATCTAATGGCTCATATCTGATGACTATGAAAACATGAATAACTGCATTTTACACCAATTATTATTTAATTATTATAGAATTAATGGTTCAAAGGTTATGGTTTTGGTTGTCGGTGGCTGTTTGGGTCTTCATTGGTTAAACTGTTTTGCAACTAAGCAAATTAGTTTTTCATAATTAAATACATTTTTATTTCTGCTCAAAGTAGTTGCAATTTAGTGATTAACTGTTAACCAATCAGTTTACCTATTCAGTATTACATTGCGTGTTTTCATTAGTTTCATGTTGATATGAAACTTTGTGTATATAGTGAAGTATTTATACAGAAATTTCATACATGTAAAATGAAAATAAAAAATACAAATACAGCACATACAAAAACCTCCTGAAAATACCAGTAAGTGGTTGTATTATTGAGAAAAAACAGGTACAGATTTTTCACCCTTACATGCACCTGGCTCGAATTACAATATTGTTCTTGGAAAATATTAAAAACACCTCATCTCACCTAAAAATGAATCCCCTCAGATTTCTAGTGGAAGGACAAAGCTCTTGTCTGGGAAATTAATTAGCACGTAACCACACTAATGCACATCATTGTTTACTGAAAACACATTAGAGAGTGATAGTTATTTTCCACAGCAGTTTATCAAATAGCAGGAAAAAAAACACCTTTTTGCATCTGCACAAATATTGTAATAGTAGTCCAAAAACCTTGTATTGTTACTTCCAGGTTAACAAAAACACATCATTAAAGCTGCAGGAGACAAAATCAGGGGAGAAATCCAAGAATTTCAGTACCTCACGATCAAAAGAGTAGACATAAATATAGATGACCTGATGCCATTTCACACCAGCATGGACAAGTGAAGCCATTTTTCCAAGCTTCAAATGGTTTTTCCATCGCTTCTTTAACCTCCGTAGCTGTATGAATACACCTGTGATTAGTGAAGTCTAGATAGGTCTGTATCAGGGAGTAGACTTTTTGCAGCCAAACAAAAAAATAGTCAAAAACAGACCCACCAATGGTTTCTCTGTCTTTGTGGAAACCTGGTTATAAAAGTAAAGGGAAAAAAAGACAATTATTAGCCCAGGTATGTATAAAGGAGGTGTGATCCTTTCTATAATTATCAATAAAATGTATGTATTTAAAAAATTATAAGTGTTTAGGTCAAAGGTAACTATTTTTTATGACATATTTTAACATATTGGGAAGGTTTTGGTAGAAGCATTGGATGAATTTTTTTGTGCTGTGTAACACTGGTCCGATTTTTTTTTTTTTTTTAATCATTTGCTTCCGAGATTAAATGTGCTAAATCTTACATACTTTAATCCATAAAGACCCAAACAGCCACTGGTAACTAAAATCATCTACTGACCTAAAATGTTTAATAACTTCTGCTCCACTAAACCTATTATTACATGTAAATAATTGTTGTAAAATGCCATTTGTCATCTTTTCATCGTCATCAGAAATGACCCTTTTGGACGTTCAGAAGCTCCATAGTTACCGTGGAAGTACCGTCATCTTCTACAACATTGATTCACCAGTAAAACCAATAAAGTTGGATCAATGACAGTGGATGGAGACACTTGTTTTTATGTTCAGTTATTGATATCTTTGCTGAAAAAGTTACTTTTCTTCAGTTTTCTCTGTATCTGATATAATAACCCTCAGCTTTAATCTGAGCTTTTATGAACATGTACATAATCAGTAAATTATATGTAGGAAAATACACGATTTTCACTGAAAAAACACAAAATCCAGAGGAGAATATTACAATGAATGGTGATAAATCACTTAAAAAAGGTTATATAGAGAGAAAAATTTATTTGAGAAGTGCCACAAAAGTAGCTTTATGGGTTAGTCTTTAAGGGTTAATAAGATGAACTGAAAAAAAAAAAAAGACAAAAGTGCTGGTTAGCTGATGTTTTCAATGTGTGTGATAAAATGTTATTACACTCATATTTACTGGCTTATGTACCTTTATATAATAGATGTATTAATCTTACACTAGAAAGAACCTGAAAAAAGATGGTGTTTTGAAGTAGATCTGGACACAAACTTTCCTTTGGAGTAGAACCCATTATCTCATTAATTCTCAGAATTTCACAACTTGATGAAAGACTGTATCTTGGAAACTACAGCCAACCAGCATTTTTGAGTTATTTTTTTCTTTATTTGAGATTCAAACTTGGTAAAGTTTCACTATTTTTATTTTGGGGGCCTTTTACTTGTAGACCAGTGATATTGAAGAAACTCTTTTCAGATAATTACATATACTGTGTTTTACGATTATTTTTAATATCATACATTTACCTTTTAATTCATTGATGGTGTTTTATATGTATCACTCATTCTTTGGAAATTTGGAAAAAACACATCCCACTCAGAAAAGTGCTAATTCCATTGAAAATGAATAACATTTTCATTATAAAAATTGTCAGAATACATCTTCAAAGGGTCTTTTGCACAAATGTAGCCTTTTTTTCCATATGTTTGTTTTTAAATTAATGAATTTTATGTTAGCCCACTACCCACAAAATGATGTGTCCACAGACAAGAGATTCTCATTTCCATTTGGTAACAAACAGTGAAAACTCTTTTTAAAAGAATCAAATAAAACTTATCAAATAAAAAAAAGAGAAAAATCCCTTGAAAACTAAGAGCTTTGAATTTTCATTAATATTTAGCCTACTATTATTTTGTGTTTCCTTAAAATGTGTTCCACATTTCTGTCAACAAACATGACTTTTGATGTATCTGACTCAAAACATACATAAAACACTATACTGATAACATACATGTTATTAGTGTAATGTTTTATGTATGTTTTTAGTGTGGGTGTATGGCTGAAATTTCTATTTTCTGTCACTTCTGCTGCTGCTATCTTGGCCAGGACACTCTTACAAAAGAGATTTTTAATCTGAACAAGCATTTTTCCTGGCAAAATAAAGGCAAATAAAAATAATAATATTGGAAATATTAACCTGAAAGTTGCTTTTTCATAGAAAAAAACAACAACAAAAAAAAACATCCACTGAAGCACAAATCAGGAAGTACAAAAGTATATTTTAGGGCATAGAAGAAGACATACATATCCGAACATATCATGTCCAGGGATAAAGATCGACTATCAAAATTGTCCTGATATCCGCTGCAGTCTGCCACAGCTCCATTTGTTCTTGCTCCAGGGAAAAACTGCAGTGTGTCATCCAGCTGAGAGGGTCATTGCTTGCCAGTTGCTCTCCACTGAGCAGTCGCCTAATGCCAGAGCAAAGAGGAGGGCAGGGAGGATTGCCTCCGACACTGCCCACCCAGGCAATCAACTGTTGGAGGATTTGTGGGAGGTGGAATTAGTCCATCTCCACTGGCTCTGCCTGCCGCTTCTGCAGCCTCTTCCCAATACCTGTCCGCCTACTCAGCTAGCCCTCCAGCCTGAGCTACATCTCTCAACTGACTGACTCCATACAAACACTACACGTTGGATGATCTGTTCTGTTTATTCACCCAAACTAGCTGGCCCTAGCATGTCTTCTTTCATCACATTCCAAAAAAAAGAAACTGACGTTGCCTAAATCAGCTTTCAGGTTTTGCTTCATTTACTTTTAATCTGAAATCAGCAGTCCATCTCTCTAATCTACACTTTGTACGGTCTCTTGGTATATTTAAACTCTCTACCATCTGATTTATTCAAGTGACAAGTAAATGCTTTTTTAATCTAACCCTTCTTCATCCCTAAAAACGAATGAAAATGGGGAAAAGGAAACCTCCACCACAGCTACACAGTTTTTAACTATAGGACATCTCAGTGGAAATACAGGAAACTGAGTCACAGTAAATCAGTGTAAAAAGAGGACATACAAGCTCAGCAGAGTTTCTCTGCATGTGTTTGTTGTACATTATATCAAATGTTTTAAGAATAAAATCCTTGTGTCAGCCGTTATCTGAGGCATATATGATAACTATGCACCGCTCTAACACAGTGGTAGAAGATTTTATTGTTTTATTCACGAAGACTTCAAAACCAAGGTCCTGCTGACAACTGGCAATGAAAACTCTCCTTGGGCAGGAGGTTGGCCCAGAGGTGCAGATGCTGACTGTTGAGTGAAAGGTTGCTGTTTTGATTTTGGTGGAAGAAACCTAAGGGGTGTACTAAGACGAGAATCAGAGGGCGACTGGGAACTGCGTTACACAGCAAGTCCCTTTGAACCACTTCTTGTCTTTCTACAAAGGATGTTCCTATTATTTCGAGGATCTGATGAAATGATCATTTAGTCTTACTGTACATCTGAAATATATAGCGGCTTGGCACGAGGCCATGGAAATGTGCCACTTGATAGTGCAAATTAAACTGCAAAAACTGGTAATTAATTTATATGTTACAGGCTTTACCTGAGGCATTGAACAATTACAAATTTAGATATTAATCCATTTTGGCATGTTTTGACATTGTGGGATTTCAGCTAATTATAATTGGTTAGATGAGGCTCTTCTATAATTGCTTCATTTACAAAGAATAGGTTGAGAAGCTCTGGCAGAGGTGAAAAGCAACCAGTACATGTTATGTATGTACCACACCGCGTTCTTTAAATATCTATGTGACACATGTTGTAATGACTAATCAGGAATGTTACACTAAGAAATGCCAATGGCCTTTTTAGTTTTGACAAGTTCTGCGTAATAATTGTCAAGCTTTCAAACACTGTGCTGAAAAATGGCATATGGTATGACACACACTAACGAGAACTGACACATAAATATTCATCATCTTTTGCATGCAGCGGCTAAAAAAAGGCTATTCAAACATGTTTTTTTCAAGATCTGACGGTTTCGTTTTGCCATTCGCCCTTTAAAATGTTATCTAAATAGCCCATGTTACTATCGCATTATGTTTGTTTGTCTCCAATTCCACCGATTCAATTGAATAATAACAGTCACCGCAACCATAATTTGCCAAATAACCAATTTTATGCCACTATGCATATATTTTTTTTCCTCTACATAATTATATATAAGGCAGCAAAATCATCAAGTTGATTTCTTTGATGTGTTTTCCTGAAGTGATTAAATACTTAGGGTGAGAGTATCACAGCTTCAGTTAAGGTGGAGGCGTGGATGAGCTAATATTTGCTATTTTTTAACCTCATCATCAAGGTATAAAGCCTAAATGACAAGAACAGAAAATAGTCTAGCACCAAGAACAAGACCTAATAACAACTGACAGTGACACGAGACTAGACAAGATGTTCCATCCCCATAAAAACAAAACCCTTTATTTATGTTATTTTATTTATTTTTTAGACTACTATTGTTTATTTTGGCTAAATCAAAAATCTGCATTTCCTTTTCTTTCTTTCGTTCTTTTTTTTTTTTTTTTAAATACTGTTATAAATGTGGAAATAAAACAGACAAAACCTCATCAGTATTGTATCCTTTTCCCATTAGAGGAAGATTAGACAGATGCTGACCTCTACAGGTGTGAGTTTGCCTTGCATTCTTGACAGACATCACTTTACACATCACATTATTGGGCACATTATGGAGCTTTTATACATATCAGAACTAGTGTAACTAATATTTTATTGCTTCTCACAGACAGGTAAAGTGTGTAGGCGCGTATTCCCTGTAAGAGTGTTTCAAGGTAGGATGAGTTTATTAACTTGGGCAAAACGGTGAGCACGAAATACTGTAGGAAGGTGGTCTTGCCGAGGCACTGATAGATAATGAAATGTCTCACTGGAGCCAGAATGTAGTGGCACAGCAACAGGAAGGCAGACAGCTAAACCAAATAACTGGGCTATCAGCCTCCACTGACAAACAGCCACAAGCCTGACTGAACTGGGAAAAATAGAGCGGCAGAGAAGACATGGTGGCAATGGAGCACAAAGTGGAGATGACAGCCTTTAGGACACAAGTGACAGCAATTGAGGGTAGACTGAGTACAAGTGAGTGTCAGGCAGAGGGAAAAGCCATGCCTGCACAACAAGCATTAATGGTGACTGGCACATGAGCTAAAGACAAACACCGGGGTCTCATTCACAAAGCCCTCTAAGGCTGTAACTTAGAGCTTACTGGTCAACTGAGGGGTGTATAATGATGGTTCAGTGCAGAGTTTTAAACCTTATTTATGCAGGAGAAGTTGACAGGGTTTGTTTGTTCTTCTTCGCTCCTGCCAAGATTCTACTGTTGCACGAGAACGTCCACTGGAGCGATGTGGACAGTATGCCACAGTCAGGGCCAGCAGCCTCTGTGGGAAATTAAGTGTAAAATGAACTCAAACAGTGCTTACATCAGTTCAAGGGGCACGAGTACATTTATATGCACATTATTATTCCACTGTTGTTCAAAATGTAATATTATTCTAAAATTTGGAAGCCTTTTCCACTTGAATATTCCAAATTCTGCTTCATTCTGAATGCATCTTCTCATGCAGTCATATGGGATATAGGGATGTAACGATATGAAAATTTCATATCACGATTATTGTGACCAAAATTATCAGTTATCATTATTATCGTGGTATTACTGGAATTGTGCTCAAAATGTTCAAAAGTACTAATACACACACTGAAATAATTTAACCAAGTTGTATTTAAAAAATAATAATAATAAAATAAAATAACAGGCACAATGCACTTTCTGTTGGGAGAAACATTCAAATATTAACCCTTTGTGGTCTGAGCCTATTTTGTCCGTTTTTCAGTACTTCTGATTTTGCTTTATATACTATATAAACAAATGTTTACTATACCCATGTTTGGTATCTGGTTTTTTTAGCACAACTTCATTTACATCATCTGCCTATTATTTTTTTTTCATTTTAACCTACTATATCAACACCAAACGCCAGAAAGCACACAAAAAATATAAAAAACCCATTTGAAAAACTGATATACTTTATTGCATAAATAACACAAAGATGCTTAACGAACCTTTTCAAAGACTTTAAAAGTGAATATTGGTTCCAAATATTAGAAAAATAACATTAAAATTGTAATAAATTAAAACTATACTCAAATATTTGACATAAAAGCATAGCTTTACATAGGCGTTTTCTCTCCTAAAAGTGCGGCAATCAAACACAGTTATCACGATAATTAGAATTTAAGCAGTAATACTAACTGTCGGCAATTTTACTGCGGTTTATCATTATATCAGTAATCGTTACATCCCTAGTGGGATATACTGATATTATTCCAGGTTCATGAGAATTATTTGAACATATTTACACATACATTGTACATTTGGTCACTTTAAATCACAGGTGTCAAACATGCGGCCCGGGGGCCAAATCCAGCCCGCCAAAGGGCTGGATTTGGTCTGGCCCTTGGGATGAATTTGTGAAATGCAAAAATTACACTAAGATATTAACAATCCTTTTAGTTCAGGTTCCACATTCAGACCAATTCAATCTCAAGTGGGCAGGACCAGTAAAATACTATCATAATAACATATAAATAATGACAACTCCAAATTTTTCTCTTTGTAAATGTAAATATTTTCATGTATTTACACTAAAACAAAGTCTAATTTCACAAAAAAAAATGTAAATAACCTGAACAAATATGAACAACCTGAAATGTGTTGAGAAATAAGTACAATTTTAACAATATTCTGCCTGTTGCTACATGTTTTGTGTATAGATCCACTGTGATCTGTAAGTTATAATGTTCATGTGTAAATGATAAACTGAGGCATAATGTTGTTAAAATTACACTTATTTTTTCAGTTTGTTCATGTTATTCACATCTTCAGAAAGGATAAATTGCAGATATAAACCTTTCATAATGTAAATTTCCTTTTTTCGCTCTAAAACATAGAGAAAAGTTTGGAGTTGACATTATTTATATATTATGTTATTATTTTACTGGTTCAGCCCACTTCAGATCAAATTTAGCTGAATGTGGCCTCTGAACTGAAATGAGTTTGACACCCCTGCTTTAAATAATTTGCAATGTTTTTCCTGCAGGTTTCAACACATAGGTTCTATTTCTGGTCAGTAGGAGTAAGGACAAAGATCCTCTCTAGCAGAGATGGATGCTTTAAAGAATAGCCCACATTAAGACACCCATTATTAAACATTATGACAGAGGATATGAACAGGGTTATGGATGTGAGAATGTACTGAGAAGTGATACATAAAAGAAAGGTGTCTGAAGGAGTAAAAGGAGGAGGAGTTCACACAGTGGAAGATCTGTCACCATTGGAAAACACTGAAAAACAATGTTATTTGTAATAGGGTTATATGTGAGCAGGAATATTAATGTCACTGGTGATGTAAACAGGTTATTCAGAATATTGTCTTCAGGAACAGGAATATTCTAAGGTAAATGCATCTGGATAAAAGCACGAACATTAACCCTCCGGTATCCCGTCCACCAAGGCCCTTACTAAGTACCAAGTGTGCCATTTTGGCACAAAATACCAAATACTCAATAACTGTCACATTTTTTAACCCTTTAAATGTCCTGTTTGTAATGGAAACAAACCATTTTTTGGATGTAAAAAACACACAATTTTTTTTTTCCAGTATACTACATAAAAAGTGGATTACATATTATTTGATTTTTTCATCCTGGCATATGTCAATGATTAACTCCAACATTGGTTAATTTGCATAATTATTTTTGGCGCTAGGCCAAATGTTCAAAAATACTAGCATCTGTCACCAAGTGTGTCAAAATGGCACACCTATAAATCAACCGATTTATTTTTCTGCTCTAATTTGATTTTATTTTTGTAAATCAAGGTCAGCCCTAATCATACATATCAAATAATCATTCATTTTAGATTTTTTTTAACCTTTTAAACGATCTCTTTTCATCATGATGTCACTACATTTTTTGATGCAAAAAACACAAAATATGTTTGTTTGTTTTTCAAAATACCACATAAAAATTGGATTACATATTATTTGATTTTTGCAGCCTGGCATATGTCAATTATTAACAGCAACATTAACAATGTTAATAAATTAATTTAGACCCTCACCTCTCAAATGAAGCCCAGATATCAGTAAAAGCAGGATTTATGTCTTAATGGCTTTCGGATCAAAAACAGTGGTTATGATGGAAGAAATAGTGCGTTTTAGGCACACTTGGGAGACAGATGCTAGTGTTGTAATTGTCTTTTGTTTACATTGTGCAAATTTTAGTTGGTGGACAGAATTTTAAAGATCATGCACAAATGAACAACTTTTGAATTCTAACCTTATTTAAATTGTGAAAAATAATATGAAGTTTTTTAACACGAAGTGCAAAGTGTGCTTAAAAAGTGCACCCGAATACCAGAGGGTTAATATCTGTTTTGCATTTAGAGCAGAGCAAGGTTGTAATAGTTTTGGATTTTTAATTATAGTTTAGTTTTATTTAGTTTTGACTTTTTTTGTCTCTAATTCAGTTAGTTTTAATTTGTTTTTAGAGCAGGTTTGCTAGTTTTTATTAGTTGTCATTTTTTTCTAAATGCTTAGTTTTAGTTTAGTTTAGTTTAGTTTAGTTTAGTTTAGTTTAGTTTAGTTCTAGTATTAGTTTCAGTTTTTTTCATATATTTTATCTTCCTCGCCATCCTATTCAAAGAAATTAGTGAGGTGCAGATCAGCGGGTTACCCTGGACACTTTATTTGGGGGTGGGGTTAGGGCAGCTCGTTGACTGAGCAGAGACACAAACATATGTACAGTACTATGTATAAATTACCCATAGCAGGTTGGGGGGGGGAGTGATCCATACACAATGTCACTTATGTGAAAACGAAAATGAAACTTTCCATTCTTTCACCGTTGGCCTCCCGACTTCTATACCTCTCTTATACCGCTGATCTTAGACAAAATTTTCCCATGTTCTATCCTATATCAACATTGACAAAAACGAAACTAAGGGAATTTTATACATAATTTTATACGTTTTAGTTAGTTTTATAAGCACACAATATAGTTTCAGTTGGTTATCGTTTTTTTCTTTTAATTCGAGTTTTTATTTATTTCAGTTATTTATTTCAGTTATACGGAAGCCGAGAACGGCCATGGCTAATACATAATTTCATGGTCGTTATCTCGAGATAACGAGTTAATTAAGTCGTTATCACGAGATAACGAACTTTGTTATCTCGAGATAACGAGTTAATTAAGTCGTTATCACAAGATAACAAAGTTCGTTTTCTCATGATATCGACTTAATTAACTCGTTATCTCGAGATAACAAAGTTCATTATCTCATGATAACGACTTAATTATCTCGTTATCACGAGATAACAAACTTTGTTACCTCGTGATAATGACTTAATTAATTTGTTATCACGAGATAACAAAGTTCGTTATCTCATGATAACGAATTAATTTATTTCGTTATTTCATAGTAGGAGATGCTAACAGCTACCACTTCCTCCACATCGCTGCCTTCAACAGCTGTTGCTGACATGTGCTGTACAGAGCAGAACACACATTCAACAAGTTAGCAGTAAGTTACAGTAACTACAAGTTCTGTTAGTTTGGTTACTGCATGTTTAAGGTTTAAGGGGTAATATGTTTCAGTAGCTGAAGCAACTGGATAGATGTTAGTTGGTAACTTGGCCAAACTCTCAACTGTTCAGACTAACATATTACCCCTTAAACCTTAAACACGCAGTAACCAAACTAACAGAACTTGTAGTTACTGTAACTTACCGGTAACTTGTTGTTGAATGTGTGTTCTGCTCTGTACAGCACATGTCAGCAACAGCTGTTGAAGGCAGCGATGTGGAGGAAGTGGTAGCTGTTAGCATCTTCTACTATGAAATAACGAAATAAATTAATTTGTTATCACGAGATAACGAACTTTGATATCTCGTGATAACAAATCAATTAAGTCATTATCACGAGGTAACAAAGTTCGTTATCTCGTGATAACGAGATAATTAAGTCGTTATCACAAGAAAACGAACTTTGTTATCTCGAGATAACGAGTTAATTAAGTCGTTATCACGAGATAACGACCATAAAATTATGTGTTAGCCATGGCCGTTCTCGGCTTCCATACAGTTAACATCATTTCGTTAGTTTTCGTTAACGATAATAACCTTGGAGCAGGGGTGTCAAACATACGGACCGGGGGCCAAAACTGGCCCGCCAAAGGTTCCAATCTGGCACGCTGGATGAATTTACAAAATGAAAAAAATTGCACTGAAGACATTAACAGTCAAGGGCGTCAAACTGCATTATGGAAATATTAACATTTACAAACTATCCTTACAATAAAATGTGAATAACCAGGACAAATATGGAAAAAGGGAAAAAAGACTGAAATTCTAACAAATCTGTGTATTGGTTTAATAATAAGCTGAGACATAATATTGTTGAAGCTTTACTTATTTTCTTAAGCTATGTCAGGTTATACAGGGTGTCCCATAAGTCTCCATACATAGGAGACATAATACATTCCATACATATATGGTTCTAACATGTATTTCTTTATATTTCTTCCTTATAGTTCTTCAGCAGTGGAGGACACACATTGAAATGTGTTCCCGATAAAATGGCAGTCATATAGAGCATATATTATAAATAAAAATGGTTTATGTCAAGAAACGTTTATTTTTCCTATGTATGGAGACTTATGGGACACCCTGTACATGGTTGTTCAGGTTATTTATTTTTTCACACTAAAACAAAGTGAAAAATTAGGATTATTATGTAAAGCTTATTATATCTATTATTTTACTGATCCAGCCCGCTTAAGATCACATTAGGATGAATGTGGCCCCTGAACTAAAATGAGTTTGATACCCCTGATTTAGAGTATCTTTGAAACCACTATTTAAGTACATTTTATTATTATTATTATTATTAGTAGTTGTAGTAGTAGTATTTTTTAATCATGCTGAACTTCTGAAATAAGAGTTTATCTTATTCTCATATTGTCAAACATCCATATACACTTTGTTTTTATTTGGTTTTTTTTGCTTTAACCCATAAAGACCCAGTGCTACTTTTGTGGTAGTTCCCAAATGATTTTTTTTTTCTCTATATTTAACATTTCTTAAGTGATTTGTCACCATTTATTATGAAATCATCCTCTGTATTTTGCATTTTTCCAGTGAAAATCAGGTATTTTCCAGTATTTAATTCACTGATCATGTTCATGTTCATAAAGCGCAGATTAAAATTGTAGGTTATTATATCAGAAACAGAAAAAACTGAAGAAAAAGCGCCTTTTTTTCAAAGTCTATCATTAAACCAAATGTCTCCATCCACTGTCACTGATCCAACTCCATGGGTTTTACTGGTGAATCAATGTTGTAGAAGATGACAGTGTTTCCATGGTAACTACAGAGCCTCTGAACGTCCAAATGGGTCATATCTGATGACCATGAAAACACAACAAACTGTATTTTACACCCATTATTTACATGTATTGATAGGATTAGTGGATGAACAGGTATTAACATCTTAGATCAGTAGATGGTTTAGGTCACTGGTGGATGTTTAGGTCTTTATTGGTTGAATCATATAACTTGAATCAGACATTTGTTTGAACATTCCTCAAAACTTCGCAGGAATTTTGCCCCATTCCTCAGCTTGGATTTTCTGTTCATTCCACTAATTTTGTGTAATGTCAGGGCTTTGTGACAGCCCTAAAATACAACAAAAATACAGAGATGCCTCCAAGAAATGACAATTAGTTAATATAAAGCTTCTAAAGTTGTCACATCAAATTCAGAAGAGGTTTTAATCATCAATCTAGTAACTCTGTGTGAAGTGAACTGTAAAAAGTGCTCAGTTATGTTAGATTTCATACCGCAGGGAGATAAACTGAAAAAAACTGAAGAAAAAAAAAAAAGCATAATATTAATTTCTTTGGGAATGACTTTGCACATCTTGCAAATGTATTACAGTTGCATCTCATTAGTAATCATTTTAAACATATCACTTTTGATTTCAGTATATATTCAGTGATGTCTGAGTTTATAAGGGATGCTTCACATGGAAGAACTTAGTTATAAGAAATGTCCTTAACCGGTATTCCCTGGAGTACAGTAAAAGTAGTACTCTTAATATAGGCATTTGGGACAGAATGCTGCTGCAGTGAACTCCGTGTATGTAAACTCTTGACCCTCTGAGACTGTGATAACAGAAATAGAAGCAGAAACTAAATCCTCCCATCTATTATTCTGAAAATTCGCATCATTAATATAAAGCAGTGGAGTAAACTGAACCAACAGAGGGAATTCTCTACACTATCATGACCTTAAACAGAACAGAACTGTGAATGCATTTAGCCACAGTGTAATATTATGTAAACTTGTGACTTAGATTGTTTATTTTTTTCCTTTACTGTCCAGATATGACTATAAGGACATTTCTTAAAACACAATTTTATAGACTTGCCTCTATGTGATGTTATCCCTTTTTAATGTTGAATATTAAATTTTACCCTGTTTTGGTTCATTTGTATTGACATACATGATGTTGTCTTATTCAGTTCCTTCATTTTTGCATTGATTTGACAGCATCATGTTACGTTATTTCTGCCCTCTCTACTTCGATACTCTCAAATTTATTCGGAGTGTCATGTTTTTGCGTTTACATATCTCTTTTGTTGTGTTGTTTTCCACGTTTTAGTGTCTTTGCTTGCATCTTGTATTCTGCTGTTGTGCTCTTCTGCTTTGTCTATCAAAGCACTTTGTAAACTCAGTTTTTAAAGGTGCTATATAAATAAAGTTATTATTATTATTATTATTATTATTATTATTATTATTATTATTATTAGGTCTTATTTATTTTATTTTATCTTATTGTAATTTTGTTTGGTTTTTTTGTTGTTTTTTTCTTTCTCTTCTGTCCAGTTTACTCAGTTCTTGTTCTAGTTATTGTTACCATTTTGATTATCACCATGGATGTTATTGTTTGTATTGTTGATATTTTCTTGTGAGGGTCTTCGCCACCTTCTTCTTCCTTGCTCTCCCCCCTTCAAACTCCCACCCCCATGTCAGATCCAGCATCGAAATGTGGTTCAACAAAACTCATAATTAAGACAACAGAGTATCAAAAGGAGCCTCATATACTTTATGAAGTTTCCCTTGGCAAAGCAAATTGGTTTAGCACCAAAAGGCAGCCTGACTACCATTCTGCTGTTAGGATACTGGACAAGACAAGTTAGTAGAAAAATATATTATTATTATTATTATTATTATTATTATTATTATTATAAGCAAAAAAAGAAGCCTTCTAGAAATGTAGCTCCTGCTTGTACAATGACTATCCACCCTAAAACACTGGAGCTTCAACTGGGAATACATATGAATCTGAGACCATGTGGCAAAAGCGAAATGGGAATTTATTTCCATGCATATCAACTATAGAGGGAAATGAGATAAAAATGAAGAAAACAAATATGCTGAGAGCAGTCACTTATGATAAAAGGAAGGTTATGAATAAACAATGAGATTTTGGAAGAAATCTAAACAGATTCATGAAAATCATCAATTATTTAAAAATGGGAAAAGACTATATATTCATGGGTCAACTGACTAATGACAGGATAGAATAATTACTCTGATGACCATTCGTACATTACATATTGTCATTTTTAACCTTGATGATGAAAAAAATTGGGGGGTAAAAAATCAGGTCACCTCAGTAACAAAAACTGTATTTGGTAAAACAATAAACTGTAGGATTGGAAAACATAGAGAATTATGAGGTGGCTGCCTACATCCAAATTCTCCAGCTTTTAAGAGGGGCTCTTTGTGAAAAACAAAAACAGCTTTGCACCCTGTGAATTTCTGTCATTTGTAGCGACTGCTGCAGTGTGATACCACTGTGGTGCCGCTGTACATTTTTACCAAATAGAAACGGTAATAGAAAGGAAGTGTCTTTCATCAAACTGATGATTCCAGACTGATGTTCTTCAAGACTTCCAGCAAATATCAGCATCTGTTTGAACCGTAGATTGGAGAATTTTTTTTTGATAAAAGAAACAGTTACTATGTTTTCCCTAGAACTGTTTAACCCATAAAGACCCAGTGCTACTTTTGTGGCAGTTCACAAATGAATTGCCCTCTCTATCTAACTACAGAGCCTCTGAAAGTCCAAATGGGTCATATCTGATGACCATGAAAAGATGACAAACTGCATTTTACACCAATTATTTACATGTATTGATACGATTAATGGATCAAAAGTTATTAAATATTTTACATCAGTAGATGCTTTTGGTCACCGGTGGAGGTTTAGGTCTCTCTGGGTTAAATATGATGCGTGAACCAATTGAATATGTGGTTAATATGATCCGGATGATACCAGCTCTGACCCATTTTGAGCCGAGAAAACCCTGTAAAGTAAACTTTACTACTCCTAAGATACTGTAAACATACAAGAGACAGACACAGAGAGAAAATATTGCAAACGTAATGTCACATTATCAGATTATTTGTCCATATTATATGCACAATGTATTAATGTACAGCATTCTTCTTTTTTTCCCATACAGGCCAGGTGTAAATATAATATTTCCCACTGCATTGCTTTCTAACACAGTTGAACTTGTTCTTGTTCTTCACTTTGACTTCTTTTCTTTTTTTTTCTTTATCACAAATATAACGTCTGAGTGAATGTAATTTTCTTCAAAACCCACAGATGTTTTCCTTCCTTTTTTCCCTCTTACCGTACCAAATGAATCACACAGATGAAAACACAGGTCAAAAACACATTGCGCTGCTGATTGCTTTAGATTAGCTTTCCGAGACTTACTTAAGGCAAAAACAACAGGAAAACCCACCATATCATCGATTTGCAACATTTGATATTGTTCGCAAAGGTGCAAGGTATAAACTTAAAAAGACATTGTGGTGCTTTGAAATGGGATATTATAACAAAATATGCTGTGATAATATACCTAGTATTCTGCACTACTGTGTCATTGTTTGCATCATGACAGCTTGGAAAAGTCACATCACCAATTCCACACCAACTCACACAGAATTTGTCCAAAGAAGTTTATCTTATTTTATCTTATTTTCATGCTCCACAAACAGAGACATGGTAACTGTATTTCATTCTATTGTATCTATTGACTGAATGACAATACAGGGTGTCCCATAAGTCTCCATACATAGGAGACATAATACATATGGTTCTAACATGTATTTCTTTATATTTCTTCTTTATAGTTCTTCAGCAGTGGAGGACACACATTGAAATGTGTTCCCGACAAAATGGCAGTCATATAGAGCATATTATATAAATAAAAATGGTTTATGTCAAGAAACGTTTATTTTTCCTATGTATGGAGACTTATGGGACACCCTGTAGAACAGAATAGAATAGAATAGAATAGACTTTATTTGCCATTTGCACAGATACATGGCAGTATATGTTAACCCTCTGGTATCCAGGTATTTTAGAATAGAATAGAATAGAATAGAATAGAATAGAATAGAATAGAATAGAATAGAATAGAGCACAGGTGTCAAACATGCGGCCCGGGGGCCAAAACCGGCCCGCCAAAGGGTCCGATCCAAGATGAATTTCCAAAGTGCAGAAGATATTAATATTCAAGGGCGTCAAACTCAAAAATAATAGCAATAACCTAGAAGTAATGACTCCAAATTTTCTTCTTGGTTTAATGTGGAAAAAATAATATGACATTATTCCTATAAATAATGGCAACACCAATTTTTTCTCTTTGATTTATTACAAAGAACATTAAATTCTGATATCTTTTAATAATAAAACGTCAATAACCTGAACAAATATGAACAACCTGAAATGTCTAAAGAAAAATAAGTGCAATTTTAACAATATTCTGCCTGTTTTGTGCCTTGGTAGATCTGATCTGTAATGCACGTGTATTAATCATAAGTTGAGGCATAATATTGATCAAATTTTTCTTTTTATTATTTCCTCTTATTTTTCTTCAGAAATTTCAGTTTTTCTCAGGTTATTCACATCCTTTTTGTTTGGATAGTTTGTAAAATGTAAATGCTTTTCCTTCATTTAATGTTATTTTTGCAAAAAAAAAAAAATAATAATTTGGAGTTGTCATGCGAAATAGGCTACCATGCTATTATTTTACTGGTCTGGCCCACTGGAGATCAAACTGGGCTGAATGTGGCCCTTGAAAGAAAATGAGTTTGACACCCCTGTAATAGAGGGTATACACGTAACGTCACCGCTAGCGGAGGTCACCGCAGTTACGTCCAGTGAGTGGCAGAAAGAGGGAGATGAGTAGTGGCTTTGGCTTGAATACTGCGAAAACTTTAGAACAATCTAAAAAATGGGGAAGAGCGGTTGTGCCACTGATTGCACAAATAGGTTTAAAAAGCACTCGGAGCTCTCGTTTTAGCGGCGACCTAAAGCCAAAGACAGAAGAAGCAGATGGATCGCTGCAATTCATAGAAATCACTGGAATCCAGGCAACAAAACCTGGATTCGTGTCAAGTAACGTTCATTTATGCTGTATTCTTGTGTAAAATCATACCTTAAATTACATATGGTTTTGGCTAACGTTACTTCTTAGTAAAGCTCTTAATGTTAGCATCTGTCATTTAGTTCTATATTTCATAACTGAAACGTTTTTGTCTTCAGTTGTGTGATTCTGAACCTTGTGCTCTACATGATTTGTAAACTAGCTTAAACTGAGGCTAACCTAGTTTTCCAAGCAAGGGGGTACTCTAGCACAAAGCTGTTGTAGCTGTGTTGTATCAAGTATTTGATGTAAACTCTAGTTAAATCTCCACAGTACCAGTAGATCATCCACTCACTTGGGTCAGTACTAAGGGTTCAACTCCAGTAAATCAGTAGTGAACTGTGAGCACTACTGCTGGGCCTTTACCTTGGCAAGAAAATATGTCTGCACTGACAGAAAACCTCAAAAACAATAGTATGTTGAATTGAAAGCACTCACCAGCTGTAATCCTCTAAGTAACGAGGACGAGGACGTCAACAACTCTTTGGCTTTTGTATGCTGTCAGCCTTTGCATTGTGGATTTTCCCGGCGTTGAAATCAGGTTCATATAAATGTCAGGATACGGGATTTCCGGCCACATATCAGTGTTCGTAGACCACACGTTGTTTGGTAGCTTGTGTGGATCCATGTCCAGTCCAGTTGTCTTTAATTTCATGTTATATTCCACATTTTTCGCGGTCTCGCTGTAGTTACTGCTATGCTCCGCCATGTTGAGCCGGTTTGTTTTTGCCACTCAGTCTGACTTAGAGGGGCGTGGCCCAGGGGGGAAGTGACGTATGTGCATTCCCTCTATAGAACAGAATAGAATAGAATAGATCATATGACTTGGAAAATTTCATATACATAAAAACAAATATACTAAAACATATTTTAAAATCTTCCTATTAGAATTTGAAAATTATATTAAATCTTTAGAATTCATTTATAATAAAAAAAATAAAATAAAAAAAAAAAGCACTAACGCATTGGCTATTTATACAGGGCGGGGAAGCAAAATTTACAATGAACATTTAGTTGTTTTTTCTCAGCAGGCACTTCATCAATTGTTTTGAAACCAAACATATATTGGTGTCATAATCATACCTAACACTATTATCCATACTTTTTCAGAAACTTTTGCCCATATGAGTAATCAGGAAAGCAAACGTCAAAGAGTGTGTGATTTACTGAATGCACTCGTCACACCAAAGGAGATTTCAAAAATAGTTGGAGTGTCCATAAAGACTGTTTATAATGTAAAGAAGAGAACGACTATGAGCAAAACTATTACGAGAAAGTCTGGAAGATACTATTAAAGAAGAATGGGAGAAGTTGTCACCTGAATATTTGAGGAACACTTGCGCAAGTTTCAGGAAGCGTGTGAAGGCAGTTATTGAGAAAGAAGGAGGACACATAGAATAAAAACATTTTGTATTATGTCAATTTTCTTGTGGCAAATAAATTCTCATGACTTTCAATAAACTAATTGGTCATACACTGTCTTTCAATCCCTGCTTCAAAATATTGTAAATTTTGCTTCCCCACCCTGTAAACAATTTTTTAATACTGACTGAACTCTCTGTTGCATTTATTTATTTATATTTGTCAGATTTATTATTTATTTACTTATTTACTTTTTTTTATTATTATTTGTATTTTATGCTTTGTACTTTTAAATCTATGCATTATTTTCCTAAACTTATATGTTCAAATGCTTTTTCTCTTTTGACATCTTGATGTTTGTTTAAAATTTTGCACTGTATACTCAAATGTTGTTAATAAAGTTGTAAAAAAAAAAAAAAAAAAAAGAATAGAATAGACGGAAACTTTGCTATTCACACAATTTTTCTCCACACAAAGCTATTATTTGGAATAATGAAAACATTATTGTTAGAAAGAAATCAATTTTTTTACAGAGTTGGCTTGACAAAGACATTATTTTCATTAATGACCTCTTTGACAAAGATGGGAACTTATTAAGATATGAACAGTTCATGACAATAAATTCGTTTCCAATTCCAAATAAAGAATACAACTATGTATTCAAAGCAGTCCCTAATGGTATTTTCTTACTTATGAAAAATCATCTTAGTTATCAAACATCACAGACAAATAAACCTTGTTTATCGATTAATGGCATTAATATTTTTAGCTGGAGCTGTAACAACAGGCATATACGCAATGCATTGAATGAAAAGAGGAAAATTTCCCCCAGAGGTAAAGCAGTATGGAATTCAACTTTCTCTAAAATTGAGTGGTCAAAAGTATGGACATTACCGTATAAATACTGTATTACAAACAAAATTAGAATTTTACATCTCAAAATTTTACATAACATATATCCCTCCAACGTTATTTTGTCTCAATTCTACGATGTGGAAGAAATTTGTAACTTTTGTCATTTTGAATCTGAAACTACTCTACACTTATTCTTTTTATGTGAACATTCTTCTAATTTCCAGTCCAAAACTGAAAAATAAATCATTTCTAAAAGTAACAATAAAATATTTTTTAAAAAAATATAGCATCCCAAAATGTAATTACATATTTTAAACATGATATTAACAATTTAGAATTTATTGTAAATTTGTTCATATTATTTGGAAAATTTCATATACATAAAAACAAATATACTAAAACACACCGAAATTTTAAAATCTTCCTATTGGAATTTGATAATTATATTAAATCTTTAGAATTTATTGATAATAAAAAAAAAAGCTCTAACACCTTGACTATTTATAAACAATTTTTTAATACTGACTGAACTCTCTGTTGCACTTATTTATTTACATTTGTCAGATTTGTTATTTTTATTTATTTATTTACTTTTTTTTTATACTATTATTTGTATATTATACTGTACTTTGTGTCTTTAAATCTATGCATTAGCTTCTTAAACTTATATGTTTAAATGGTTTTTCCCTTTTGACATCTTGTTTGTTTAAATGTTTGTAATGTATACTCAAATGTTTTCAATAAAGTTGGAAAAAAAAACTTGCCGAATTGTTTAAAAAAAAAAAGAATACAATACAATACAATACAATAAAATACAATAAAATACAATACAATACAATAGAACAGAATACAATACAATACAATATATCTTCATTGTCACTGTACATTGTACAACAAGATTAAAAAGTGTGATCCTAAAAGGTACATACATCTTACATAAAAACATTGTAAAAACAAACACAAACCACATAATAAATAGAATAAGAAGTAAAACCACACAGACACAGTCACACTCATAATAAGTAAAGTAAATCATTAAAGGTGAGTCTGAGTTCATGGGACTTTGGAAAACACTCGAACTCTAAGTCTAGTTCTGAATTTTTTAGGTTGTGTATGCATTTCATCTCACCAGTAGCTCATTTTTCCCTGAACTGAGTTGACATTTGAACTAAGCATCTATTCATGTTATTGGTGGTGCATGGTTTACAGTAATGAAATGTACAAAAATATATTATTTCTTATCCAAACGAATAATCCCCACTTGTTTTCACTTTCTTACAACTGACTTTGATTGAGGGTAGTATTAATGTAATTCTGTCATATGTATAAATTATTTGTTCCTGCATAAAATATTACCTGCCACAGATCTTGCCATATATAGCCTCAGAACAGAAAAACAAAGTTTCACAGATATTAAGACTGTATTTTTTCCCGTAAAGAATGGTTTTAATGTCCTTGAAACTTGCTTATGCAAAAGTGTTAATATTGATTGGAGATATAATAAAATATTTATTCAAAACAGAGTACGTTTCGGTGTACTTCATAGTATTTCTTCTTCACAAAGTTCTACTCCGGGCTTCAAATGTGGAACTTCTCTGAATGTAGTAACAAAAAAAACATTTTCAAAGAGTGCTCAGACCTTGTGAATGTTAAAGACACAACTCAAAGACATAAAGGCTTTATCTCTGAAGTGATAATCAATCTATGCATAAAGAAAAACTTAGAATGAATGGCTTCTGTTTACTTTGCTTGGTTAATAATTATTGACTGACAAAAAAATGGTGCAATGTAAGTTCTGAATCAGTCCTCTGCAGCAGGTTGAATTAATAAATGGTTTGAGCTCAATGACAAAATGAGGAGAGAGCAGAGGAGAGAAAAGGTCACTCTGATTTTCGGATTGGAAAGTGAAGAAAATACTGAAAGTCGGGTAAAGTTCAGACAGAGCGGAATAAAAGCCTAGAACATGATGCAAGGGCATGTAGAGCAACAAAGCAAAACCTCTAAGTGTTGTTACTAAGTGACCTGAAACTATTCACTGTCTTGGTAAAGCAACAATCTTGACTGAAAGGCAGACGTATGCAGGTCACCGACTGTGTGGGCGACGTCAGAATTAACAGCGGTACAGCAATACGATGCAGGAAAACACAAAACAAACAACTTTACTTATCATTAGAATAAAAGGAGGTTCCAGTGTCAGTGGGAACGATGTAGCAAAACATTCTCCCTAGTCATTAGCGCACACTTCGTGGTAAGGTGTCTCCGGTCAGCTGCACTGGGCCTTTTACAGCTTTCTTCTGTGTTTGGAAACAATGTACAGAACATGTAGAAATGAGGCCACCACAAGTCCAACAAGCTGTCAATTATTGTATACTGAGTCCAAGCATTTCATCTATCTATCTATCTATCTATCTATCTATCTATCTATCTATCTATCTATCTATCTATCTATCTATCTATCTATCTATCTATCTATCTATCTATCTATCTATCGTTCTATCTATCGTTCTATCTATCGTTCTATCTATCTATCGTTCTATCTATCTATCGTTCTATCTATCGTTCTATCTATCGTTCTATCTATCGTTCTATCTATCGTTCTATTGTTCTATCTATTGTTCTATCCATCATTCTATCTATCTATCTATTGTTCTATCGTTCTATTGTTGTATTGTTCTATCGTTCTATCTATCGTTCTGTCTATCGTTCTATCGATCGTTCTGTCTATCTATCTATCTATCTATCTATCTATCTATCTATTGTTCTATCGTTCTATCGTTCTATCGTTCTATCTATCGTTCTATCGTTCTGTCTATCTATCTATCTATCGTTCTATCGTTCTATCTATCGTTCTATCATTCTATCTATCTATCTATCTATCTATCTATCTATCTATCTATCTATCTATCTATCTATCTATCTATCTATCTATCTATCTATCTATCTATCTATCGTTCTATCTATCGTTCTATCTATCGTTCTATCTATCGTTCTATCTATCTATCGTTCTGTCTATCTATCGTTCTATTGTTCTATCTATTGTTCTATCCATCATTCTATCTATCTATCTATCTATCTATCTATCTATCTATTGTTCTATCGTTCTATTGTTGTATTGTTCTATCATTCTATCTATCGTTCTGTCTATCGTTCTATCGATCGTTCTATCTATCTATCTATCTATCTATCTATCTATCTATCTATCTATCTATCTATCTATCTATCTATCTATCTATCTATCTATCTATCTATCTATCTATCTATCTATCTATCTATCTATCTATCTATCCATCTATCGTTCTATCTATCGTTCTATCTATCGTTCTATCTATCGTTCTATCTATCGTTCTGTCTATCTATCGTTCTATTGTTCTATCTATTGTTCTATCTATTGTTCTATCGTTCTATTGTTGTATTGTTCTATCGTTCTATCTATCGTTCTGTCTATCGTTCTATCGATCGTTCTGTCTATCTATCTATCTATCTATCTATCTATCTATCTATCTATTGTTCTATCGTTCTATCGTTCTATCGTTCTATCTATCGTTCTATCGTTCTGTCTATCTATCTATCTATCGTTCTATTGTTCTATCTATCGTTCTATCATTCTATCTATCTATCTATCTATCTATCTATCTATCTATCTATCTATCTATCTATCTATCTATCTATCTATCTATCTATCTATCTATCTATCTATCTATCTATCTATCTATCTATCGTTCTATCTATCTATCGTTCTGTCTATCTATCGTTCTATTGTTCTATCTATTGTTCTATCCATCATTCTATCTATCTATCTATCTATCTATCTATCTATCTATCTATCTATCTATCGTTCTATCTATTGTTCTATCGTTCTATTGTTGTATTGTTCTATCGTTCTATCTATCGTTCTGTCTATCATTCTATCGATCGTTCTGTCTATCTATCTATCTATCTATCTATCTATCTATTGTTCTATCGTTCTATCGTTCTATCGTTCTATCGTTCTATCTATCGTTCTATCGTTCTGTCTATCTATCTATCTATCTATCTATCGTTCTATCGTTCTATCGTTCTATCTATCTATCTATCTATCTATCTATCTATCTATCTATCTATCTATCTATCTATCTATCTATCTATCTATCTATCTATCGTTCTATCTATCGTTCTATCGTTCTATCGTTGTATCTATCGTTCTATCGTTCTATCCATCGTTCTGTCTATCTATCTATCTATCTATCTACACTGAACAAAAATATAAATGCCCCACTTTTGTTTTTGCTCCCATTTTTCATGAGCTGAACTCAAAGATCTAAAACTTTTTCTACGAACACAAAAGGCCTATTTCTCTCAAATATTGTTCATAAATTTGTCTAAATCTGTGTTAGTGAGCACTTCTCCTTTGTCCTTTGCTGAGATAATCCATCCACCTCACAGGTGTGGCATATCAAGATGCTGATTAGACAGTATGATTATTGCACAGGTGTGACTTAGGCTGGCCACAATAAAAGGCCACTCTAAAATGTGCACTTTTACTGTATTGGGTGGTCCAGGTGGTCAGAAAACCAGTCAGTATTTGGTGTGACCACCATTTTCCTCACACAGTCTTCTTCATGAATTCTCTGAAACAGCTTTGGAGATGGCTTATGGTAGAGAAATGAACATTCAATTCACAGGCAAAAGCTCTGGTGGAGATTCCTGAAGTCAGCATGCCGATTGCATATTCCCTCAAAACTTGTGACATCTGTGGCATTGTGCTGTGTGATAAAACTGCACATTTTGGAGTGGCCTTTTATTGTGGCCAACCTAAGGCACACCTGTGCAAAAATCATGCTGTCTAATCAGCATCTTGATATGCCACACCTGTGAGGTGGATGGATTATCTCAGCAAAGAAGAAGTGTTCACTAACACAAATTTAGACAGATTTGTGAACAATATTTGAGAGAAATAAACCTTGTGTGTACACAGAAAAAGTTTTAGATCTTTGAGTTCAGCTCATGAAAAATGGGAGCAAAAACAAAAGTGGGGCATTCATATGTTTGTTCAGTGTATCTATCTATCTATCTATCTATCTATCTATCTATCTATCTATCTATCTATCTATCTATCTATCTATCTATCTATCTATCTATCTATCTATCTATCTATCTATCTATCTACTATAATTCCCTATTCAATCATGCCATCTATTACACATATTTTATTTGTATATTATATAGACACAAATGTTTACAGTTTGTTGTAAAACTGTAGAAGTATCAGACTGAAAATACTTCAATGTAAAGACACCCACTGGAGAGTCTTGGAGGTCATCCCAACTGTCTTTCTCCACAGGCTGCTCAGAGTTGTTGAAATTGTCTCTACTGCTTCAGCATGACCAAACTTGCTGTGATATTTCTGTCTTTTATACTTTATCGTTTTGCTCTTTAAGAGTAAAGAGAGATATGCCGAGGTATCAGAGGTTATGATGTCAGTGACGCGCAGAGGTGTCAAAAGTATTCCCATTTATTACTCAAGTAGAAGTATAGATACTAAAGTTTAGAAAGACTTCTGTAGAAGTTGAAGTCTCACAACTCAAGCTTTTTAGTCAAGTAAAAGTGTAAAAGTATTAGTTTCAGAACTACTTAAAGTTTAAATGTAAATGTAAGGGGAAAAAATGCCAATAGAACAAAAGCTTAGGTGCCACCACAGGGGCCTATAGTGCACGACCCCACCTCCCCAAAAAACATGTTTCTAAAGGCCATAATGACTATATTAAAATGTTAATGTTGAATACTTGGGATGTACTAGGCTACCTGTTTCAGCCGCATATATGCCTATTGAAAATTAACCCATTTTAGTCCAATGCAAATGTATTTAATAATCATATATGTGTACTACTGAGCATTAACATGTGTTTCATGGAGCCGAAGATATAACTAGTTTCCTATAAGTATTGGAATGGTGCAAAAAGTCAGGTACGCTGGATCACATACAAACCAATAAGGTGTTGGAATGGTATATGTTTATACTTCTCATCCAGCTACAATCAAGTTCACTATATCTGGATGGCACGATTTATCTGGATAGTTTTTTTTTATTTGGACAATGACAAGCTGGAATGATTTGATATGAATTGATATTTTTAATTCTTAGGAGTTGAAAGTACAGAGAATTGCGTGAAAACATAAGGAGTAGAGGTAAAAAGTTGGCTGAAAAATAATTACTCCAGTAAAGTATGGATAACCAAAATTTCTACTTAAGGTAACGAAGTATTTGTACTTGGTTACCTCTGGTGACGTGTATCAGTTGCGAAGAGGGATGCAGTCCATTGAGTCATTTCCACACAAAACTAGATGTTACTTTATGGTACTCACCATGAACTATGACTTTCTTGAATTGTAAAATTGCCTTTTAAAATGACAAACACCATAATGGTAAATGATGATTTTATGTCACAGTTTTTCTCCATTGGTTTGGCTCATTTCTCTAAACAGAAATTACATTCTCAAAACTCTAAGATCATTTGGCAAAACAGTCCTACAGTTCAGCACAACACCATAGCTCATATGTCTCCTAAAACTGTTCACTCATGTGTCAAAACTAAATTCCTTTCTCATATAAATCGTCAGTGCCTCCAAAATGCATGGTCCCTTAGGCATTGTGTAAGCACTGCAAGTCCAAATGTTGAGATGTGTAGTCACTATGGCAGAGGAGCACTGACACATCCTTCATGTCCACCTCTCAGTCTTAGCCCAGTTCTTCATTGATAACGGTTACTGGACTTCTTTTGTCTAGCTAACTGGATACAATTGTGTATAAAACTGAAAAAAAAAAAAAAAAAAGGATTTTACAATAAGAGTAGGTTTGACATCACACGTTACACTCTTACTACCAAGGGAATTGTAACCATTTCAATTCACACATGCATAAAGTAACTTACATACATCAGAGTAAAAAGAAAATGCATACAACATAATATGCTGTCATATAAACACATAAACAAAAAACAAGGAAAATCATACTGTATGTACCCTACAGTGCTGTAAATAAGGCTTTCACTGCTAACTATTCTTCACTGGTCCTCAATCTCCCTCTCCTGGCCGCTGTTGTATTATATTATTGAATTATTTTGACAGTTGAACAGACTATTGTGCATGTGATGACTTATACAATGAAATGATGCTGATATGTTTTGGAGAGAACAACCGTTAGACTGAGAATAAACAATTAGTTTAGATCAACAAGATCTATTCACTTGGGATTTGTGCTAAATTTAGGCTGACTGTACTTAATCATTTGCAAAGATATACTGAGACGTTGAGACATATACTAAGACATCTGCAATTTGATTAAGTGAATGAGAAATTCAATTCTGTTGTGAACAATTGCCAAGTGGTTTGGAGGTTTGTCCATGTTATTACCCCGCCCCCCCGAGGGGGAGACAAGGCGTATTGTTTTTGGTTTGGCTTGTTTGTTTCTTTGTTTATTTTAATTCATACTGAATTAGGTTTATAGATTGCCAGTGACCCAGAATAGACCTGATTACATTTTGGAGAAAGTAGGTCATTTTTTTCCTCATTTACTTATAATGGGTGAAATTTCAAATGTCTGTAGCAGCAAACCTGTTGGTTGACATTGGTTACATTTTGGGAAAAGTAGGTCCAAGTTCACTTTTTTATATTAATATTTTTCCAGCTTCTTTTTCTTCCATTTACTTATAATGAGTGAAATTTCAAATGTCTATAAAAACATGCATTTTGTTTCAATTTACTTCAAACTTGGCACATATATAGAAGCAATTGATATGCTGACATCACCATAAGCATAGATGACATCAGCTGGATTGATGCCAAAATAAGTTACAATATGTGCAAGGGGCGGGGTTTGTTGTGCCTGGTGCCACTTGTTTTGAAAATGTAATTTCTGTTTCAAGAAATGAGCCAAACCAGAAAAACTGTAATATGATATGTGTCTTATCATTAACCACTGTTAATATTAATCCAAAAGTCGGGGCCCATGGGGCACTGGAAGGGGCGGAACTTCAGGTTTTTATTTGATTTAGGTTAGAGTTACTTAACGTTATCTCTAACTAAAAAATTTAGTTACTGCGAATGAAACTGCTGATGTTTGTGTGTGAAACATGGCGTGTAGGTGGAATTTATTTCATTCTATATATGACATGTCTGTGTCTGTCAACTACGTTCACCTTAGTAAGACCCTCCACATTACTGTAAATCAAACTAATTAAATTATCTATAGAATAAAGAGGTAGAATTACAAATAATATGAATGTTATCGACACAATAACGGAACAAGTGTTAAAAAAGAACATGTATAATAATTAAACACAGGGCTCAATTAGACACAGTAGGTGTCTTTAACAGCTGTTCATCAGATGTTAATCAGCACCTTTTATTGAAAATAGGCCATCCAGAAAAATAGACTTGATTTCCTTGGTCTAATTTAACATACATGTACATATAAATATACATATAGGCCTTCTTACTGACCACAGACACTATATTTTGCCTACGCATTTTCCTGCGCACAAGATGCTAATCAGCAAGATATATTGATTTAAACCACAGTGAGTATAGCTGAAAGGCTTAAAATTGTGTAACATACAGTACCTTTAACCTATAACACGGACTAGGTAACAAACAAACGAGGTGCAGAAAACAGAAGGCTACTCAGGGGCTTTCTTTCTGCAGTGAAAGGATATAGCAAAGAAGTCGAGGGTTCTCAAATTGGCTGTCTAACAGGCTTGTTTCTCTGGGGAAGCAAGACCATGATACACAGACTGAGCAGTCTCTCTATTGATGCATGGTGTGTGAGATCTGTTTGTTGGTGGGTAATTGTTTAGACTCTCCACACTCAGAGATGACCCGAATTGCTCTGCATTTTCAACATTTGCATTTTAACTCTCCAACTTGTGTGCAAAACTGTCCTGATTGTTTGCTGCTGATGTCGCATAAAGCCGTTTCTTTGATGGCTTCTCATCAGCAACTAACAGTAGGTCTATTTGGAACAGATGGAGAGATTGAGGGTAGTAGGGTTTGCAAAATAAGTGATATGTAATATTAGCTGCTTTTCAAATGAGTGTAATGGTAATTTTAGAAGGCGCAGAGTGTCACTTCTTAACTCGATGTTATGCTGTTGTTAGGGTTATTGGTATGAAAACATCTGCACAAATATCCAGACAAGCCGTTCAGAAAATGACCTCAATTTTCTGCTGGATTTTATTTACCATACGTACTTAAATATGCATATACTTACAAACTCTACTTGCACACCTTTTTGAAGCTCCCACTGTTCTATATTTAGGTGACACTGAGACGATTTGCTGAACGAGACACAAACAGGCTCTTTTAATTGCCTCCTCTTTTCATTTTCTCCTGACTGTCAGTTTGTCCAGACAAGAATTTAGCAGAGATTTAAAGAGCCTTTATCACTGTTAGGAAGTTCCCATATGACATCCCGCTCTTACCTGTCCCTCTTTTGTCTGACAGTCATGTCAAGTCTGAACAAATGCACTGAGCTGACATTTAATAACGCAGGTGATGACCTCGCAAGAACTCATTCCGCTAAGTTTGTATAGGGCAGCAAAAAGGGAGGATTCACGTAAAACAACACTTTTCTTGGTACAACAGAGACTTAAATAATGATCAGCTAAAGGGTAACATCCAAATTGATTTTCTCAGACTAGTGAATTGCTTAATTTCTTAACAAGACTCTGTATTTGCTGATTGAATTCTCAAACTTTTGCCAAAACAACTCATTTTTCTCTCATTTAATCATCAAACAGCATAACACTGACAAACACATAAGTGAATGCATGCACACATTGTTTATCTCCTCATCTCTCTTCACTCATATGATTCATGCTATTTCATGTCATCATTTGACACCCGACTTCTATTCCTGCTGTTACAAGAGTAGTGTGTGTTTTTATTTATTCATTTATTTATTTATTTATTATTTAAAACGCATACTTGGGAACTCAAACATGCGATTAATTACCAGAATTTCCCTCCTACTCAGAGCATCCAGTCATGTGAGAAACCATAGTTGTCATTTTGCTTGTGGCTTTTCATACCAGGTGGTCCAGAACATCTGCAATGATTCTGGATATCCTAAAATTCTGAATAAT
The DNA here is from genome assembly GCF_902148855.1 of Sphaeramia orbicularis. Classification (NCBI taxonomy): domain Eukaryota; kingdom Metazoa; phylum Chordata; class Actinopteri; order Kurtiformes; family Apogonidae; genus Sphaeramia; species Sphaeramia orbicularis. The sequence continues at coordinate 23,654,456 of NC_043970.1, read as the reverse complement.
TAGTCGTGCTCATACAATGTTACAGGACAGGCGTTTTAGCGTTCAAGGAGGATGCATGACACTGTTTTCAAAGTAAAACCGATTAACTGTTAGAAGCTGCAAAATATAGGGTAACCTATTTTAATCCCAGAGTTTTAAAGCTGGAAAGTAGTTAAAGACAAAGGGATTGATATTCTACTTTTGCCCTTGCGAGAAAAAGAGGGCGGGTGAAAGAGGGGCAGAGTGAGGGAGGATGTGTGTTTGTGTGTTAGTGTGTATGTGTGTGTATAAGTGAGCGAGAGTGACAGAGAGATAATCTCTTTTGTGTTTTTATCCCTAAATGTGGTGGTTGTGTCCCCTTATCCCAGCTACTTAGTTTCTGCAGTGGGTAAGTGATGCCATGCACTTAGGCTGTGAAAAGCAGGTCAATATGACCATAGAGAGAAAACCACATGTGCATCACATGGATAGCCTTGGGATTATTTCTCACAAAATGTCTTAATTCCTCTGTTCACTAATGATCCAGGGAAAATGCCCTCTAATCTCCATTCCATTAATTAAAAAGAGCATGAGCCCATGGAAAACCTTACCATCTGCTGTGGTCTCATTCCTGCAGACAGATTGTGTTTTCAGTCTCTAACCAGGGGAACTGAGCGTTTCAGAATACACGGGTGGAGCATGCATTGAGGTGGATGATAAACAGATACAACTCTATTTGAGTATTACTACACAGAAATATGCAGGAAAGTGCTGTTTTATGAGGGAGATGTATCTTCTCGGGCGCTCCAATCTTGTCTGGGAATTTGGGATGCCTCCCTGGAATAACTTCAATTTCCAGACTTCAAACCTTGACAGAATTACTACAATATTTGCCTTTGGAGACTTGGCAGTATTTTTAGCTGGTAGCTTTAAAGTTAACAGCACGTTTTTCTATGGACATGGGACTTTGCTCTGAAAAAGCCCTGGATTCTTCCAAAGGACTTTTTTTCATAAGGTTACATGATAAAACTTAGCTTGATTTATGCATTCTCCTTTCCTTTGATTTCATGAATGTACAACAGCTTTAACTTTTATATTTATTTACACCCTTTATTTCACTGGCAAACAGCAGTAATGTAGGAGCTTGGGTGGAAAAATCATCCATATTCACAGATAAATCTCCTTCATATCAGATTTCACTGGCCACTTTATTTTTATTCAATTAACTTGATGATGTTTCTGCTTATTACTTAATTAAACAGTGACTTCTTCCAGCATTTGTTTTCTGTACATGCATCAGTTGTGTAAAAATAGAAACAATCCATCTGTTATGGGTGTTACATGTGCAATTTATCCTTTTCTCTACACTGTAAAAAAAATCCTGTTGTTTTTACGGAAAAAAAAATGGCAGCTGTGGTTTCCAGAACAATACTGTAAAAAACACATCCAACTGTAAACATATTTATGGAGTAACATGTAGATTTAACAGTTTAAACATGTAGATTTAAAATTTTAAACATGTACATTTAAAATTTTAAACATGTAGATTTAACATTGGATTTAAATGGTAACTGGATTGCACTTATTTAGCACACCTTCACAATGTCCAAAGCACTTTCCAAAACCACCAGGTCTGACTGGGAACACTTCAGGGTTCAGTGTCTTCCATGGACACTTTGACATATGGATAGTCAGAGCCAGGATTCAAACCACCAACCCTTTGGTTATAGGACGAGCTGCTCTACCAACTCTACCAACCCATTTATGTACAAATTTAAAATGTCATATTGTTAAATGTTTACTTTTTAAAAATAACTTATATATATATATATAAAGCAAATAGGCTGTTATTTCAACATTATGGTCTTGCAATTTAAACAGCACCGCATTGTTTTTCAATTTACAGTTTTATTTTCTAAAACAATAGAAATACATCATTTCTACATCCAAATCTGGTTTTGTTAACATACTCTCCCTGTAAAAACTACAGCTATATTTGATTTAAACATTAACATAAAAATCTTTTCAAATAAACAACTTTGCATTGTATTGTCATTTACAGTTTTTTTATGTTGCAATTTTACAACTTTCTGGTGTTAATTCTACAGTCATTTTTTACAGTGTATAAGGAAAGTGTCCCCCTATATGTTGTTGCAATTTATCACTTTTATATTTTTAAGCACAGCCAAACTGATAAATCATCATCATGACTTTTTTTTTTTTTTTTTTTTATCACTTCACTAGTCTGAGTAAATATGCTGCAGGAGTGTTTATATCGGATAATCCCAAACTTTATCGTTTCAAAATGATGAATCACACACAAGAAATTGAATTAATACCATCTGACCTGCG